>NW_027361728.1:47105000-47510000 GCF_039654945.1 Dendrobates tinctorius | reverse complement strand
CGTTGGACGCTGGTTTCTAATGTAAACGCTGGTTTCCAAGGTAAACATCCAGTATCTAAGAGCCGCGCAACTCCTGGATACCCGCTGTTTACCTTGGAAACCAGCATGTACGCCAGTTTCCAAGGTAAACAGAGGGTATCTAGCAACCGTGGCTCCTGGATACCCGATGTTTACATTAGAAACCAGCGTCCAGGGCCGCTGATCGCTGGTCTCTCGCTGCCACACGCAGCGATATGTGCTGGCCAGTGGGAGACCAGCGATGGAAAAATGGCCCAGGCCGATCGAGGACAATCAACGATACCCGGCAGTTGGCCGGTCGCTGATCCCCATCACACACAGCGATCTCGCTGGCGAGATCACTGTGGCGTCACAAAATCAGCGATCTCGCCAGCGAGATTGCTGTGTGTGATGGGGCCTTAAGGGACCTTTTTTATACGCTTAGGAAGCCTTTGCCCTTGTTTTTTGTTAATTATTCTAATTTACTGAGATAATGACTTTTGGGTTTTCATTGGCTGTAAACCATAATAATCAACATTAACAGAAATAAACACTTGAGATAGATCACGCTGTTTGTAATGATATATGAGATTCACTTTTTGAAATGAAGAACTGAAATAAATTAACTTTTTGATGATATTCTTATTTTGTTAGACGAGCCTGTATTATTAATATTAGTCACCCAAAAATGATTATAATAACCTGCTGTTATAATTCCTTATGAAAAATCTAAATGAATATGGCTCAGACGTTTGTATTGTGCTATGCCTCTGTCATTCCTACCTGATGAGTAAGTTGGCATCTAGCTGTTGTAATTCATCTTGTCAATAGGGTAAAAGTTTTTCCATGTTAGCATGGACGGCACAGGTTCTCATCATCCCTAAGTCGGTAAAGAGACTATAAGGTGCGTACGTTTGCTAACTTTTAAAAATATTCCATTGAATCTCTTTTTTACTCCATCTCTAAAAAAAAAAGCAATAGAAAACAACTGAAAATGTTTAACATAGAACCTATAAGTTTGCAGATGAGAACATTTGACTGAGACTACATTAGATTTTGGTAGGAAAAGTTTGCCTTGTAATGAGTCTTCTGGGTGATCAGATTGTCATGTACATAAAATCCCTGGATAGCGATATAGAAGCAAATTTAAATCTTTCAGTGAAAGGAAATTTGGAAATTCTTATAAAAATGCAAGCCTTGGACCTGAGGGAACATAATCGACTGTAATATTAACCACAGGGGTAACACTAGACAGATGGATCCATGATCAAAAGCTGTATGCATTGTATTTGCTGAATTTTCATCATTACAGCATATTACACTTATAAATATCAACTAGGTCATTACTCTGGCTCTGGGCTGCAGCAGGGAAAATTACAATGTAGAAAAAGTACATGATTATTGTCAGTAAAAACTCACTTATTTAGAGATCATTTATTTCTTGGTTTATTAAAATGGATAAAATTGTTTTATGAAGCTGATAAAATAATTCGATCAATTCCAACTGGAAAAATTAAAGATAATTTGACAGCAATGATTGAGTGGGGTATTATCACACTGGCACAATTGGCATGTAAATGGTAGAATATACAGTATCTATGACAATGTCTTTTAAAAGACTTCATGGCCAACCATTTTTGTTCTTTTCCACCTCTTCATATTTTGGCAGCCTCTTTCTTTTGTTTTGTTTTTTTACTGTCATTGCTATGAGGCTATTTTTTGTGTGCAACATGCTGTGTTATCTTTCCTCTTTGGGGTATAATTAAATCTATATATGCCATAAAGCACATACAATTTAAAGAAAGCCTATAGAAAAAAATAAGTGCAAGGTGCAATAAATAATGAAAGATACATATTTTCTTGAAAATGAATTAAAAATTAAATATAATAAATTGTACAATACAAGATTGTCATGACTCATGAGTAACAATTCAATAGACAAGGTAAACCACAGCATGATTAAAAAAAATCATATAATACAGACTCTGAAGAGCAAATGGTCTAGAGATATGTAGTGGTTATACTGGGAAAAATATAGCAGAAATAGGCAATATATAAAACAGTCATGATGTTGCAGACGGATACCATAACATAGACACCAGACCCAACAATGCAGATGGGATGAAGGCTGCTATCAAAGCAACCTGAGCTTCCATAACACCTCAGCAGTGCCACAGGCTGATCGCCTCCATGCCACTCTGCATTGGTGAAGTAATTGATGCAAAAGGAACCTCGACCAATTATTGAGTGCATTTACTGAACATACATTTCTGTAGGTCAACATTTCGGATTTTAAAGAAACACTTGAAATAGATCACTCTGTTTGTAATGACTCTATATAATATATAAGTTTCACTTTTTGTATTGAAGAACTGAAATAAATTAACTTTTTGATGATGTTCTAATATAGTGAGAAGCACTTGTAAATCTATAGTACTATGTAAGAATTGCCAGTGGCATAAGAAGCAAAACATCAGAAGGTAGGAAAATTAATTTTAAATATATACACAATCATGGCCGAAAATGTTAGCACCTTTGAAATTGTTCCAGAAAACTAAGTATTTCTCCCAGAAAATTTTTGCAATTACACATCTTTGTTCTATATATATTTCTCTCCTTGTCTTTATTAAAACAGCAAAAAAAACACAGAGAAAAAAATATATAATTACATACAAACCTCCAAAAATGGTCAGGACAAAAACTTGTGGGTAAATAACTTTGTTTCAAACATGTGATGCTCGTTCAAACTCACATGTGGCAAGTAAGAGGTGTGAGCAATATGAAAATCACATCTGAAACCAGCTAACAAAGGGAGAAGTTGACTCAATCTTTGCATTGTGTGTCTGTGTGTGCCACACTTAGCATGAAGAACATAAAGATGAGAAGAGAACTGTCTGAGAACTTGAGAACCAATATTGTTGAACAATATCAATAATTTCAAGGTTACAAGTCAATCTTTAGAAGTCTTGATGTTGCTTTGTCCAAGGTGTCCAAAATAATCATCAAGTTTACAACCCATGGCACTGTAGAATCATAGAATCATAGAATCGTAGAGTTGGAAGGGACCTCCTGGGCCATCTGGTCCAACCCCCTGCTCAAAGCAGGATTCGCTAAATCATCCCAGTCAGATGTCTGTCCAGCCTCTGTTTGAAGACTTCCATTGAAGGAGAACTCACCACTTCTCGTGGCAGCCTGTTCCACTCATTGATCACTCTAACTGTCAAAAAGTTTTTTCTAATATCTAATCTGTGTCTCCTCCCATTCAGTTTCATCCCATTGCTTCTAGTCTTTCCTTGTGCAAATGAGAATAAAGTTGATCCTTCTACAATGTGACAGCCCTTTAGATATTTGTAGACAGCTATTAAGTCTCCTCTCAGTCTTCTCTTTTGCAAACTAAACATTCCCAAATCCTGCAACCTTTCCTCATAAGACAGGGTTTGCAGACCGGTCACCATTCTGGTCGCTGTTTTCTGAACTTCCTCCAGTTTGTTGATGTCTTTTTTAAAATGTGGTGCCCAAAACTGGACACAATATTCCAGATGAGGTCTGACCAAAGAGGAGTAGAGGGAAATAATGACTTCACGTGATCTAGACTGTATGCTTCTGTTAATACATCCTAGAATTGCATTTGCCTTTTTTGCTGCTGCATCACACTGTTGACTCATATTCAGTCTGTGATCTATTAGTATACCCAAGTCTTTTTCACATGTGCTGTCACTTAGCCCTATTCCTCCCATTCTATATATGCTTTTTTCATTTTTATTGCCCAGATGTAGTACTTTGCATTTTTCCCTGTTAAAAACCATTCTGTTTGTTGCTGCCCACTTCTCCAGTTTATTTATATCTTTTTGAATCCTCTCTCTCTCTTCTCTAGTATTAGCTATCCCTCCCAGCTTTGTGTCATCAGCAAATTTAATCAGTTTACCCTCAATTCCTTCATCTAAATCATTGATAAAGATGTTGAACAATACAGGGCCCAGGACAGAGCCCTGTGGTACCCCACTTTAGACATTCTTCCAACTGGATGTACAGACATTTACGACCACTCTTTGGGTCCGATCACTAAGCCAGTTATGAATCCACCTAACAGTTGCCTTGTCCATTCCATACTTAGTCATTTTTTCAATAAGGATTGTATGAGAGACTTTGTCAAATGCTTTGCTGAAGTCAAGATATACTATATCTACAGCATTTCCTTGATCCACCCAATCAGTGATACCGTCATAGAAGGAAATTAAGTTAGTCTGACATGACTTATTAGTTACAAACCCATGCTGACTCTGTTTAATCACTTCATTCTTATCCAGGTATTGACATACATGTTGTTTAATAATTTGTTCAAAGATCTTTCCTGGTATAGAAGTCAGACTCACCGGCCTATAGTTGCCTGGGTCCACCTTCTTCCCCTTTTTGAAGATAGGAACAACATTTGCTCTTCTCCAGTCTTCTGGCACTTCTCCTGTTCTCCAAGAATTTTCAAAGATTATGGAGAGGGGTTCAAAAATTTCTTCTGCTATCTCCTTCAGTACTCTGGGGTGTAATTCATCTGGACCTGGAGACTTGAATTCATTTAGGTTAGCTAAGTGTTTCCTCACAATCTTTCTGTTTATAGATATCCTGGATTCTTCTATTCCCTTAATAGGACAGTGAATAACAGTTGATGTTACATTTCCTTTCTGAGAGAAAACAGATGCAAAATAGGAATTTAAAAGTTCAGCCTTCTCAACATCCTGTCTTACCATTTCATCATTTTCATCCTGTAAAAATCCTATAGCATCTTTGACTTTTCTTTTACTTTTGACATATCCCCAAAATCCTTTATTATTGCTTTTGACATCTCTTGCAAGCCTCAATTCATTTTCAGCTTTAGATAATCTGATTTGTGCCCTGCAGGTTCTGCAGACAGCATTATATTCTTCTTTAGATATGCCTCCCTCTTTCCATTTTATAAACATTTTTTTCTTCCTTTTTAGCATGTGCTTAAGCATGTGCATGTAGCTAATCTTCCTGGACGTGAATGACAGAGAAAAATTGATGCAAGGCAAGGTTGCATCGCAGCTTAGTCCAGGTGTAGGATAAGCTGCCCATGTCAAGTTCCAAAGAAATTCAAGCTGTCCTGTAGGCTTAGGATGCATCAGTATTAGTGAAAACTATCTGTCAATATTTGAATGAAATGAAACACTATGGAAGGATAACCAGGAGGACTCCACTGTTGACACAGAGACAAAAAAGTTAGATTGTAGTTGATTAAATGAGTAAGCCAAAATTCCTCTGGTAAAGCATCTAGTGGACAGATGAGACCAAAATACAGCTTTTTGTTAAAGCATATCATTCTGTTTGCAGAAAATGGAATGAGAAAAGAGCACAGTACTTACAGTCACATATGGTTGAATTGCAAGAATGTTTTGGGGTTTCTTTGGGATTGTTTTGCTGCCTTTGGCACTGGGTGCCTTAACTCCATCACGAAATCTGAAGATTACGAAATGATTTTGGGTTGCATTTTAATGCCCAGTGTCAGAAGTGTGTTTGCATCCTAGGTCTTGGGTCTTATAGCAGGACAATGATCCCAAACATACTTCAAAAGCCAACCAGATTTAAATGGCAGAAAAGCGCTGGAGAGTTCTGAAGTGGCCAGCAATGAGTCAAGAGCTACATCCCATTGAACACCTGTGGAAAGATTTTAAAATTGCTGTGGAGAAAGAAAATTCTTCAAATATGAGAGACCTGGAGCAGTTTGCAAAACAAGAGTGGTTAAAAATTACAGTTGAAAGGTATAAGAAGCTTGTTGATGGTTGGTGTGCAACCAAATCTTAAGTTGATTGCGCCATTGTTGGGATTTTGTGTGAAAATTTCTTTTTTTCTGTTTTTTTTTGTTTGTGTTGTTTCAATACTCACAAAGGAAATAAACATGTGTATAGCAAAATGTGTATTTTCAATTATTTTATGAGATAAATACTTTATTTTCTGGAATATTTTTATGGGTAACAACACTTTCTGCCATGACTGTATATGGTACAATGTAAAAAATGCACAGGAGTGTAGTGTAACCTCATTAGTCCAGAGAGAAACCACACCTGATGCGCCTTTCACACCTAGCTTTCATGCCTAGCTGTGTGAAAAAAGTGTTTTTCCCCCTTCCAGATTTTTTTTTGCAGGTTTGTCACACATAAATGATTTCTTGATTGAGAGCAAATGTATCAGTATTCAGGCCTGCATGTGGCTAGGGAATCTGAACTCAGCTTCCCAAAGATGTAATAAAACGCAGTAAATTTATGTTTTAAGGGGGGACAATCACTTTTTTTAGACAGGGCCCTGTAAGTTTTAATTTATTTTTCCCTTAATAATAAAGAGCTTCAGTTGAAAACTGCTTTTTGTGTTTGCTTGTGTTATCTTTGTCTAATATTTAAATTTGTTTGGTGATCTGAAACATTGAAATTTGACAAACATGCAAAAAGAAAAGGAAATCAGGTAGGGGCAAACACTTTTTCACACAACTGTATATGTGTGTGTATATGTTTAATTATTTTTCCTATTGAAAGTCTCACAGAAAAGCAATGAGCTCACCACAGTTCACCATGAGAAATTTCTCATTGTGCTAGTGTTGATCTCATAGAGGTCCCCGCAGTTCGGGGCGTTGCTGGGAACAAAGCCTCAGTGACCAGCAGTAAACTTGATGATGTCACCGCTAGTCACTGAGGCTGAGCTCACAGCAGCTCATTCTCCAGTGGTTCTTAGCCTGGACAGTTGCATCTTGGCACCGTCTAGTTTGAAAACTGTTTATCCCCAGACATGGAATACAGCATGGGATAGAATGATAGACAGATGAGGGATATAGTTGTTTTTTATTTTATATTTATTACAGGAGACAAGGAATTCAATGGAATGGGCATTAGGTGAGTATAACTGGGTTTGTTATTTTTAAATAAAATTGGACAAGTGTGTTTTGTTTTTATTTCAAATAAAGGACTTTATACTTGCTGTGTGTTTATTTACAATATAGCTATATGATTAGTAATGGATTGGTGTCTTATAGATGCTTATTCATTACTTAGCAATGGGTTTGATGTCACCAAACAATACAAAGGTGACATCAAACCCCACAAATATGAAACCCACTTGCAACTGGCACAGGGTAAGTGGTAAGAGCTGGGCAAAGCATCAGAATTGATGCATCTAATAGAGGCACCTTTTCTGGGTGGCTGTGGGCTGCTATTTTTAGGCTGGGGAGAAGAATCCATGGCACATTACCAGCTTGAGAATACCAGTCCCCAGATGTCTGCTTTAGCAAGACTGGTTGTCAAAAAAGGGGGGACTCCACACCATTTATTTTAATTATTTATTCAAATAATTTTAAAAATGGCATGGGGATCCCTCTATTCTAACCAACCTTGCTAAAGCTGACAGCTAATGGTTGCAGCCTGCAGCTGTTAATTTTTCCCTGGTTGGTTATGAAAAACATAGGGGAACCCATGCTGTATTTTTAAAAAAATATATTTATGTATAGCATAGGCACCAACTGATGAATAGTCCCATCAGTCGCACCTTCTCTACTGTTATTAGTGGCAGCAGGTGTCACTTGATGGGAGTAGTTGTCCCATCAGTTAATGCCAATAACCAGAGATAAACTTTTTACCTCTTATCACAGCTGCGGGCTCATGCTGCCATTTGGCTCTGTGACCGGCTGTAATGACTTACAGTACCGCCAGTCACAGTCACAAATGCGGAGTCAAGCAGACATCTGACAGCGTGTTCCCGCAGGACTCTAACCGATGGTAATGACCTTACCACTATTAGAGCCATTGGTAAGATCACAGTCTTGATAAAAGCTTGATCCTTTACTGAATTGGAAACCAAGCAAGAATCCAAATGTGCATTGTTCCTGGTGACTTCGAGATGGGTGAAAATTTTCAGAACAAGTTTTCTCACCCCTGCTCTTAACTTAAAAGTATTTTATATGTAGGCATATCATTGGTATTGTGTGTAAAAGGAGCTGGAGACTGGCTCTTTCAATAGCTAAGCCAGCCCCCTTCTCTAAGCATAAGCTATGTCAGTTATATGGACTAGCTAAGCTATAATAATGAACTAGTCAGTTAGTCCTTTTTGTACTCAGCATTAATTACATGTCAACGTATTAAGCTATTAAGTTTTCTTAAAACCCCTGCTTTGAACTATTTCTTCATTATTTCTCCTTGATTTGTGTGCATACGTTACATCTATAATAACTGTAAAAAAAAAAACTATACCACTTTTGAAATACCAAGTTTTTGGCATGTAAAACTTTCATACCAAAAATAATTTCACAACTTTTTACACTTTTAATTTTACCTATAATCTGTACAATTCAGCTGAAAAACAAGCTGAAATATTTTCAGGTGATAAAAAAAAAAAAGAAATTAATTTGGATGCATCAATATTCTAACCCTTAAACTAATACTTTGTTTGAAGTACCGTTTAAATTCATGACAGCATTCAGTCTTTTTGGGTAGGAGTCTGTCAGCATGGCACATCCAGAACTGGCAATCTTTGCCCGATATTCCTTGCAGCAATGTTTGAAGTCTGTCAGATTGCAAGGGCATTCCCTATGTCCATTGCCAAACAGAGATTTTCAATTGGATTCAAGTCTGGGCTCTGGCTGGGTTATGCCAAATCTTTAATCTTGTTTTGGCTTAGCAATTCTTTTGTTGATTTTATAGGTATGCTTAGAGTCGTTCTGCTGAATTGTGACTTTCCTCTACATCTTCAGCTTCTTAGTAGAGATCTATAGGTTTTGAAGCAAAATTGACTGATAGTTGGAACTGTTCATAATACCCTTCATATTAACTTAAGCCCCAGTTTCAGCTGCCAAAATACAGTGCCTAAGTATTATGCTTACTCCAACATTGTTCTCTGTTGGTATGGTGCTATTTTGGAGAGGTGCAGTATTGTCTTTGTGACAAACATGCCTTTTTCAATCATAGCCAAAAGACTTGATGTAGGTTTTGCCAAAACAAAGCAGGGCTTGGAATTTTTCTTTGTAAGAAAAGGCTTTCGTCTTGCCATACTATCTCACAGGTTAGACATATGAAAAATATGGGAAATTGTTGACACATACAGCAGACAACCAGAATTTACTGAAGCTAATGACTGGGCCAAAGTTTTAAAATCTGACATGTGGACTGGTACTTACCGACTTTTGATGAATGGACAAGTCCAGATGATTTTGCACACACAAACACTATGCTCGTGCAATCGCTGCTGGATGTCAGCTGATTCTGAAAGCTGATACACGGCACTCAGTGCAACTCCCAGCATTTTAAGAAGAAAGGCCATATGCCCTTGAATCGGAGACCCCCGACGTTATTGCGGGATCTCAATCGTTGCATGTTGACCCGATGTCTTCATGATGAGATTCGACTCACAAGGCACTAGAAAGTTAGTTAGAGCATGTATACCGAATGACTTAGCTAACCTGTGCCTGCTGAACTGATAAATTCCGAGGTATAGCAATGCTCCTGCATTGCACACCTTATAACTGTGATCAGACTGCGGAAAATGAAAGTCCCATAGTATGAATATGTTAAAAAGTGAAAAAGTTGTAAAAATATATTTTTTAAAATCACAGAATTATACACACACACACACACACACACATATATATATATATACTGCTCAAAGAAATAAAGGGAACACAAACAGCCTGTTGCAAATGGAATAGTGTTCCTTTTATTTTTTGAGCAGTATATATACAGTATATATATACTGTCTAGATATATATATATATAGTCCATCAAAAAAGAGAGCAGCACACCATGTTAGTTTTCAAGAAAGTGCTATTAAAAAAGCACTTTATTGAAAACTAACATCGTGTGCTGCTTTTTTTAATGGACTATCTGGAGGTTTGGTATGTACCTGGAGGGCCTGCACCTGAATCCTTTTTCCATTTCGTGCTGTTTTTTCAATTTTTTTCTCTCTCTCTCTCTCTCTCTCTCTCTCTCTCTCTCTCTCTCTATATATATATATATATATATATATACAGTGGGGCAAAAAAGTATTTAGTCAGTCAGCAATAGTGCAAGTTCCACCACTTAAAAAGATGAGAGGCGTCTGTAATTTACATTATAGGTAGACCTCAACTATGGAAGACAAACTGAGAAAAAAAAATACAGAAAATCACATTGTCTGTTTTTTTTTCATTTTATTTGCATATTATGGTGGAAAATAAGTATTTGGTCAGAAACAAGCAATCAAGATTTCTGGCTCTCACAGACCTGTAACTTCTTCTTTAAGAGTCTCCTCTTTCCTCCACTCATTACCTGTAGTAATGGCACCTGTTTAAACTTGTTATCAGTATAAAAAGACACCTGTGCACACCCTCAAACAGTCTGACTCCAAACTCCACTATGGTGAAGACCAAAGAGCTGTCAAAGGACACCAGAAACAAAATTGTAGCCCTGCACCAGGCTGGGAAGACTGAATCTGCAATAGCCAACCAGCTTGGAGTGAAGAAATCAACTGTGGGAGCAATAATTAGAAAATGGAAGACATACAAGACCACTGATAATCTCCCTCGATCTGGTGCTGCACACAAAATCCCACCCCGTGGGGTCAGAATGATCACAAGAACAGTGAGCAAAAATCCCAGAACCACGCGGGGGGACCTAGTGAATGAACTGCAGAGAGCTGGGACCAATGTAACAAGGCCTACCATAAGTAACACACTACGCCACCATGGACTCAGATCCTGCAGTGCCAGACGTGTCCCACTGCTTAAGCCTGTACATGTCCGGGCCCGTCTGAAGTTTGCTAGAGAGCATTTGGATGATACAGAGGAGTTTTGGGAGAATGTCCTATGGTCTGATGAAACCAAACTGGAACTGTTTGGTAGAAACACAACTTGTCGTGTTTGGAGGAAAAAGAATACTGAGTTGCATCCATCAAACACCATACCTACTGTAAAGCATGGTGGTGGAAACATCATGCTTTGGGGCTGTTTCTCTGCAAAGGGGCCAGTACGACTGATCCGGGTACATGAAAGAATGAATGGGGCCATGTATCGTGAGATTTTGAGTGCAAACCTCCTTCCATCAGCAAGGGCATTGAAGATGAAACGTGGCTGGGTCTTTCAACATGACAATGATCCAAAGCACACCGCCAGGGCAACGAAGGAGTGGCTTCGTAAGAAGCATTTCAAGGTCCTGGAGTGGCCTAGCCAGTCTCCAGATCTCAACCCTATAGAAAACCTTTGGAGGGAGTTGAAAGTCCGTGTTGCCAAGCGAAAAGCCAAAAACATCACTGCTCTAGAGGAGATCTGCATGGAGGAATGGGCCAACATACCAACTACAGTGTGTGGCAACCTTGTGAAGACTTACAGAAAACGTTTGACCTCTGTCATTGCCAACAAAGGATATATCACAAAGTATTGAGATGAAATTTTGTTTCTGACCAAATACTTATTTTCCACCATAATATGCAAATAAAATGAAAAAAAAACAGACAATGTGATTTTCTGGATTTTTTTTTCTCAGTTTGTCTCCCATAGTTGAGGTCTACCTATGATGTAAATTACAGACGCCTCTCATCTTTTTAAGTGGTGGAACTTGCACTATTGCTGACTGACTAAATACTTTTTTGCCCCACTGTATAAATAAAAATCATTGTGTGTGTGTGTGTGTATATCACCAACCAATAGCGAAGCATCTTTCATTTCAACAGAGCTGTTCAAAAGAAGCTAAGCTGTGATTGATTGCTATGACCAACAGTTTACCTTTCAACCAATCACTAAGCATCTCTCATTTCACCTGAGCTGGTTAAAAGTAGCTGAGCTGTGATTGGTTGCTATGTGCAAGTTTTCCCACTTGACAACACCTCAGCAGACACTGACATGGTAGGCGAAATCTAGCATCCCCGGGAACATAAGCTCCAGCCATCGTCTGTCCCCCAGAAAGGAGCAGTGAGTACATGACAGAAATGAATCCCCCCTCCCGTGTGGTATTATTAAGTGACACACATGAATGTAGGAAAGTGCACATATTAAATGTCATGTGGATTTAATATTTTCTCACAGACACTTTTATGCTGTGAGGTTTTTTTAAAGTGCTACTTTCCCCATAATTCACCTGAATATATCCATATAACACATAATGCTTTTCCCATAACAACCCATTAAATGTGATATTATTCTGCATACAGGTGCTGTACATCCATGAGCAACTCAGCCGGACAAATTACAAGTTGACGGTGCATGAAAATGTGTGTGAAGGTTTCTCTACTGTACCAATGTATAAGGTTTGTGCCTGTCCATTGGTGAAAAGCATGACTGTGATATTTATGGTGGCAAATAAGTGAGAATATCAGCCTGATCAGTAGAAAACCTCGGATCTTAGTGAACCATGTTTCTGTGCAATTTCATTATTCTACTTTTACTGGCTTTGATGGGATGATGTGGGATATTAGGGGTAGTAGTCTGGTAGCTCTGGCTGGCGGGATGATGTGGGATATTATAGTGAATGTGGCTATGCGGAGTGGGCGTGGCTATACACTCAGCTTTATATATATAGATATAATCATTATAATTTGTTATAACTAACCGTAGTTAGTTACTATGCCCAGGCAGCGCCGGGCTCTTCAGCTAGTATATATATATATATATATATATATATATATTTGTGCCCATAAATAAATATGTTAATGAAAAAAATATAAACAATAAAAGTACACATATTTTGTTATTGCCACGACTGGCACAACTCAAAATCTAAAACTATCCCACTAGTGAACTCCTGCAGTGAACACTGTAAAAAAATAAATACCTTATATACTCGAGTGCAAGCCGAGTATAAGCCAAGGCACCAAATTTTGCCACAAAATGCTGGGTAAACTTATTGACTTGAGTATAACCCGGGTATGCATTGTCCCCTCAATCCTGTCCCGGTATGCATGGCTCCCCTGTCACTGTACTTATATGCATGGCTCCCCCGTCCTTGTCCTTGTATGCATGTCTCCCCGTCGCTGTCCTTGCATGCACGGCTCCCCATCGCTGTCCTTGTATGCATGGCTCCTTATCGCCTATCCTTGTATGCATAGTTTCTATTAAAAAAACCCATCCTACTCAACTTCCTGTGCTTCCTCGCAGCATCCCGTTCCAGTGACGGCAGCTTCTGCTGCAGAGCAATCACGTGGCCCCACTCATTAAGGTAATGAATATTCACTCCATTCCTATGGGAGTGGAGAGGCATGCATATTCATTATCTTAATGAGCGGAGCCACGTGATCGCTCGGCCGCAGGAGCTGCTGGCACCAGAGCAAGATGCAGCGAGGGCACACAGGAAAGTGAGTAGGATGCTGCCGGTGGCTGCGGCTGTAACTGTGTGTCCTATAAGAGAAATTAATATTCATGTTTCTTTAGTCACAGCCGCCGGCTCCTGCCTCTGTGATCCACTGCTCCACCGCTCCGCCTCTCTCGCTGGCTCCTGCCTCTGTGACCTGCTGCTCCCCCTCTCCCTCTGGCTTTCTGGGACAATGACTTGTGTATAAGCTAAGGGGGGTGTTTTCAGCACAAAATGTGGTATAAATGTAATTTATTCTTTCTTGACTGCTCAATGGTATTCAATTTTGTGAAGCACACATGGTATCACTATGATTACTGTATCCCTTGATGAATTCATTGGGAGGTTTAGTTTGTAAAATGAGTTCAAATATGGGGGGTTTCTGTTGTTCTGGCACCTCAGGGGCTCTGTCAAACCAATCCAGCAAAATCTTAACTCCAGTATGGTATTTCTTCCCTTCTGAGCTTTGCACTGTGCCTCAAAAGTAATTTTCCCCCACATATGGGGTATCAGTGTACTCACGAGAAATTGCACAACAAATTGTGTGGTGCAATTTCTCCTGTTACCCTGGTAAAGTAGAACAAGGGGTTCAAATAAAATTTTTGTGGGGATAATGTGATTTTATTATTTTCATGGCTCAATGTTATAAACTTTTGTGAAGAACCTGGGGGTTCAAGGTGCTTACCACACATCTAAACATGTACCTTGAGGAGTCTAGCTTCCAAAATGGGGTCACTTGTGGGGGGTTTCTACTGTTTAGGCACATCAGGGGCTCTCCAAATGAAGCATGGCGACCACTAATGAAATCATGCTGGCAGTGTCTGATACATGCTTCCCTTTAATTGGGCAGCATTTATCAGCTGTCAAATTCCTTTAACCTTTATTTTCAACTTATTTTTTCATACCTCTTTTGAAACTTTGAAAATCTAAGATTTATTAAAGTACACATATGCTAATGTTTCTAATATAAATCAGACCATTCTCTGCCCCAAGAAACATCTATAAAACTGCAACAACTGGACATAGTATTAGGTTTTTGGAACATTTTTAAAAAAAATGAAGTTAACACATAAACTTGCACACACTACACAAATCAGGATATAAAATTCTGGCTTTATTTCAGACATATCCAATCCCTATCAAAAGGTTGTTATTAAGTTTAGCTTTGTACTTTCTATAAAAAATGTTGATCAATAAAATAGTTCTCTTTTCCTTTGGTGCTATTGGAGTCTTGGGGATATATATTACTTATTACTTAGTTCACAGTAAGCACACCAATCTTTATACCATGGAAAAAACTAAACATTGCTATGAATTTCTAAAAAGTAATTCTTAAAGAAAGGTAATATAGTGTAAAAAATAATCACATTGCTTGTCTTTTTTTTTATTGAACTAATTGGCAGAGATAGCACTCCTAGACTTTCTGTCTCCAGAATATTACAGTTTTAAGCTGTTTCTTCTCTGCACTAGCTTATTGACAAATTACAACATAGTTTATATACTACAGAAAATATATCTTCCATTGTAGCCTAAAAGAGATTTCACGGTCAAGTAACTATCATAGAAAAGCTATCATTATTAATTTTAAGCATACAGTAGACACATTCTCTCTAATGATAGTTTGATGATTATTTGTATTGCAAAAATAAATCAAGAACATAAAGCAGTATTATGCATTCATTTCGACCAAGGCTTGTGCCATTGGCAAGCGCTTTTCAACTGATACATTGTTGCTATTTGATCCTCATCTTATAGAACAACCATTGCCAACAATCCTCTTCTAATTCTATCTCCCAGAGTACTTTCTACACACATTTTAGTTTAGCAGTTTTTTATACATAGATTTTGATTATAACCTAGAAGTAGGATTTTAGCTTTTTTTTACTGAAGCAATTAGGACATTTTAATTTAGTTTACTGATCAATTGCATTAAGAAGAGTTGATCCAAATGATTTTGAGATTTTTTAATCTTAGGGTGGAATTTTATCTACTGAAATTGTCAAAGGCTTTAAACAGGTTTGCTTTTCCTTTCCCTTGTATCAGTGATTTGCCTAAATTTATAGTAGGTGTGAAAATACCTACTTTTTTAGCTCTTACAGATTATATTACTGCGGCAACTAAAGAACAACCATATTGACAGTTAACCCCTTACCTACAATTGACGTAATATTCCGTCCATGTGACCATGGACCTAATTACCATGGACGGAATATTACGTCATCGCGATCAGCGGCGCCCACGTGGTGAGCGCCGCTGATCGCGGCCGAGTGTCAGCTAATTATCATAGCTGACACCCGGCACAATGTGTCAGGGGCGGTCACGGACCGCCCCCGACACGTTAACCCCTTGCACACCGCGATCAAACGCGATCGCGGTGTACCGGGGGTTAAAGGGAAGCATCGGCAGGGAGGGGGCTCCCTCCGTGCTTCCCTGAGCCCCCCACGGCAGCGCAATGTGCAGCGCTGCTGCGGGGGGCTCTTTCCCTACAGGCCCCCGGATCCAAGATGGCGACGGGGGCCTGCAGGGAGCTGACTTCCTCACTGCCTGCAAAGCGCAGGCATGAGGAAGTCTGCAGCAGTGCCTGTGACAGATCGCTGATCTGTCACAGTGATCTGTGATGTGACAGATCAGCGATCTGTCACAGGACAGTGATGTCCCACCTGGGACAAGGTAATAAAGTAATAAAAAAAAAAAAGTGTTAAAAATAATTAAAAAAAAAATCGCTAAATAAATTAGTAAAAAAAAAAATAATATTCCCCAATAAATCCATTTTTTCAAAATAAAAAAAAACAAAAACAATAAAAGTACACATATTTGGTATCACCGCGTCCGTAATGACCTGCCCTATAAAACTGTCCCATTAGTTAACCCCTTTAGCGAACCCCTTAAAAAATAAAAATAAAAAACGAAGCAAAAAATAATGATTTATTATCATACCACCGAACAAAAAGTGCAATAACGCGCGATCAAAAAGACGCATATAAATATCCATGGTACCGCTGAAAACGTCATCTTGTCCCGCAAAAAACGAGCTGCCATACAGCATCATCCGCAAAAAAATAAAAAAGTTATAGCTCGCAGAATAAAGCGATACAAAAATAATTATTTTTTATATAAAATTGTTTTAATTGCAAAAAACCGACAAAACATAAAAAAATGACCTAAATGAGGTATTGCTGTAACCGTACTGACCCGAAGAATAAAAACGCGTTATCAATTTTACCGTACGCGGAACGGTGTAAACGCACCCCCCAAAAGAAATTCATGAAACACTGGTTTTTGTTCATTCTGCGTCCCAAAAATCGGAATAAAAAGCGATCAAAAAATGTCACGTGCCCGAAAATGGTACCAATAAAAACGTCAACTCGTCCCGCAAAAAATAAAACCTCACATGACTCGGTGGGTCAAAATACAGAAAAATTATAGCTCACAATATGTGGTGATGCAAAAACTATTTTTACAATAAAAAGCGTCTTTTAGCGTGCGACAGCCACCAAACATAAAAACCGCCATAAATCGTAAATCAAACCCCCCGTTATCACCCCCTTAGTTAGGGAAAAATAATAAAACTAAAAGAAAATGTATTTATTTCCATTTTCCCGCTAGGGTTAGGGTTAGGGTAGGGTTAGGGTTAGGGCTAGGGTTAGGGTTAGGGCTAGGGTTAGGACTAGGGTTAGGGTTAGGGCTAGGGTTAGGGCTAGGGTTAGGGTTAGGGCTAGGGCTCAGATTAGGGTTAGGGGTGTGTTGAGGTTAGGGTTGGAGTTATAATTGGGGGTTTCCACTGTTTGGGCACATCAGGTGCTCTCCAAAGGCAACATGGCGTCTGATCTCAATTCCAGCCAATTCTGCGTTGAAAAAGTCAAATGGTGCTCCTTCCCTTCCAAGCTCTGCCATGTGCCCAAACAGTGTTTTACCCCCACATGTAGGGTATCAGCCTACTCAGGACAAATTACAAAACAACTTTTGGGGTCCAATTTCTCCTGTTACCCTTAGGAAAATAAAAAATTGGAGGCAAAAATATAATTTTGCGGAAAAAAATGTTTTTTTTATTTTCACGTCCAGGCGTTATAAACTTCTGTGAAGCACTTGGGGGTTCAAAGTGCTCTCCACACATCTAGATAAGCTCCGTGGGGGGTCTAGTTTCCAAAATGGTGTCACTTGTGGGGAGTTTCAATAGTTTAGGTACATCAGGGGCTCTCCAAACGCACATGACACCCTCATACCAATCCATCAAAGTCTGCATTCCAAAACGTCACTACTTCCCTTCCGAGCCCCGACGTGTGCCCATACAGTAGTTTTCTCCCACATATGAGGTATCAGCGTACTCAGGACAAATTGGACAACAACTTTTGGGGTCCAATTTCTCCTGTTACCCTTGGGAAAATAAAAAAAATGGGGACTAAAAGATGATGTTTGTTGAAAAAATACGATATTTTTATTTTCACGCCCGGTCGTTATAAACTTCTGTGAAGCACTGGGGGGTTCAAAGTGCTCACCACACATCTAGATAAGTTCATTAGGGGGTCTAGTTTCCAAAATGGGGTCACTTGTGGGGGGTTTCCACTGTTTAGGTACATCAGGGGCTCTCCAAACGCACATGACACCCAAAGACCAATCCATCAAAGTCTGCATTCCAAAACGTCACTACTTCCCTTCCGAGCCCCGACGTGTGCCCATACAGTAGTTTTCTCCCACATATGAGGTATCAGCGTACTCAGGACAAATTGGACAACAACTTTTGGGGTCCAATTTCTCCTGCTACCCTTGGGAAAATAAAAAAATGGGGACTAAAAGATCATGTTTGTGGAAAAAATACGATTTTTTTATTTTCACTCCCAGACGTTATAAACTTCAGTGAAGCACTGGGGGGTTCAAAGTGCTCACCACACATCTAGATAAGTTCCTTGGGGGGTCTAGTTTCCAAAATGGTGTCATTTGTGGGGGGTTTCTACTGTTTTGGTACATCAGGGGCTTTCCTAACGCGACATGGTGTCCGATCTCAATTCCAGGCAAAAACGTCAAATGGCGCTGCTTCCCTTCCGAGCTCTGCCATGCGCCCAAATAGTGGTTTACACCCACATGTGGGGTATCAGCGTACTCAGGATAAATTGCACAATATCTTTTAGGGTCCTGTTACTTTTGGAAAAATAAGAATTGAGGGTGAAAAGATCATTTTTGTGGAAAAAATATGATTTTTTAATTGTACTGCTGTACGTTATAAACTTCTGTGAAGCCCTTGGGGGTTCAAAGTTCTCACCACACATCTAGATAAGTTCCTTGGGGGGTCTAGATTCCAAAATGGTGTCATTTGTGGGGGGTTTCCACTGTTTTGGTACATCAGGGGTTTTCCAATCGCGACATGGTGTCCGATCTCAATTCTAGCCAAAAACGTCAAATGGCGCTGCTTCCCTTCCGAGCTCTGCTATGCGCCCAAATAGTCATTTACACCCACATATGGGGTATCAGCGTACTCAGGACAAATTGCACAATAACTTTTAGGGTCCTGTTACCCTTGGAAAAATAAAAATTGGGGGTGAAAAGATCATTTTTGTGGAAAAAATATGATTTTTTAATTGTACCGCTGTACGTTATAAACTTCTGTGAAGCCCTTGTGGGTTCAAAGTTCTCACCACATATCTAGATAAGTTCCTTGGGGGGTCTAGTTTCCAAAATGGGGTCACTTGGGGGGTTTCCACTGTTTAGGTACATCAGGGACTCTCCAAACGCGACATGGCGTCCGATCTGAATTCCAGCCAATTTTGCATTGAAAAAGTCAAACGGCGCTCCTTCCCTACTGAGGTCTGCCATGCGCCGAAACAGTGGTTCCCCCCTACATATCAGGTATCAGCGTACTCAGGACAAATTGCACAATAACTTTTGCAGTCCAATTTCTCCTGTTACCCTTGGTAAAATAAAGAAAATTGAACCTGAAGTATTTTTTTTGTGAAAAAAAGTTAAATGTTCATTTTTTTTTTAATATTCAAAAAATTCCTGTGACGCACCTAAAGGGTTAATAAACTTCTTGAATGTGGTTTTAAGCACCTTAAGGGGTGCAGTTTTTAGAATGGTGTCACTTTTGGGTATTTTCTATCATATAGACCCCTCAAAGTGGCTTCAAATGTGAAGTGGTCCCTAAAAATAAAATGGTGTTGCAAAAATGAGAAATCGCTGGTCAATTTTAACCCTTATAACTTCCTAACAAAAAACAATTTTGGTTCCAAAATTGTGCTGATGTAAAGTAAACATGTGGGAAATGTTATGTATTAAGTTTTTTGTGTGCCGTATCGCTGTGATTTAAGGGCATAAAAATTCAAAGTTGGAAAATTGCGAAATTTTCAAAATTTTCGCCAAATTTCCGTTTTTTTCACAAATAAACGCAAGTTATTTGAATGCAATTTTACCACTAACATGAAGTGCAATATGTCATTAGAAAACAATGTCAGAATCACCGGGATCCATGAAAGCGTTCCAGAGTTATGACCTCATAAAGGTACAGTGGTCAGAATTGTAAAAATTCGCCCGGGAGTTAACGTGCAAACCACCCTTGGTAGTGAAGGGGTTAAGGAACCAATTGCTAGGTGCCGGGATTCTCCCGCAGCACAGGGTAGAATCCAAGCCTTGTCTGCCTCTGCGGTCTCATAGTCTGCTTCAGCCACAGTGTGTGCTGTTGAGCAAAGACATCGGTCCCAGTGTCTTGCTCAGGCTTGTGTTGTTCACTTGCTTACTGCTGGCATTCCAGCCAAGTCTATGGTAACCAGCAATAGGCAGCGGCAAACAGATGCTCTGGAGGCTAAGTCCAGAAATTGTCCTCCTGAGCATGCTCGTGATGTGGTGACCTCTCATTGGTGGTCGGTCATCAGCTGCTCTGGTGATGTGGCATCTCTGGATTGGTCCATAGGCAAGTTCCTGTCCGACTGGACATAAGAGGAACATATAAAAGGTTCTCTGGGGCGCACGCCAGCATGCTAGTATAATTTGTGCTATGTGTGTGAGTGGACACGCTACCACTCTGTGTGCACATGTGCCGCTACTATGATGGCGATTGAGCAGGCAGTGTAGGGTGGGAACTCTCACTTGGCTTAGCATCTAATTCCAGTCGTGTGTGCGGTTAGCACAGCTGAGCTTCAGAGCAAGCACAACCACCAGCCTAGACTTCCCTGGGAGGTAGCCATAGGGACCATGCAGGGGGGAATTTATGTACATTTAATCAAAGTACATTAATCAAAGTACTTGGCAGTTGTTCCATTGCAGAAGCTCACACTCATCTCTATTCTCTTCATACAGGTATTCTGCTCTTTCAACTCCTGCACTGATCCTGCATGTGTCCAGTCATTCCTATTCATCTTTGCAAGCATATGTAATGGTATTCAGCTATTTCAACTCCTGCACTGATCCAGCATGTGTCCAGTCATTCCCATTCATCTTTGCAAGCATATGTAATGGTTTTTACACAATTCAACTTACTCTGCTTGTCCCTTTGTGCTGTAAGGTCATGCAACTTTTTCAAAGTGTTTTATGATCCATGTAGGCCTGCATAGTTGTTTATTTGTTAGTTCATTTACTGTCTCATGCTGTTGCCTTTGTTCACTAGCTGCGGTTTAACATCAATACATTATATTTAGTGTAATCCACAAACCCTAACACCAATTGTCACACCAGAAAACCAGCTAAAACCTGAAAACCTGTTTTAGGTTACAAATCAGTGAACAACATTTTAGAAAAAATAGATTCTACTCTATTGCTTAAACAATCGACATTCGCCAAAATGCAGATTTTTTGCAATTCACATTTTGTATGGATTTATAACAATGGTCGTCGCTTGCTGACTTATTCTGGTATAAAGGCGCCATTAAGGGGTTAAAGATAATTAAAAAAAATCCTTTTTCTCACCTTACTGCTCACCCTTATGGCCTGTCTTCTACTCACCGCCACCTTTCCAGTCTTCACCGCATCTTCTGATTGCGTGATGCTCACACTGTGCTGGAATTCTCAGGCATCTCACTTTAAGATAAGATTTTTGGTTTTCTTGAGGCACAGGATGGCTATGCTGAAATCGTAATGTCTTCAGATACAGAAGTCCTGGCTGAGTGCGAGAGGCCTGCGGATTGCAATTCAAGCAGGAAATAAGATGTGATTAGAACAGGATAGGTGGCAGTGAGTAGCGGAAAGGCCGGAAATAGGAGATGAGGATGAGTTTAATGATTCTTTTTTCCACATATTACATTATGCTCTGGCACCCAGAAAAATCTCAGATCATAATTAGGGACATGAGATAAGGTGAAAACAACTTCTCTGCAAATCACATTTCCAAGAAAAAACTGTGAACAAGCAAATTTGAATTTAGCCTGATCCACTCAGCTCTAATATCCATGTCTTAAGCCCCCATCTCACATAATGAGATTGCTAGCGAGATTGCTGAAACATCACCGATTTTGTGACACAACAGCGACCTTGCCAGCGATCTCGCCATGTGTGACACATAGCGGCGACCGGCCCCCCCGCTGGATATCGCTGATCGTGCTCGAACGTCCTGGGCCATTTTTTTATCGTTGGCGTCCCGTTGCCAGCATGCATCGCTGTGTTTGACACCGACTAGTGACCTCGTTGGCGACACAGAACTCATGGACGCAGGCGTGAGTCGTCAGAATAGCTGCTGTGTGACCTGGTCCCAACGAACGCCGAGGACATTATACGGATCACCACATTGTTGCTGCATCATTGAGTAGATCTGCCTGTTTGACAGCTTACTAGCGATCATGTAGCGACAAACCAGTCATCCTTACCAGGTTGTAACGTTGTCGGGATTGCTGGTGCGTCATTTAGTGTAACAGTACCCTAACTGACTGTATTATAGAATTATTGACTTTTCGATGAATTGTTTTCTATTATTTTATTTTGTATTTTAAAATTAAACCTGAATTAAAATGTCTTTAATATGTCTAGTAAAATTCAAAACAGCATACGTATCTCCAGCTCAGCTGCTGATCTCCTCTTTTCAGAGGTGTGAATGCTGCACCTCATTAGCATTGGTAATAGGCTGAAGCAATCACATGACAAATTTGAGATTGTCAGTGAAACAGCACTCAGAGAAGAGTAGTGGCTCTGGTTCGGGAAGTAAATGTGATTTATTTTTATTTAACTAAAAATATTATTTTCATAGCTTTTTGCATGAAAATAATTAACCCCTTCATGACCATGCAATTTTCAATTTTTACGCTTTTGCTTTTTCCTCCACTTATTTCAAGAGCCACCATTTTTTTTCGTTTTTCCATCCCTATAGCCATATGAATGCTTGTTCGTCATGGGACGAGTTGTACTTTAGAATAACAAGAATCATTGTATTATGTGATACACTGGACGTTGGAATTGCAAAAAGTGCAATTTCACAATTGTTTTTTGGGTTTCTAATTTACCATTTTACTATATGGTAAAACTGACCGGGCAATATGATTCCCCAGGTCAGTACGCAGATACCAAACATGTACAGGTTTTTTTTTTTAATTTAAGTGGTGAAAAAAAATTGTACATTTGAAAGAAAAAAAATTAGCATGTGTAGTCAATTTTCAAAGACCCATAGCATTATGCCCTATGAAAGGGTTTATTTTTTTTATCCTGATCAGAAGTTTTTATTGATACAATTATCACCTGTGCTATGTAGAGCAGAAATCACGATCTTCTATGAATGCTGGTCACAGGAGGATCGAAATAACAGACATGGGGAACATCAGCTATCAGCTGTCATTATAAGCCATGTAACAAGTGACAACGGGAAGGATGCATGATGGGTCAATGATTGACAGCAGGATTTAACTAGTTAAAAGCATCTGGTGGAGCATCTCTCCACCTGCAGCTGTTAAAGGCACATGATGACTAATACAATCCCACATAAAAGACAGGGACACAACATTTTGACCCACATGTACATCAAAGGTCATGAAGAGGCTAATATAAACACAAATCTGCATATATTAGAAACTTAGAATTTTCTCTTATACCATTTAATACTGCCAAAGAGCAGAACATAAAAAAACTGAAAGAGTTGCTTTCAGTAAAACAACAGACTTTTCAACCAGGGTACCAGGGAGATGTTTCATGGGCTCAGGCACTCTGAAAATAATATGTCCAAAATGTCCAATTCCAGGTATGGAATTGGTGCCAATTAGGTTGATTCTACATTAACCTATTTGATATTCTTGATTATATCATGTCCTTTATATGACAACAACCAATTCTACAATGTAATTTGTAGTACAAACCCTGAGTCCCAAACCTAATCCATTTGGGGCTAAGAATGACAATTCTATACAAAAATAATTGAACTCCACAGAGTGCAAATATAGAGGACACAAGAGAAAAAAATATTTAATTCTCATTGGGACTTTTTGTTAAAGGTTCAATTGATCACTAGAGATGGGCAAACCAGAACAGGGTAGGCTGATGGAATTACTACTCCCATTAGCCAACACCTGTGACTGGAGGTAAACTTTTTACCTCCAGTCAAAGCTGCTGGCTTACGCCATCATCCAATAGGGTGGGAACCGCAGCTCCTTGACCAGCAGTAATAATCTTACCACCAATCAGAGCCAGTGTTTGGCACGCTGCCATGCAGATAACAGCATGGCAAACAATGGAGGTGTGGGCACCCCACTCATCTGAATGGGTTCCAGGTTCAGGCACTGATCTGGTACCCGAACGAAACTTTATTTAACTGTTCAGCCTAACCCACAGGATATGAACATCCAGAGGTTTGCCCATCATTATTCACCACACAGCACAGAATCTTCAAATATCAGTGATATTAACTGCCTTAAACTGAACACTAGGACACCTTTGCACTGAAATGTAATTTAGTACTTATTTATTTTCTCTCTCAATGCAACTTTCTAAATAGTTTTTATTGAAAATGTCCTAGTATTATGTTGTTGTAGAGTATGTTTCTTATTCAAAGAGCTGTTTTTTCTGTTAATTCTGGCACAGATTCAACAATACACACAGTTCCTTTTTCAGTGATCTCTCTCTGCAGTCCCTATTCCCTAAATTTTATAGATAGCAGTATGAAGGGGTTGAAGATTATATAGATCAAAATGTAACGCACGTGGAAACCCTTCACATTTTAAGAGAGAGCAAATTTTATAAAGCTGTTTTGGAGTAAACCAAACACACAAAGTAGGGAAAACAGGAATCGCATAGGCTTTGTATGAATTTACAGAGAGATAATTGGAAGAATGAGAAACATTAGTGTCTCTCAGCACAAGGTAGAAGAGATCCAATGCAAGAATAACATTTTTCAGGTGTATATGAGTTAGTGTAGGCAGAAGCCTCCAGTACACATAGATAAGTCATCCAGCAGGTATTACTGAAGAGCCACATCAACAGGAGAAATATCTCAAATTGGGAGCAAGTTACAAACTCCAGAAAGTCAAAAAAGCAAAAAAATGAAGATCTCAGTCTAAAAATATATAATTGAGAGTAACCACTAACAGAGGTGTACATAGCCCTTGTCTGACTGTACACATATAGTAATTCCTCAGTGGTTGGTACATTTTAATGGCTAACTGAAAAGATGTTAACAAATTGTAAGCTTTTGAGACTACTTATTTTTCTATCTACTGGCTAAGGGTACCGTTACACTTAGCGATGCACCAGCGATCCCGACAACGATATGGATCGCTGGTGCATCGCTAAGTGGTCGCTAGTGAGCTGCCACACAGGCAGATCTCACCAGCGACATCGCTGGGGTCGAGGGTCGCTACTTACCTGTCAGACGCGGCGATCCTGACGTCCTCCCTCCCGTGTCCACGCTTCGCTCGTCGGCGCCACAGGAAGCCCAGCAGGAAGCGCCCGACGAGAAATGATCCTGGACCTTCTCGAGCGACCAGCGATAATCAGCGGGGGGAGCCGGTCGGAGGTAAGTATCAGACATAGCGATATTGCTAGCAAAATCGGTGACTTTACAGTGATATTGCTAGTGATATCGCAGTGTGTAACGGGGGCTTAACATGGCACAAAGATATATATCTTTCCTGTACATATAGAAAGAAACAAAACTTGCTTCACAGTATTCTGAAACAATAGGCTCTCATTTATCGCTCTTATGTTTGTTGGGTTATTACACTTGTTATTACACTGTTATACAGCCAGTATGTGTTCAGCAGAGGATTACTATTTTACAAATTCCATAGAGTGCATTTTATGAAAAGCTAAGCTTTGCAATCTACGATTAGGAATATATTTTTATGGATTTAACACAATTAACATTGTTTTCCATTTAAAATGTGTTAACAAAATAAAGTTGTAAATAAGCCAAGATTTTCCCATTTTGTCAATAACTGTAGAGATAAAGTTTATTGAAGTAATTCATACCTCTTATTGCTCTACATTGGTAGAAAAACTTGAAGCTCAATGGTGCAAATGAGAATATTTAGATTTGTAAAATACTTATAAACATTATCTGTTATTTAAGCTTTCTGAATTATAATGGCTACTCAGAGTCTTACAGGACTCAGTGGAGCTGTGCTGGCCTACCACAATGTGAATGTACTATACAAAGCAATAAGCTTCAACACCAATGAACCAGTGATACACTACACACTATTATAAATTGATGGTATTAAATAAATGTAAAGAAACTAGATAGGGAAAAAAGAAATTACAAATAAGTACACATTTAAAGTTAATTTGATGTAATATCTGAAAAGATTTGTGTAGATAGGGCAGCACATTGGCTCAGTGGTTAGTGCTGCAGCCTTGCAGTGCTGGGGTTCTGGGTTCAAATCCCACCAAGGACAACATCTGCAAGGAGTTTGTATGTTCTCCCTGTGTTTGCGTGGGTTTCCTCCGGGTACTCCGGTTTCCTTCCACATTCCAAAGACATACTGATAGGGAATTTAGATTGTGAGCCCTTCGGGGACAGTGATGCTAATGTGTGCAAACTGTAAAGCGCTGTGGAATTTGTTAGCGCTATGTAAAAATAAAGCTTATTATTATTACATTACAACAAAATATGCTTAGCAATACAGGCAATCTATCAACAGAATTTCACCTTCTAAACTATTTATATGCACATGTATCTTTTTAAAAGTTCAACAGTAACTTTCCATTGCTAGTCAGTTCTTCTGTTACAGAAATAGTTGTATTTGAATTGATATACAAATTAGACTGAAGAGTTATTGTAGATCTGAATCCTCTGTCACTCAAGCTCTATGCCATCTCCAGCACTGCCTCCACCTGCTAGACTGGCTGCTGTTTTGCCTGCAAAGATTGACATGCTAAGCATGCCGAGATGAGGAGACTTAAGCCGAAATGCTCCTCTGGGAAATATGCAAATTGTCTCATTAGCGAGGAAGAGGAACAGAACTCTAGTGCCACCTATTGGAAGTAACAATCCTAAAAGTAAATGTTGACCCTTTAACAAGCCTTGTTACATGACTTAGGATAAAATCCAAACCAGAATCTCAATTTGCAGACACTGTGTTTCGGGGTACTGCCCCTCATCAGTGCAAAGTGTGAGATTTGGTTTGGCTGTGAGAGAGGCGTCTGATCGATATCCAATGCTTAGCATGTCAATCTTCGCAAGGAGAAACGATACTTCTTGATTATTTCTGTTTGGAAATCAATGTCTTTTGATGTTCAGTGATCTCTTCTTGTATTGTGGAAACAAACGTTTCTACTGGTTCTGCAGGTGCAATTCTATATGCCCACTCTGTATTGAGGCATAGTGTGTGCTTGCGTAATTGTGGCTTGATTGTTTTTAATGCAGATATGAGTAAAGGTTACATTTTAGCAGTTTCAGCAAATTATTTCAGATCTGTCGTGTTTGGGATGAAGCAATGAGTTGAGGCTACAAAACTACCTAGGTAATTACAGAGTAAACATCGTTTTAAGTTTTATTTCATAAATCAATATAACATGAAAAAATAAGTGTTGAAACATGTTTTATTTGAAAATGTTGCTTCCTTCTTCAGAAGGACTAAACATTAATTCTTAAAATACTGAATTCTTGGATAAAATCTGACTGCAATGAAGACAGATTTTTACATTACTGATATAGGACATGAGCTACTACTAAGATTCTATGAATATGGGAGGAGGATACATAAGCACTACATCTAACTCTTCCATCACTTCCCCCTTTGCATAGAATCTTATCACTAGACACTGCCATCTCTTATCTCTGCAATGCAAAAATCTGTCTTCACTGAACCCTTGTTTTACGCAAGAACAGAGAATTTTGAGAATTATCAGCCCTGTTGGAGAAAGAAATAGATTTCTCTGATAAGATATATTACAAAGTTGCTTTCATGTGTATTATTAATTTATGAAATAAAAATTAAAATAATGGTTGCTCCTTAAGGGGGTTTTACACATAGCGATATCGCTAGCGATATCACTATAACGTCAACGATTTTGTGACGTTATAGCGATATCGCTAGCGATATCGCTATGTGTGATACTTACCTCCGACCGGCTCCCCCGCTGTTTATCGCTGATCGCGCGAGAATGTCCGGCTCCATTTCTTGTCGTCTGCTTCCTGCTGGGCTTCCTTCTGTGACGTTGAGCGACGCGTGGAGGCGGGCGGGAGGACGTCTTCATCGCTGTGTGTGAAAGGTGAGTATCGTCCGCTGCGTCGCTGCTGCATCGCTGTGAGATCTGCCTGTGTGGCAGCTCACTAGCGATCATTTAGCGATGCACCAGCGATCCTGACCGGGTCGGATCGCTGGTCGGATCGCTGGTGCATTGCTAAATGTAAAAGGGCCTTTAGGCCTATTTTTGTGTTAAAGACAAATTAGGACAACAGTTTATAGTTACTGCTAACAGAAACAATACCAGCCGTTCTCCATTGATGTGTGCTATACACATGTATGTCAACGAGTACACACTTGATATATATTTTTAGTATGAGGTCCTTCATTTCTCTTTCTGCATGAAATGTTATGCACAGTAGTATTGAGTTATTTATTTCATTATAACTGCAAACATTGACATAGTTTTACGCCTTTGTTAGGTCCTTATTGTTGAGCAGGGACATTTTCAAGGAGACATGCTTATTATTTATTTCTTTTTGTATCACATGAAGTGACCTCATCACAAATATTTTTGGCTTTGATCTGTGTAAGGACATATGCAATTTCACAGTACACAGACAGAGTTATTGCTATCATAATTACTATCCTTTAAGGTAGTCTTTCTCGAGACTATTTTATCTCACTTCATTCACTAGTTTATTAACTGTCAGGGAAGCTGAAGGAAAGTTCAAGCCCCAACGAATCATTGTTCTTTGTGTTTTTCTTTGAAAATGGTTTTTAAAAGATAATGTTATATGGTCTAAGTGTAATGATATGATATTTCTTTGAATTGTGATTATTCTGTCTTGTGTTTCATTTGATTTTCCGTAGGGGTGAGTGTTCAGTAGAAAGTGACCAAATGTCAACATGCCACTTTGTGAAAAGTATCCAATATTATTCCTTCTCTTTACTCTTCATTTGTAGGTTGCCTGAAATTTTTTTTTTTATTTAACCACAGAAACATTTTGGTTGATGAAATATATTAATTGGGCCCAATGGTATCACTGTACAGTACTTTATATGTTAAAATTTATTCAAACTTTTACTTCAACATACAAATATATATATATATATGTTTTTTTTTTTTCTTTCATCTAACCAATGAGAGACATTTTATCCTCGAACTGAGTAAAGTTAGGAGGTCAGACTGCACAGTTCATTCCACAGATAGTTAGAAAAAGTTATAATTTGATTGTGGTGTACTACTTTAGTGCTGAAATACATTAAAAATGAGTGTTATTACAGAATTCTACCCCAAAGTGATATAGGGAAGTGCAATACCTTTATGATAATTTAGTGTGAATGTAAATTGATTGATCTGAGATATACAGCAGTATCATCAACTTAATAAAAGTATTTTTTTATTCTTCACACACTGCAAGCAAGGAAGGCCATATTAAAATCCTCAAGGATAATTTTGCTGCTAATACAAAATCCTGAATCCACTACTGGTGTGTCACAGAAGGTGTGCTTTCTGCAAGCCATATTGTTTAATTGTTTTTCACATCCAATAGAGAAATCTCTACTACCAATACCACCACTGCATACCATTAATTTACACCCAGCCAGATATGTTGAGGTCACATGGACATTAATAGGGCTATGTTGGCATTTCAGAGCTCAAACAGGTTAAACACAATTTTAAGAAACTTCACAGTGTTATACTCATATCTTCCAAACCATTAGAGGCTTTTTAATAGTGTGATATATAAATCATTTATTTTCAAACTAAATTTTTCATGAATTGTTGATGATGCTGATAAATTTGAATTTCATGCAATCTAATCATCGTTATTTGTAACTAGATGGAGGCCCGATGCTATCGCATTGGGAGGGCGGTAATATCACAATGGGGACAGGCTCTCCCCCATCTGCTCACCCACCTATCCACTCTCTCTTTCCCCATGTGCTGACTTCTCCTTTCTGTGCTCTCTTCCTTGACCTGTCCACCCCATGTGCTATCCCCCTTGTCTGCTGTCTCTCTCCTTCTTGTGCTGTGTTCTCCCCTCATGTGCTGTCCCCTTTGAGCTGTCTCCCCCCTGTGCTCTGTATCTCCCCCCCCCATGTCTGACCTTGTGCAGAACATACCACAGCCCCTGGGCAGGGGAGGAAGCAAAAGACAATACTGACATTATAGCAGGAAATTGCAGAGGATACATTTTGTTAGGTAAAATATTGTTTAAAAACAGTCAGTGAAATATTTTACCTCACAAAATGAATCCTCTATGATCCCCTGCTGTAATGTCAGTATTGTCTAGTGCTTCTTCCCCTGCCCAGGAGATGTGGTATGCTCCCTAAATGGTCAGTAGACATGTCGCACATCTGCCGCCAGGATCAGCCAAATGATTCACTGCGCCTGTGCAGAATTCGCACAGGCACAGTGCGACGATATTCCACTGGTGGTATCGTGCAAGAGGCTACGTGATTGTGAGAGTGTGTGTGGTGCAATGGTGTTCCGCTGGTGGTATCGCGCAATAGGTTGGTTCCAGCAGCAGTTTCCATATTGAGATGCCCATCACTTTGGTGTCCCAATATGGTGGTCGATGAACTTCCTCCACTTGGAATTCTGGGATACGTGACATCTGGACAGAACAGGAAGTGAAAACATTGCAAGGCAATTATATAGATAGATATAGTCATCAGAAAAATCAGTTTCTTATCATCCTGGATGGATTTTCACTTCTCAGTATTCTCAACTGAGATAGGAGATGGCAGATGGTGCTCATAAACATCTAGAGGGGGCGAGGGAAAGGAGAAGGGATGAGCTAGAGGCAAATACAGGCAGTCTACTAAAAGGTCACCTGAAATTATAGCTAGATGTTAAGTCTTTTCCTGGCTTCAGCACTTTATAGTCAGAATAGAATAGAATAGTATCTAATTTAGCTACAAAAATAAATACCTAATAATCTCATTATATGTTAATATGGAAAATAAAAGAATGAAATAGATCATGGTAGATCTATCTGTATTTATTTCATGTTGTTTATATAGCACATTCTGCTGAGCTATACTGAGGTATTAACCATTCACATCAGTCCCCGTTAATAAGAGGACCCACAATTTTATTTAACCTCTTAACCTATCAGTGTGGCATAAACAAACAAACATGTCCAAAAAAATATACATTATCTAGATATTGCCCAGCAAAGCAACTAATAATTGAGTACTAATTATTGAGCCTGCAACATTGTCAAAATTGTTAACAATCCCAAAACTTAAATCATACCCTTTTCCTATTTGTCAGTTAAGAAATCTAAGCAATATAAAATATATATTTAGTAGATTTTAGTAAATCTTTTTTAACTCACCCTGCTCAAATTGCTTAGAATACTTTCTGCTATTTTACCCAAAACAAGAGATTCAAACCTACAATATGGCCTATTAGTAATGATTGCGTCTGACTCTCCCAGCAACTCCTATACAATAAGAACACCACTCCATGCATTAAAAAGATAATTGACTTTATGCACATGGAAATGTAGACAGCAATACATTATAATAGACACAAACAAATAAAAATGGAATGTACAGTACATGCACTGATACGGTCACGATTATCATCATAGATCATGTAAAGCTGCCCATAATACACACTAGATGGCTATCGGCTGAACACTTCTTTCACCAATTGTTCAACTGTCTGCCATGTTGGCTGATACTCCATTACACAACAGCACTTACTTGGCCAAGCACTCCTGTGTTCTATTTGAGAAAGACTTATCTCTTCTGTTATACCCTATGAGAAAGATTATCATAAGGCCGGCATCACACTAGAGAGAAATGCGGACGAGTGAGAGGCGCAAAAACAACGCATGGCACTCGGACCAATGTTTCTCTATGGTGCAGCTCCCATCAGCCGTATATTTCTCGGCCGTATTTTACGGGCTAATAAAATCACAGCATGCTGTGATTGTCAGCGTATTCCTCCAAAAATACGCCAATACAAGTCAATGGGGGCAATAAAAATATGAAGTACACACAGACCAGATGTGTGACTTGTGAGAAATACGCACCGGTATCCTTTAACAAAAGCCGGCAATTTATTTTGCGATACAGTGAATTCACACTGATATGTTTAATAAAGAATAGAAAGAATGGATATATACACATAGAATACATATATATATATATATATATATATATACATGTTTATTGAGACATATATATTTATGTTAATATTTCATAGAGTTCTACATAGCATAATGGCTGCTAAACCAATTGTCGGCTTCTGTAAAATCATTCCAAAATCCAACATGAAATGACACATGGTTTACATACAGTAAACCATTTCATTTAGTTTTTTATATGTATTTTACTAATGATTAATTAGGGTATGTGTGTAAAATTTGGGACATGTAGGTGTTAAATTAAGGGGTTAATTCATTGTAAAAAAAATGCATGGGCTCCCGGGGTAATTTCTCAACCAGACAGGGAAAACCAGTGAGTGAGGGCAGATATTAATAGCATTGAGAGGGACCATTGTTTTTGGCCCCCTTGGCTAAAAAAATCTGCCCCCAGCCACCTCAGAAAAGGTGCATCTATAAGATGCGCCTTTTCGAGCACTTAGCCTCTCTATTGCCATTGCCCTGTAGCTGTGGCTAATGGGTTAATAATGGGTTAATGTCACCTTGCTATTGGAAGTCAATAAGACACCTCTCCATAATTAACCCTAGAATAGTAAAGGGTTAAAAAAACGCACACAGACTTTAATTAAAAATTCTTTTAATGAGATAAACACACCAAGTTTTTGACCAAATGTATTCATCTGCTAATCCAAAAAAAACCATGGATCTGTAAAAAAAATAAAAAACAATATACATACCTCTCCACTCTTCAGTCAGGTCCCCCCGCTGCAATCCATCAGAAGGGGTTAACTAGTTTACTACGGGGACCGGTGCTAATGCGACTGGCCCTGCTGTAAACCACTGCCGAATGAATTAGTCCACCATATGAAAGAGCAGCAGCAGTGGTGGTGTCTGACTGCTGGATCCAGCTTTCAGTAAGAGCCAGAAGGTTAAGAGAATCGGAAAGGAAGAAGTCATGCATGAAGGAGAGTTTATTACACACTGAGCAACAATTACGAAGGGCACATTTAAGAGAGACAGCAGGCATGCACGGAACATTGATAAGATTAGAGGGGTTTCTGAGTGTAGCAGTTGGGGGGTTTGACTTACTATAACATGAGGGGCCCGGGGTTGGGAGAGATGTCTCCTGCCACTAGGAGAAGGAGGATAGAAAGAGTGAGCAGATGGTTAAGTGATTTGTGAGAGCGTCTCTGATGTTGAATGGTGGGACTGATTGGATCTGTGCAATTTGGCAATGTGAAGAGAGCGTGAGTGCTATACATAGGAGAGGAAAGGATTGAGGGGTCAATATGGATGGAGTGTAAAGAGTTAATGCCAGGGCGGATTATGTGTATGAATGCAGTGGCCAAGATATAAATTATACAAATGCATATGGTAAATATTTGTTGTAATCCAAATGTACAGGGAGTAGATGCATATAAATGTCTTACCTGTCTCCTGCCCTGTCCAACTGCCATGTTATAACTGCCTCATACTTTGATCAAATGTACTTTGATTAAATGTACATAAATGCCCCCTGCATAAATGCCTTCTCCAAGCTATGTCTCAATATATAGAAGGCAAAGGCCTAGATGTTATTTTTTGCCCTCTTCTCGTTAACAATCAATCAAACTAAACTAGGACAGCAGGGCACAATAAATGTGGAGATCAGATAAACCACTGCCCAGGCCTACATGCATCATTAACCAATTTGAAAAGTTTATTGACCTCACAACATAAAGGGACAAGCAGAGTAAAGTTAAAATAACTCTATATCACATATAAGCTTGCATAAGTTGAAAAGACATATGTAGCATTCAGGATTAGCTGTTTGCTGGCATAGAATGGAGTGGATATACACAAGAGTTGAATCAGAGCAGGAATAGATTAAGCTGGTTACCACATATAAGCTTGCATAAAATGAAAAGACATATGTAGCATTCAGGATTAGCTGCTTGCTGGCATAGAATGGAGTGGATATACACAGGAGTTGAATCAGAGCAGGAATAGATTAAGCTGGTTACCACATATAAGCTTGCATAAGTTGAAACGACATATGTAGCATGCAGGATTAGCTGCTTGCTGGCATAGAATGGAGTGAATATGCACAGGAGTTGAATCAGAGCAGGAATAGGTTAAGCTGGTTACCTGTATGAAGAAAATAGAGATGTGTGTTACATTCATCCGTGTTATAGCTGCCTCATACTTTGATCAAATGTACTTTGATTAAATGTACATAAATGCCCCCTGCATTGTAATTAGAGTTATGGTTAGGGTTGGGATTAGGGATAGGGGTGTGTTGGGGTTGTGGTCGGAGTTAAAATTGGGGGGTTTCCACTGTTTAGGTACATCAGGGAGTCTCCAAATGTGACATGGCACCACCATTGATTCCAGCCAATTTTGCATTTAAAAAGTCAAACAGTGCTCCCTCCCTTCTGAGCAGTGGTGTAACTGCCGGGGTAGCAGCCGAAGCGGTTGCTTTGGGGCCCGGCCCATATAGGGGCCCGGGTCCCCGGCTCCAATCGGCACTACCCGGGTAGTGCAATTAACTACAACTCCTCCCCTAGCAATGCATGTCTCTTGCACTTGCAGCCCCCTGCCAGTACTTGTTCCATCTTCAGTTCTCCGGTGTTCTTCCTGCTTTCAGCGTCCGCTCATTACCTATGCGCATAAGTATGAGCGGCTCATTACATATGCACATATGTAATGAGCGGCATCACGTGGACGCTGAAAGCAGGAAGAACACTGCTGAGATGAGAAGATGGAACAAACACTGGCCGGGGGCTGCAAGAGACAGAGAGAGAGGTGACTGAGTATAATGGAGGGAGGCTCAGGGGCAGGCTCTGTCTGGCCTTGTGGGCTACCGGGTAAATATACACCATGTGGTGCAGGGCACTATATACCATGTGGTGCTGGGTGCTATATACCATGTGGTGCTGGGTGTTATATACCATGTGGTGCTGGGTGCTATATACCATGTGGGTGCTATATACCATGTGGTGCTGGGCGCTATATACCATGTGGTGCTGGGCGCTATATACCATGTGGTGCTGGGTGCTATATACCATGTGGTGCTGGGTGTTATATACCATGTGGTGCTGGGTGCTATATACCATGTGGGTGCTATATACCATGTGGTGCTGGGCGCTATATACCATGTGGTGCTGGGCGCTATATACCATGTGGTGCTGGGTGCTATATACCATGTGGTGCTGGGTGTTATATACCATATGGTGCTGGGTGCTATATACCATGTGGTGCTGGGCGTTATATACCATGTGGTGTTGGGCGCTATATACCATGTGGTGTTGGGCGCTATATACCATGTGGTGCTGGGCGCTATATACCATGTGGTGCTGGGCGCTGTATACCATGTGGTGCTGGGTGCTATATACCATGTGGTGCTGGGTGCTATATACCATGTGGTGCTGGGTGCTATATACCATGTGGTGCTGGGTGCTATATATCATGTGGTGCTGGGCGCTATATACCATGTGGTGCTGGGCGCTATATACCATGTGGTGCTGGGCGCTATATACTATGTGGTGCTGGGTGCTATATGCCATGTGGTGCTGGGTGCTATATACCATGTGGTGCTGGGCACTATATATATACCATGTGGTGCTGGGTGCTATATACCATGTGGTGCTGGGCACTATATATATATACCATGTGGTGCTGGGTGCTATATACATGTGGTGCTGGGTGTTATATACCATGTGGTGCTGGATGCTATATATACCATGTGGTGCTGGACGCTATATACACCACGTGGTGCTGGGCGCTATATACACCATGTGGTGCTGGGTGTTATATACCATGTGGTGCTGGGTGCTATATACCATGTGGTGCTGGGCGCTATATGCACCATGTGGTGCTGGGCGCTATATACAACATGTGGTGCTGGGTGTTATATACCATGTGGTGCTGAGTGCTATATACACCATGTGGTGCTGGGTGCTATATACACCATGTGGTGCTGGGTGTTATATACCATGTGGTGCTGGGTGCTATATACACCATGTGGTGCTGGGTGTTATATACCATGTGGTGCTGGGCGCTTTATATATACCATGTGGTGCTGGGTGCTATATACCATGTGATGCTGGGCGCTATATACCAGGTGGTGCTGGGCGCTATATACCATGTCTTGCTGGGCGCTGGGTGCTGTATACCATGTGGTGTTGGGTCAGCAACTTAAAATATAAAATTATCAGTGCTTAACTAATTTGATTGTATTGACTGAGTTACAGGATTAGGAATAATTGTGTTACATTATTTCTAATTCTGTTACTTAATGTGACTCTAGTATGCATTATCAGTAAGGGGGTGTGTCTTGAAGGGGGTGTGGTTTTGAGGGGGTGTGTCTTTAAGGGGGCCCCGTTTAAAAGTTTGCTATGGGGCCCAATCAGTTCTAGTTACGCCCCTATTTCTGAGCTCTGCCGTGCGCCCAAACAGTGGTTTACCCCAACATATGGGGCTTCAGCGTACTCAGGACAATTTGCAAAACAACTTTTGTGGTCTAGTTTCTCCTGTTACTCTTGTGAAAATAAAAGTTTGAGGGGCAAAAATATCATTTTTGTGGAAAAAATATGATTTTTTTATTTTCACTGCTCTGCATCATAAACTTCTGAGAAGCACTTGGGGATGCAGAGTGCTCACCACACATCTAGATAAGTTCCTCAAGGGGTCTTGTTTCCAAAATGATGTCACTTGTTGGGGGTTTTCACTGTTTAGTCACATCAGGGGCTCTCCAAATGTGACATGGCGTCCAAACTCAATTCCAGCCAATTCTGCATTGAAAAAGTCAAACGGCGCTCCTTTCCTTCCAAGATCTACTGTGCGCCCAAACAGCGGTTTACCCCTCATATGGTGTATTGGCGTATTCACGAGAAATTGCACAACAAATTTTGTGGTTCATTTTCTCTTTCACACTTGTGAAAATAAAAAAATGGTTCTGAAGTAAAATGTTTGTAAAAAAAAGATAAATGTTAATTTTTTCCTTCCAGATTGCTTCAGTTCCTGTGAAGTACATAGAGGGTTAATTAACCTCTTGAATGTGGTTTTAAGCACCTTGAGGGGTGTAGTTTATAGAACGGTGTCACTTTTGGTTATTTTCTGTCATGTACACCCCTCAAAGTGACTTGAAATGTGAATTGGTCCCTAAAAAAATGATTTTGTAAATTTTGCTGTAAAAATGAGAAATTGCTGGTCAACTTTTAATCATTATAACTTCCTAACAAAAAAAAATTTTGTTTCCAAAATTGTGCTGACATAAAGTAGACATGTGGAAAATGTTACTTATTAAGTATTTTGGGTTATTTAACCCCTTCATGACCCAGCCTATTTTGACCTTAATGACCTGGCCATTTTTGGCAATATTGACCAGTGTCCCTTTATGAGGTAATAACTCAGGAATCCTTCAACGGATCCTAGCGATTCTGAGATTGTTTTTTCGTGACATATTGGGCTTCATGTTAGTGGTAAACGTAGGTCGATAATGTTTGCATTTATTTGTGAAAAAAATGGAAATTTGGCGAAAATTTTGAAAATTTTGCAATTTTCACATTTTGAATTTTTATTCCGCTAAACCTGAGAGTTATGTGACACAAAATAGTTAATAAATAACATTTCCCACATGTCTACTTTACATCAGCACAATTTTGGAAACAAATTTTTTTTTTGTTGGGAAGTTATAAGGGTTAAAAGTTGACCAGCGATTTCTCATTTTTACAACAAAATTTACAAAACCATTTTTTTTAGGGACCACCTCACATTTGAAGTCACTTTGAGGGGTTTATATGGCAGAAAATACCCAAAAGTGACACCATTCTAAAAACTGCACCCCTTAAGCTACTCAAAACTACATTCAATAAGATTATTAACCCTTCAGGTGCTTCACAGCAACTAAAGCAATGTGGAAGGAAAAAATGAACATTTTAATTTTTCCAACAAAAATTTTCTTTTAGCATCAATTTTTTCATTTTCACATGGGCAACAGGATAAAATGGATCCTAAAATTTGTTGGGCAATTTCTCCTGAGTACACCGATACCTCATATGTGGTCATAAACCACTGTTTGGGCGCACGGCAGGGCTCAGAGGGGAAGGAGCGCCATTTGACTTTTTGAATGGAAAATATGCTGGAATATTTAGCGGTTGCCACGTCGCGTTTGGAGAGACCCTGTGCGCCTAAACATTGGAGCTCCCCCACAAGTGACCCCATTTTGGAAACTAGACCCTCCAAGGAACTTATCTAGATGCATAGTGAGCACTTTGAACAGCCAAGTGCTTCACAAATTGATCCGTAAAAAAAAAGGACTTTTTTCACAAAAATTTTCTTTTAGCCTCAGTTTTTTCATTTTCACATGGGCAATGGGATAAAATGGATCTTAAAATTTGTTGGGCAATTTCTCCTGAGTACACCGATACCTCATATGTGGTCATAAACCACTGTTTGGTTACACGGCAGGGTGCCGAAGGGAAGGAGCATCATTTGACTTTTTGAATGGAAAATTAGCACCAATCGTTAGTGGACACCATGTCGTGTTTGGAGAGCCCCTGTGTACCTAAACATTGGAGCTCCCCCACAAGTGACCCCATTTTGGAAACTAGACCACCCAAGGAACTTATCTAGGTGTGTGGTGAGCACTTTGAACCCCCAAGTGCTTCACAGAAGTTTATGATGCAGAGCAGTGAAAATAAAAAAATAATTTTTTTCCTCAAAAATGATTTTTTAGCCCGCTATTCTTTATTTTCACAAGGCTATCAGGAGAAATTGGACACCAAAAGTTGTTGTGTAATTTGTCCTGAGTATGCCGATACCCCATATGTCAGGGGAAACCACTGTTTGGGCGCATGGGAGAGCTCAGAAGGGAAGGAGTGCGATTTTGGAATGCAGACTGATGGGATGTTCTGCGGGCATCATGTTGCGTTTGCAGAGCCCCTGATGTGCCTAAACAGTAGAAACCCCCACAAGTGACCCCATTTTGGAAACTAGCCCCTCAAGGAGCTTATCTAGATGTGTAGTGAGCACTTTGAACCACCAAGTGCTTCACAGAAGTTTATAAACGCAGAGCCATGAAAATAAAAAATCATTTTTTTCCTCCAAAATGATATTTTAGCCCGCTATATTTTATTTTCACAAGGGTAACAGGATAAATTGGACCCCTAAAGTTGCTGTTCAGTTTGTCCTGAGTACGCTGGCACCCCATATGTGGGGGAGAACCACTGTTTGGGTGCACGGCAGGGCTCAGAAGGGAAGGAGTGCCATTTGACTTTTTGAATGGAAAATTAGCTCCAATCGTTAGCAGACACCATGTCGTTTTTGGAGAGGCCCTGTCTGCCTACACTTTGGAGCTCCCCCACAAATCACCCCATTTTGGAAACTAGACCCCCAAAGGAAGTTATCTAGATGCATAGTGAGCACTTTAAACCCCCAGGTGCTTTACAGAAGTGTATAACGCAGAGCTGTGAAAATAAAAATATTTTTTTTCCTCAAAAAATGATTTTTTAGCCCGCTATTTTTTATTTTGAAATACCGACTTGATGGAATGGTCTGCGGGCATCATGTTACATTTGCAGAGCCCCTGATGTGCCTAAACAGTGGAAACCCCCCACAAGTGACCCCATTTTGGAAACTAGACCCCCCAAGGAACTTATCTAGATGTGTGATGAGCACTTTGAACCCCCAAGTGCTTCACCGAAGTTTATAACTCAGAGCCGTGAAAATAAAAAAAATCATTTTTTTTCACAAAAATCATTTTTTTAGCCCCCAATTTTTTATTTTCCCAAGGGTAACAGGAGAAATTAGACCCCCAAAGTTGTTGTGTAATTTTTCCTGAGTACGCTGATACCCCATATGTGGGGGTAAACAACTGTTTGGGCACACGTCGGGGCTCGGAATGGAGAGAGTGCTGTTTGACATTTTGAATGCAAAATTGGCTGAAATAAATCGTGGCGCCATGTCACGTTCGGAGACCCCGTGATGTGCCTAAACAGTGGAAACCCCTCAATTCTAACTCCAACTCTAACCCCAACACACCCCTAACCCTAACCCAACTCAAATAATAACCCTAACCACAACCCTAACGCCAACACACCCCTAACCCTAATCCCAACTCTAACCCTAACTACAAGCCTAACCCTAATCCCAACCCACCCCTAACCCTAATTTCAGACCTAACCCTAATTCTAGCCCTAACCCTAATTCCAGCCATAACCCTAATACCAACCCTAACCCTAATTCCATCCCTAGCCCTAATTCCACCCCTAACCCTAATTCCACCCCTAACCCTAATTCCAACCCTAACCCTAATTCCAACCCTAACCCTAATTCTAGCCGTAACCCTATTTCTAACCCTAACCCTATCTATAACCCTAATTCCAACCCTAACCCTAATTCCAGCCCTAACCCTCGTTCGAACCCTAAATGGAAAAAAAAAATATTTTTTTATTTTATTATTTGCGCCTGGCTAAGGGGGATGTATTTACTTTTTTTTTCATTTTGATCATTGTAAGAGTGTATCACAGTGATCAAAATGAAAAATGAACGGGCAGCCGGCAAATACATGGGCGCCGCCATCTTGGACAATGGCAGGCGCACTGCGCATGCGCCCGCCATTTTCCAACATGGCGGCGCCCATGACCCAGACGGCGGGACACCGGGAGTCACGGCGGGACACCGGGAGCACCATCGGAGGTCACGGGGGGGATCGGAAGGTGGGAAGGAGCGATAGGAAGGGGAGGGGGAGCAGATGATGACGGCGGCGATGACGGATGACGGTGTCCAGCCATGTCCGATGCTATTGCAGCATCGGCCATGGCTGGATTGTAATATTTCACCAAATTTCATTGGTGAAATATTACAAATCGCTCTGATTGGCTGTTTCACTTTTAACAGCCAATCAGAGTGATCGTAGGCACGCGGGGGCTAAGCCACGCCCCCTGGGATTAACTGTAGAGTGTCCTCTGTGTGCGGGTCAGGTGACCTTTCAGTGACCCCGGTCACCCGACCCGCAGGGGGGCTATTTATAGCATGACGCCTACGTAGGCTTCATAGGTCGTTTGGGCACGATTTTTCATGACGCCTACGTAGGCGTCATGGGTCGTGAAGGGGTTAAGGGCACAAAAACTAAAAGTTTGAAAATTGCTAAATTTTTTTGCCATATTTCCATTTTTTTCATAAATGAACGCAAGTCATATCAAAGAAATTTTACCACTAACAGGAAGTACATTGATGTCACAAAAAAGCAGTCTCAGAATCAGCGCGATCCGTTAAAGCGTTCCAGTGCTATAACCTCAGAAAGTGACAGTGGTCAGAATTGTAAAAATTGGCCTGGTCATTAAGCTGCAAATTGGCTCTGTCTCTAAGGGGTTAAGAAACTTTAACAATTAATACAGCACTATCTGTCGTCAGCTTAAGATGGTCCCCCAGCACAAGTCTTCAGCTGTTGTATGCTCCATCTTAGATGAGTTATTGAGTGGGGCGCCTTTTGTTTCCAGATATGTCTACAAGTTGTTTCAATTTCTGTTCCATTGTTCATTTTCACGCCAAGGGCATCTGAACTACTGGGTTATTTCAGTTAATAAATGTGTTAAACTCAATCTTGAAGAGTATATATAACATAACATTTTTTTTCATGAATCTTAAAGTACATTCTGCAGAGATAAAACATGTATGTGCAATAATGGTTAAAAGTGTGTGCTTTTCAAAACTCATGTCCGATATTAATGGGATATTATGACCTATCATCTTTAGTAATATTTACAAGATTTTGGTCTAGTTTTTAGCACATTTCCTATGAGGCTCACAGACTATTGGGTTTGCCAGTAGAAAACTTAAATTATGTATGGTCATTTGAGATTCAGACTAGTGTCAGGAATCAAAGTATAAAACATCAAAGACTTACAATGAATCAGACCTGTATCAAGGTTATCTGGTGGAATCAATAACTTGCATGCATTTATTCTGGGCCTTTGGTTTTCTTCAAGGCACGGGATAAGTCAGCTATGGATGAGAAAACTATGCTTTAGTACATAAACATGTGCTTGAATTTATTAATCATAAATCTACATTGATATTAAGTAGTGCATTTAAAATCAATAATTCCTTCAGGGTAACAGAACCAATTATTCCAGAGATATCACAGAATCTGGTTATGTGCTGCCTATAGTTTACAGCTGAGTGATTTCACAGAATGCTCAGAAGCATTCTTACATACTTGGGAAGCATTAGATTTTTTTTTTAAACAATAGATTTTTATTAAGGATTTTAACATACTACAAACATGATGCACAATAGAAACATTATTACAAACAGGTAATTGAAGGAGCTATAAGGAGGACAAACATATAAATGGTAGGGGAGGTAAAAAGTATTAAGGGAAGGAAAATTGGGCCAGATGGAGGAGATTTATCAAGTCTAATTATTATTAGGTATTTCACGAAGTGTCTGAGATGTTGGACGTCTTTACAGATAGCAGTAAGTGGCAATTTTATTAAGTCACATAAAATAGATAAAAGCCAGTCACAAGAACATAAATGAGACAACAATACGTACAAAAAAAGAAATATAACAAAAGTGATACACAAGACCCTCAACTCCATTTTGTTCATTTTTGAGTCAAGGACTAGGCAGTTATATGCCCTCTCCTGATGAATCTGTGTTGAAGAAACATGTCGGCACAGCTAATCTGGATCATGGGTGATTGGAATGTGGCCGGTGTGAAGGTGTCTTCCCTGTCCTTCCTCCTATATCCCTACGAGAGGATCCTTCTAGGAATATCTATAGACGTTTTTACACAAGTCTGGTGAGATTGTTCCTATTTTTATTAGTGCTTACATGTATCTCTATGCAGTGTACCACTTCTACCTGTTTACTTAAACACGTGCGTTTTGACTGGAACAGGTCGCCAGGGGAATTGCAGCCTCTAAAGTTGGGAGAATACATTGGGTCAGATACCATCTAGTCAACAAGTTATAGGACTTTTCCAACATTAAGTTATTTAATATTCCCCAGTAGATGAGGCCCAAATTTGGGACTATTCTGAGTCAGAGTGGATCCAATGTCAGATTCCTAACCTGAGGTATAAGTTAAATGATGTCTATGTGAGGTGTGATATACAGTGTGTGTGGAATAAAGGAGCGAAATGGTTCCAGAAGTGTAGGTTTTGACGACATCTTTGCTTAAAAGGCGTGAACATATAGGGTGAGGTGGAGTTCCTTAGTAATGTAAAAATAAAGTGCCTATCTTGCAGATAACAAAATATTTCTCAAGAGAGAAATATATATATATTTTTAATCAAGGGCTGGGAATGGAATAATGTTGTTGACATTAAATAGGTGATGGAGTCTAGTAATCCTTGCTGCAAGCTATAAGCAAAAAGGCAGGAGGGACTTGTTGCCTGGGGGAAATTGTAGGTTGCCCACAGAGGGGTAGTATTTTACGTAACTCACAAGGGGATAGATAATATTAGCTGTAAAGTAAAGGGATATACAGTCTTTTCTGTGCAATAAAAGTATAACTTTTATTGCTATTTGTACTAAAAATATAAAAAAAGTACAAAGTGCTGGACAAGCAAATGTATAAACACACAATTACACAAAAAAAATCTTTTTTGACAATTAATGTGTAATTCAGTAAGCCACTTCAGTTCAGGATCTGATTTAGAGTTTTCAACTCAAAACACGTAGAACCATAAGGCCAACCATAGTATACCATAATAAATAATGGATCCTGGACCAACCAGATCATGTGCAGAAAAAGGAGATTGCAATATTCCCAAGCTTTAATTATTGTATTGTTAACATTGTTACTTATGACTTGTGTTCTGAAACTGTTAAACTGTAAAGCACTGCGGAATATGGTGGCGCTATATAAAAATAAAGATTATTATTATTATTAGTGTCTAATTATTATTTCCACGCAGATCATGCGGCATAGGATACCTATATTCTAACCAGGAGTACCAATTATTGGACTAAAAGGCTAGCAACTTACTGATTATTATCTTTGTAGTTTCTAAAGATAATTAGTTTTAGAAAATACTGATAACTGTCATGATCCATGCGGGATCATGTCAGATAAGAGCTCTGGTAACCTATTTTTTCCTCTCTCTAAGCTCTGTGCTTAGAGATCGTTTTCCCCCCGGTGGCCAGTAAGGTTATTGCACTGGTGTGTTTAGAGATAGTTTTGCCCTGGTGGCCAGTATGGTCATTGCACTGGTGTTTTTAGAGATAGTTTTCCCCCCGGTGGTGGTTAGTGTAATAGCATGGGAATCACTAACAGGTGTGTTTACTCAATAAAAGTGTGTCATTTGTGCTCACTCACGTGGGTGATATTGTTGGTCTTTTCCAACCATGTTGGGTGAAGGAAGGAGCTGAGGAGAGTCCAGGACAGCTCAGTCAGAGTCCTGGAGTGGCAGCTATGGTGTCAGCGAGGAGTTCATGTGAAGCATGGTGGAGTGGCAGCTATGGTGTCAGTGAAGAATTCTTGCAAAGCTTGGTGGAGTGGCAGCTATGATGTAGAGCTGCACTCAGTTGCTGGACTCTTTTGTTGGAAGCTGCACTCAGGTGCTGGACTCCGTTGCTGGACAGCTGCACTCAGGTGCTGGACTCTGTTGCTGGACAGCTGCACTCATGTGCTGGGCTATGGTGTCAGCGAGGAGTTCGTGTGAAGCATGGTGGAGTGGCAGCTATGGTGTCAGTGAAGAATTCTTGCAAAGCTTGGTGGATTGGCAGCTATGGTGTAGAGCTGCACTCAGTTGCTGGACTCTTTTGCTGGAAGCTGCACTCAGTTGCTGGACTCCGTTGCTAGACAGCTGCACTCAGGTGCTGGACTCCTTTGCTGGACAGCTGCACTCAGGTGCTGGACTCCATTGCTGGACAACTGCACCCAGGTGTTGGACACGGTGGGAGGAAGATGCACTCAGGTGTTGGATTCTGTAGCCTGGAGCAAGTGCATCAGAGCAAAGCTAAGTGTTTCCCTGTTTGTCACTTTTTCTCATGTTGGTGTTAGTACAGCGGTGGGGCCAGTGCCTGCACCACCCAGCTCCCTAGCAAGGGATAGGTGTAGGGTGTGCTAGGGTGACAGGTTTCCTGATCGGCGACAGGTGAGGAGCCTGTATAGGGAACATTAGGAGTGTTAGGGACACTGACTCAGGGGAGTGCAGGAGGTCTCCACATCCCCGTTCCCTATCGCAGGGCCCACCATTGTAAATGTTTCCCTATCCCCTGTGTCTTGTTGTATTAGTTACCAGCCTGCGGGCCGCGTCACACTGGACAATTACACGTGCTGTGTCCTGTTGTATTAGTTACCGGCCTGCTGGCCGTGTCAAGCAGGATGGGGCACGTGACAATAACCTTATATAAACAAATATGAACCTAGCACTCAACTTAAAGGTATTTGTAAGGCGGTTTATTGTAGTACACGAAAAAAGACGTTTCGGTCAATATGACCTTCTTCAGTTACGTGTGGTATACAGATTGAATGATCTCTCTAAGGTAATGAGCTTGTCAGTATATAGGAGAGGGGCAAACGTGCCTCCAGATGCGGATGGCCGGTGGACACCGCATCTGGAGGCACGTTTGCCCCTCTCCTATATACTGACAAGCTCATTACCTTAGAGAGATCATTCTCCTCAATGCCTAAAGCACCATCGTCCTTTCTGATAGATGCCTATAAGCTCTACACAATGTATATACCACACCTAACTGAAGAAGGTCACATTGACCGAAACGTCTTTTTTTTGCATAATAATCAAAATTGACTGTTATGCAATTTCTCCTGAATACGCCAATACCCCACATGTGGTTGGAAAGGGAAGGGCTTGGAAGTTGAGGCATACTAGTTGTCTTTTAGAGTAAGGTTTTTTTAAATAGATTGCAGATCTGTATTGCATTTACAAAGCCGTGAGGTGCTGAAATAGAAAAAAAAATCCCCACAACTAACCCCATATTGGATACTAGACCAGTCAAGAAATTTATTTAGGAATGTAGTAAAAATGTTGGACTCACAGGTGATTCAAAGAATTTTGTAACATCCCAAAATGAAACTGAAAGCTTAACTATTTTTTTTACTAAAGTTGTGCTTAAGCACTACATTTTTCATTTTTATAGTGGGGAGAAAATAGACCCTGGAATGTGCAATGCAATATGTGGACAATAACTTCTGTTCGGTCACACTGCAAAGCCTTGAAATAAAAAAGCACCGTCTTGAGGTTCTTCAGGAATTGTATCCAGATACCATGCCACATTAGCAAAGCTCGTCAAGTCCTAGAACAGCTGAACCCTCTAAAATCCTCCTGCAACATTTTTTCCACACCTGCTTAAAACATTCGTACAGTACTGTATATTTGTTTCTGTAATATTCATAATTTGCCCTACATACAAATTAAGAGATCTCACTGCTGATGCAAAGTTAAGTTATGGAAAGTGTCCAGAAAGTCTTGTTGTACCAAGTCATTATATACTTTGTTTTAATTTTCAAGTTGCTTTAGGAGAAACTGATTATGAGAGACTTTTTAAAGTCACTTTTCTTGTGGCTGCTAAAAAAAAAATTAGTGCATCTTTATAATATAAAACTGTCGAAATATCAGACTCCACTTTGACTAGAGCCCTATACCTAGAGCAGAATTGAGAATGCTTTGTAATTTATAAATCTGACTTGCATCTCTTAAAGAGTAACTGTAATTTTTGTTTTTATTTCATAAATCAATAGTACACATAAAAATTAGAAAATTTCTTATGTATCTTATCAAAGAAATCTGTTTCTTTTTCCCTCTAGGACTTATTGTTCATTCTCAAAATCCTTAATTGATGGTTAAAATCTGTGTTCAGTGAAGATAGATTATTATGGAGATAAGAGATGATAGGTATTACTGATAAGATCCTATACAAATGGGAGAGGGGACCGAGTGGCAGGGCCTATGTCTCTAGTTCCTCCCTTAATTGCCTCTAAATAGAATACGTCTGTTGCCATTGATGAGTCTATCTCAATAATTTAAAAATCTGTCTTCACTGTAAACAGATTTTACCCATGAATTGAGAATTTTGTAAATCAATGATTAGTCCAGGAGGAGAAAGAATATTTCTCTGATAAGATATATTACAAAGTTTCTTATTTTCATGTATAATATTTTTTTAGGAAATAAAAAAAAAGAAAACTATGGTTATTATTTAACCTCTTCCCAACCTTGGACGTGTCCATACGTCCAGGTTGCTAGGTACTTACCGATCTTGCATGTATGGGTACGTCATGGCGAAGAATCACTTTAATGAGACATATAGAAGCACTGTGGACACTGTCTGGCCTATGATCTAGCTGTTTCATTCTCTTTAGGCATGTACTGGCCATTACAAAGGCAGTTTGCAATTTTCACTCAACAACATCCATTACTATATGTTTCTGGAAAAAACCCATGGAGTCAAATCATCACTACACCTGTAGATAAGTTCCCTAAAGGGTATAATTTCCAAAATGGAGTCTTCTAGGTTTTTTAAATGGAGTTTGCAAACTATTCTAGGAAAATCTGCTCTCCAGGAAAAAAATAGCACTACGTCCCTCCTGAGTTTCTCTGTATGTATGTATGTATGCAGTAGAGTTGAGCGACTTTTGGTTTTTTAGGGTCGAGTTTCGTTTCGTGAAACCCGACTTTTCCAAAAGTCGGGTCGAGCAAGATCGTCCGATTATAGGGAAAAGTCGGGGTCGTCCCGAAACACGAAACCCAATGTAAGTCAATGGGGAATAAAAGTCGGCAGTGAGAGGAGGACAGGAAACACACCTACAGTGCCCATTTGAATGCCAAAAGCATCAATTCTTCTTACTTAAGCTTGTCAACCTTAATTAACTTCATAATACAAGTTACGCACTGAAAAATGGGGGTTATTTGGCTACGGTTGTGGGGGGGAGGGCTGGCTCCAGGTTTTCATGTGCCCTGGGCGAAAGAGCGCCCCTTTAACACATACCACAACTCATCATGCTCCGATACGGCAGAGAAATAGCGGTATAGTACAATGAAAAATACTTCACTTTTTACATCTCATGACGAGGCCCATCTATTTCTCCATACAGAATCATTGGTCCCATATAATGTTTGAAACAGTATATGATGAGCTCCACATAATGCTACAGTATATGTTGGTCCCCATGGATGAAGCTCCACTGTCTTATGGGCCCAAATAATACTCCAAACATAATGGGCCCCATTTCTAATGCTCTAGTGTATAATGGGCCCTGTAAATGCTGCTCCAGTGTCTGATGTCCACCTTTGGAATGTTCCAGTGTATGGTGGGCCCCATCTATCATTCTCCAGAGTATAGTGCTCCCCAAAAATTGCTGTCCCAACATTGAAAACAATCAAATAAGTCTCCTCGCTAGGGAATCCCTGTACTTGTCTGGACTCCTCGTCGTCCCCATCTTCCATCTCACTGCACAGTATTTCAACCTTGCAAGTGCTGTGATCCTGAGCAAGCAGGGGGGCCCACTCGTTGGCGACGGCACTGGCACAGGGCCCCTGATAGTACGGTGGTGTGTCTGATGGCGGGTGGGCCGAACCTGCACTTTCATCTGCAGCTTCCTCTTTGTCACCGTGTAAGATGGAACTGTATATGGGAAGGGTAACCTGAGTTTCATCAGGGTCAGATTCAGGCCGTGTAGCGTGCGAGGGGAATGTAGTGGTCTGGGTCAATGTACCAGCAGATTCATCGAGCAGTGGCTGGGCATCAGTGCACTTGTGTCGCCCCCAGGAGTACGGTCGCCACAGTGGCATTACCTTCCTCCTAGGGAGTGTGATCTCATGCTTGGGAGCAACGAACGATCTCTCTAGCAGGTTAACTGATTGGGCGGCGTTATTCCCACGAGTCATGACCCTCCAAACAGCATTCATGAAGGCAAAGTGTTTGTTTTACGTGGGCAGTATGGTTGCAAAGCTGAACCTTAAAGGAATGTCCAGAAGGGCACCACCAGGAGTGGAGCCTACGGTTAAATTCGACTCCACCTGGGAAACCTCAACTATGCCAGCTACAGAAAAGATGCACACATTGCAAGCTTAATTCCGTTAATGAACGAGACTTCGTCATGCCCCGCAGTCCGAGTCCGGCTTACTAGAGGGACACGTGAGGCACTGGCACATGAGATTGGCCAATAACTGGTGTGTCATGCCCTTACATGTCCGTGGCTGCATGTGCGCTACACTGAAAAGGCCAGCGTTTGTCGCTTACAGGTGCAGATAACCTGCTGAACAACGTTAGTGATGGGGATCACTGATTACAATTATTACCCACGAACAATGATTTCCCAGTAAGTGCAGGTCAACCGCAGTTCCGGAATTAGGCCTAACCGTCATTCCTGAAAAAATGAAAAACTTACGTGTGCAAACCACAGGTGCTGTAGCTTGCTTAACAGCTCGCCAGTCGTTCTCACGCCCAGTATGGATTACACGTGATTGCACAAAGGTGAGAAAGAGTACCGTATCCCCAGATAACATGTATGGATAGCATGGTGTACACATTCAAAATATATGTCTATACATCAGGAGGCAGGCTCAGATGGTGTTAGGCCCAGTATGGCTTGTACGTGATTGCACAAAGGTGAGAAAGGGTACCGTATCCCCAGATAACATGTATGGATAGCGTACACATTCAAAATATATGTCTATACATCAGGAGGCAGGCTCAGACGGTGTTAGGTCCAGTATGGTTTGCACGTGATTGCACAAAGGTGAGAAAGGGTACCGTATCCCCAGATAACATGTATGGATAGCGTACACATTCAAAATATATGTCTATACATCAGGAGGCAGGCTCAGACGGTGTTAGGCCCAGTATGGCTTGCACGTGATTGCACAAAGGTGAGAAAGGGTACCGTATCCCCAGATAACATGTATGGATAGCGTACACATTCAAAATATATGTCTATACATCAGGAGGCAGGCTCAGACGGTGTTAGGCGCAGTATGGATTGCACGTGATTGCACAAAGGTGAGAAAGGGTACCGTATCCCCAGATAACATGTATGGATAGTGTACACATTTAAAATATATGTCTATACATCAGGAGGCAGGCTCAGACGGTGTCAGGCATAGTATGGATTTGACGGCCCAGACTACACAGCGGAGGAGCAGGGAGAGGTAAAGATTGCAAATGCTGGGGCCCTGCCCAAGCAAGGGGGGCCCACTCGTGGGCGTCGGTACTGGCACTGGGCCCCTCATAGTACGGCGGTGTGTCTGACGGCGGGTGTGCACCCCCACCGTCAGAGACACTTGATTGCACTATGAGGGACCCTGTGCCAGTACCCGCGCCCAAGAGTCGGCCTACCCACCTGCCAGGGCAACGGCACTCGCACGGTGTCGTGCGCTAGGTGGTGACCACGGCCATGGGGGGGGAGGCAGCACAGTTAGGGAGTTTTTGAAAGTGGCATATGTTGATGTTGGACATTCAGCTGATGCAAAAGGTGAAATAGGTCAAGTCCCAGGAAGAGGTGGACCAAAGCAAGCCATTTTTCTGTCACCCTATGTGTCATCAGGGGAAGGTGGGACAAAATCCTTGGAAACCCATGCATGGTTCATTTTAATGAAGGTTAGATCATCCACATTTTGGGTTGACAGACGGGTCCTTTTTTCTGTCAGGATTGATCCAGCTGCACTGAAGACTCTTTCCGATAGCACACTTTCAGCTGGGCAAGCGAGCTCCTGTAAGGCATATTGTGCCAATTCAGGCCAGGTGTCCAGTTTAGCGGCCCAATAGTCAAAGGGGAATGACCTGTGTGGGAGAACATCGATATGGGAGGAAAAGTAGTTTGTAACCATAGTTGACAACTGCTGTCTCCTGTCACTTTCCATCGATGCAGTATTACCAGTTGTGTGAGCGGTACTTGAAAAATCAGTCCACAACATTGTCATGAAAGCCCTGTCTCCAACGCCACTTCTGCTGTGTGCACCACGAACACCTCTGCCAAGCTGCCCCCGGCCCGTACGGCTCGTGTGAGAACCATCACCACTGCTGTGTGCTGGGAATGCCTCAAGCAACCGATTTACCAGAGTTGCTTGTTTATTAGCCAATAATAGGTCAAGATTCTCCTGTGGCATGATGTTTTGTAATTTGCCTTTATAGCGTGGATCCAGGATGCTGGCCAACCAGTAGTCGTCATCGTTCATCATTTTGGCAATGCGGGGGTCCCTTTTTAGGATCTGCAAGGCATAATCTGACATGTGGGCCAATGTTCCCGGTGTCAATGATGCACTGCGAGTGCTGGTTGGAGGAGCACTTTCTGGCAAATCCACATCCCTCCAGTCACGCACAAACCCTGTACCAGACCTTGCCACGCCAACATTTTCACTTGCCCCACGAGATGCATCCTCCTCCCCTAAGTAATCATCCCCATCATCATCCTCCTCCTCCTCTTCTTCCTCCACCTCGTCCAGGAGAGGTCCCTGAGCAGACAATGGCTGAATGTCATCAAGGATTCCCTCCTCCTCTTCCTCCTCATCAACATTGGCTGCAGAAGCCTGCTCCTTAAGGTGCGTCAAAGTTTGCATGAGCAGACGCATAAGTGAGATGCTCATGCTTAGGATGGCGTCGTCTGCGCTTACCAGCCGTGTGCATTCCTCAAAACACTGAAGGACTTTACAGAGGTCTTTCAGCTTCGACCACTGCACACCTGTCAAATCCATGTCTGCTCTCAAAGTGCCTGGCCGTGTATCCTCCCACAAATGCATTATGGCCTGCCTCTGCTCGCACAGCCGCTCCACCATGTGCAGGGTGGAGTTCCACCTTGTTGCAATGTCGATAATGAGGCGGTGGTTGGGAAGGTGGAGCAATCGCTGCAGCTTCTGCATACGAACGGAGTGTACAGGCGACCGGCGGATGTGCGCGCACAGTCTTCGCACCTTCTGGAGCAGGGCTGTTAACTCTGGATAATTTTTGAGGAAGCACTGCACCACCAGGTTCAAGGTGTGAGCCAAGCAAGGTATGTGGCTGAGTTTTGAAAGGGCTATGGCTGCCACAAAATTACGGCCGTTATCACTAACTACCTTGCCTGCCTCAAGATGTACACTGCCCAGCCATGACTCAGTTTGTCGCTTCAAGTACTCGGCCAGCACCTCGGCGGTGTGTCTGTCGCCCAAACACATCATCTGCAACACAGCCTGCTGACGCTTTCCACTAGCTGCTCGATAGGGGGACACCTCGTGTGCAACAGTGGCAGCTGCAGATGAGTGCTCGTACGACTGCGCTCTGTGGACGAGCTTTCGCTTCTGGAGGAGGAGGAGGAGGAGGAGGAGGGTGGAACGCCTACAGCCAACTGTTTCCTATACCGTGGGCTAGGCAGCACTATCCCACCACCGCTGTCCCCTGTGGACCCTGCATCCACCACATTAACCCAGTACGCAGTGATGGACACGTAACGGCCCTGGCCATGCCGACTGGACCATGCATCAGTTGTGAGGTGCACCTTTCCGCTCACTGACTGCTTGAGTGCATGGACAATGCGGTCTTTCACATGATGGTGGAGGGCTGGGATGGCTTTGCGAGAGAAGAAGTGGCGACTGGGTAGGTCATAGCGTGGTACTGCATAGGCCATGAGTTCGCGGAAAGCTGCGCTTTCCACCAACCGAAAGGGCATCATCTCATACGAGATTAGTTTGGCAATGTGGGCGTTCAAACCCAGTGTACGCGGATGAGAGTACTTTCTTGACCTACTCATAGTGTCTGGGAGGGTGAGCTGGACTTGAGAGCTGCATATGGTGGAAGTAGCGGTGGACAGGGCGGACTGAGAGAGGGTTGATGATGGTGATGGAGTTGGTTTTCTTTCTGATGGCCTAGAATCAGTCTTTCGTTGATATAACAGTGGGATTCCCTGACTGCTGTGGCCTTGCAACGACACCTCAACATTTGCTGCTGTGCTAACCGGTGGGCTTACAGTGGGGAAACAATGTAGCGTTGCTGACTACCTTCGTTGTGATCAGTTGCACATGTGGCACTTGAGGTTTGGTGTTGTGTCCACGCTTGCAAGTGCATGGTGGTTAAATGTCTAAGCATGCAACTGGTATTCAAATTTTTCAGATATTTCCCTCGGCTAAAGGTCTTTGTGCACTTCTTACAGATAACCTTGGCCTGATCATGAGGATTTTGTACAAAAAAATGCCACACTGCACTCTTCCTACTTTGGCAGACATTTTGCGGCCTAGCACGCTGTGATCTTTTGACCCTCTGGACAAGCTGTCCAGCAACTCTTTTGATTTTTGGAACCTGTCTTTGGAGTGCTCCGGGCCTGCCAGATAACAGCTGTTGCGATGTCGATGTCTGCTGTGGATGCTCCTCATCTGAGCTATTGGAAGCAGCACCCTCTTCCCCCAATGGAAGCCAATCTGGGTCAACAACTGGGTCATCCATCACCTCCTCTTCAATGTCATGTGCACCTTCCTCTGTGTCACCGTGTATGGTGGTATAGTGTGCGGGAAGGGGCACCTGAGTCTCATCAGGGTCAGAATCTGGCTCTGTACACTGCGAGGACAATGTAGTGCTCTGAGTGAATGTACCAGCAGAGTCATCTATCAGCGGCTGTGCATCAGTGCACTCCATGTCAGATTCATATTGGCCTGGGTAATTCACCATTTCACTTGATAATCCAGGCATGGTATGTGAAAACAGCTCCATGGAGTAATCAGCAGTATGGCTTGCATCATCCTTCAATCTTGGTTGGGGTGAAGGACACAAGGAAAGGTGTGGTTCATGAACATGAGCCTCCAATGACGACTCAGTGCTTTTACTTTTTACAACTTCAGAAGAGGAGGCGATAGAGCTGGAGGCTGAGTCAGCAATGTAAGACAAAACTTTTTCCTGATGCTCTGGCTTTAAAAGCGGTGTGCCAACTCCTGGAAAACTAAGCCTTCGAAGTCTTATGGAGCCAGACGATGACGCAGGCTCAACACCTCCTGCATTCGGTCCTATTTTGCTCTTGCCACTACCATCAGATCCACCACCAACACCATCATTACCAGCTGCCAACCCCCGTCCAATTCCACGGCCTCTTCCACCAGCCTTCCTCATTTTTTGTAGAAATGTAGACAAAATCCAACAAACTATATAGTAATGTAAAACAAGGTAAAAGGTGTCTATAGGACTGGGGAGATTTTGAATTTCTGCACACACTAGTGGACACTGGACACTTTTCGATTGTGTGAGGCCCACTGAATATCAGAGCACTAAGTCACAGGCTCGATGGCACAGGTGTGAACAAAGTGACTAGAGGATAAGGGAGATTTTGAATTTCTGCACACACTAGTGGACAATGGACACTTTTGGATTGTGTGAGGCCCACTTAATATCTGAGCGCTATGTCACAGGCTCGATGGCACAGGTGTAAACAAAGTGACTAGAGGATAAGGGAGATTTTGAATTTCTGCACACACTAGTGGACAATGGACACTTTTGGATTCTGTGAGGCCCACTTAATATCTGAGCGCTATGTCACAGGCTCGATGGCACAGGTGTGAACAAAGTGACTAGAGGATAAGGGAGATTTTGAATTTCTGCACACACTAGTGGACACTGGACACTTTTGGATTGTGTGAGGCTCACTTAATATCTGAGCGCTATGTCACAGGCTCGATGGCACAGGTATGAACAAAGTGACTAGAGGATAAGGGAGATTTTGAATTTCTGCACACACTAGTGGACAATGGACACTTTTGGATTGTGTGAGGCCCACTTAATATCTGAGCGCTATGTCACAGGCTCGATGGCACAGGTATGAACAAAGTGACTAGAGGATAAGGGAGATTTTGAATTTCTGCACACACTAGTGGACAATGGACACTTTTGGATTGTGTGAGGCCCACTTAATATCTGAGCGCTATGTCACAGGCTCGATGGCACAGGTGTGAACAAAGTGACTAGAGGATAAGGGAGATTTTGAATTTCTGCACACACTAGTGGACAATGGACACTTTTGGATTGTGTGAGGCCCACTTAATATCTGAGCGCTATGTCACAGGCTCGATGGCACAGCTGTGACCAAAGTGACTAGAGGATAAGGGAGATTTTGAATTTCTGCACACACTAGTGGACACTGGACACTTTTGGATTGTGTGAGGCCCACTTAATATCTGAGCGCTATGTCACAGGCTCGATGGCACAGGTGTGAACAAAGTGACTAGAGGATAAGGGAGATTTTGAATTTCTGCACACACTAGTGGACAATGGACACTTTTGGATTGTGTGAGGCCCACTTAATATCTGAGCGCTATGTCACAGGCTCGATGGCACAGGTGTGAACAAAGTGACTAGAGGATAAGGGAGATTTTGAATTTCTGCACACACTAGTGGACAATGGACACTTTTGGATTGTGTGAGGCCCACTTAATATCTGAGCGCTATGTCACAGGCTCGATGGCACAGGTGTGAACAAAGTGACTAGAGGATAAGGGAGATTTTGAATTTCTGCACACACTAGTGGACAATGGACACTTTTGGATTGTGTGAGGCCCACTTAATATCTGAGCGCTATGTCACAGGCTCGATGGCACAGCTGTGACCAAAGTGACTAGAGGATAAGGGAGATTTTGAATTTCTGCACACACTAGTGGACACTGGACACTTTTGGATTGTGTGAGGCCCACTTAATATCTGAGCGCTATGTCACAGGCTCGATGGCACAGGTGTGAACAAAGTGACTAGAGGATAAGGGAGATTTTGAATTTCTGCACACACTAGTGGACAATGGACACTTTTGGATTGTGTGAGGCCCACTTAATATCTGAGCGCTATGTCACAGGCTCGATGGCACAGGTGTGAACAAAGTGACTAGAGGATAAGGGAGATTTTGAATTTCTGCACACACTAGTGGACAATGGACACTTTTGGATTGTGTGAGGCCCACTTAATACCTGAGCGCTATGTCACAGGCTCGATGGCACAGCTGTGACCAAAGTGACTAGAGGATAAGGGAGATTTTGAATTTCTGCACACACTAGTGGACACTGGACACTTTTGGATTGTGTGAGGCCCACTTAATATCTGAGCGCTATGTCACAGGCTCGATGGCACAGGTGTGAACAAAGTGACTAGAGGATAAGGGAGATTTTGAATTTCTGCACACACTAGTGGACAATGGACACTTTTGGATTGTGTGAGGCCCACTTAATATCTGAGCGCTATGTCACAGGCTCAATGGCACAGGTGTGAACAGAGTGACTAGAGGATAAGGGAGATTTTGAATTTCTGCACACACTAGTGGACAATGGACACTTTTGGATTGTGTGAGGCCCACTTAATATCTGAGCGCTATGTCACAGGCTCGATGGCACAGGTGTGAACAAAGTGACTAGAGGATAAGGGAGATTTTGAATTTCTGCACTCACACAAGTGGACAATGGACACTTTTGGATTGTGTGAGGCCCACTGAATATCACAGCGCTATGTCACAGGCAGAAATTGGCTAGTGTATCACAAACTACAAGGTGTATGTAGAATTGGGCAGAATAGGAATCTCCCTAGAGTGTAGGTCTGTAAGAACGGAACAAGTCCTCCACTTATCCTTCCACAGTGACACACAGATAGCTTCACTGTGGCCGTGATAACAGCCGTTACACGGTACTGAGAGGAGCATGCACGTACACGGCTGTCCGGTGTACGTTAAATTGTCAAGCTCCTTGTTTTTTAAGTATACGGACTGACACGCTGTCTCTCTATAGTTTTGAATGCGATCAAACAGCAAATATATTTAACTGTTTGAAAGCTAGACAAAACTAGTATATGCAGGTCTGTAAGAACGGAACATGTCCTCGACTTATTCTCACAGAGTGACACACAGATAGCTTCACTGTGGCTGTGATAACAGCCGTTACACGGTACTGTGTGAGGAGCGTACACTGCTGTATGGTGTGAAAAAATGCACGCTCAGTACCTCAGCAGGACAAAAAAAAAGCAGTTTGCAGAGCAGTGGGTAAACAGCAGTGCAGCTGTCAGGAAGCTTTAGAAGGCAGCCCAACAACCAACACCACTGATACACCACAATATAGCCTCCCCTTGCACTGCACACACAGTGACTGGTGTGTTGTACAGGCAAAATCGCTAGCAGCAGAAGCAGTTTTTTTTTCTTCTTCCCTGCCTAACGCTCTCCTTACAGAATCAGCAGCAACCTCTCCCTATGCTAAGATCGGCAGAAGTAAGATGGCGGTCGGCGTGCACGCCCTTTTATACCCCCTGTGACGCCCACCAAAGCAAGCCAATCACTTGCATGCCCTTCTGAAAGATGGTGGTGACCCGTGCCTATGTCATCATGTTTCCCACAGTGTCCGTGGATCCTGATTGGCTGAAAAAGAGCGCAAAACAAACTTTTGAAACGCGACTTTGGCGCGTAAGTCGCCGACCTCGTGGCCGACCTCATCCTAGGGTGGGGTTTCGTTTCATGAAACCCGACTTTTGAAATTTTTCGACTCGTTTCGCTCAACTCTACTAAGCAGTACTGTACATTTGGATTTGCATGTATTTGTATATATTTCTATGTATTTCTATGTATTTGTACATTCAGTAGAATTTGTGGGACACATTTTGGTACCATTTTTTACCAATTTACAAGTGTGAATACTGTAAAATCTGGGGCAAAAATTAAATTTTGGTGGTAAAAATTAAATTATTTTTTCTTCATAGCCCAATGGTATAAAATTCTGTGACCCACCTGTGGTGCTAATATGATCACTGAACCCATAGATGAAAATATTGAGAGATGTAGCTTGTGAAATGGGGTCTCTTGTGGGGGGTTCTTCTGTTCTGGCACCTTAGGGGCTCTGCCAAAGTGACATGGCACCCTTAAACCAGTCCAGGAAATTCTGAACTCCAATATAGAGTTGAGCGAAATGGGTCGGTCAAATTTAAAAATCGCCAACTTTAGATAAAGTCGGGTTTCGCCGATCGATTTTGTACGGATCTGTCAAAAAGTGGATCCGTCCCATCCGCTGGCATCCGTTTTTCCATCCGTTGGATCCGTTTTCTGACGGATCCGTTTCTCCACACCTCCAAAATGGGATGCTCCCAAATATGATTGGCTCTTGGAAAATGCTCCCAAATGTGATTGGATCCTGGAAACTAGGGAAAACCATATCTAGGGTGTTGCAATACAAAATCTTTGAAAGGTTTTAGAACTAGTGGCAGCGATGGAAGGAGTTATTGCGAGTATTAACAGCTTCTGTGTGGACTTTGATCTTCACTGCAATCGGTTGGCAATTATTGCTCTCCAGAGGGAGAAAAGAAGACTGCGAATACTGCGTCTGAGGAGACAACGGCAGTGGATTCATCCGATAAATGCGCAGAGGTTTACCCGTGGCATGTTTTCTACATTATATATGGAATTGAGGGATAATCCGGACATGTTCTTCAACTATGTGTGCATGAGGCAGGACTTGTTCGAGTTATTTGTGGAGCATGTTGGAGAACAAATCTGGAGAAGGGACACCTACATGCGGTTTTCTATTTCACCGGCGGAGCGTTTGATGGTGACCCTTCGGTAAGTTATCTATTTTTTAAAAGGTTTCAGAATCTGCAGACTTTTATTGTTATGTTATGGCTTGTAGTTTGTATTAATTTTACTTTTTTCCCTTTTTTCCAAGTTTCCTGGCAACTGGAGAATCATTCACCTCCCTCCATTACCAGTTCCGGCTCGGGATTTCAACGATATCTGGAATTGTACAACAGACCTGCCGGGCATTGTGGGATTGTCTAAAGGAGGAATACATCCCACAACCAACACAGGAGAGGTTGTTGGATTTTGCCGACAACTTTCAACAAATCTGCCAGTTTCCAAATTGCATTGGTGCTGTAGATGGGAAGCATATCAGGATTGTGAAACCCATCGGATCTGGATCAGAATTTTACAACTACAAGAAATTCTTCTCCATTGTACTTATGGCCATTGCAGATGCCAACTGCAAATTTATTGCCATGGACTTTTGGTGCATATGGGTGTTCAAACGATTCTCAGGTCTTCAAGATGTCCGCAATGGGCCGTCGCTTGTATGGAGACAATTTTGACTTCCTACCTCCAAGACCACTCCCTGGAACAACAGGCCCACCAATGCCATTTGTGTGCATTGGTGACGACGCATTTCAGCTGCCCAAACACCTACTCAAGCCATATGGTAGTCGTGAATTGACACACCGCAAAAAAATATATAACTATCGATTGACCAGAGTGCGAAGAGTGGTGAGGTGTGCTTTTGGGATTTTAACTGCCAAATGGAGAGTCCTGTTAACGGCCATAAAAATGAAAACAGAAACTGTGGATGAGGTGGTGAAGGCATGTGTCATCCTGCACAACTTTGTACTTTCAAAGGAACCTGTTTCCATAGAAGAAAATCTGTCTGAAGCCACCTTGTGGGATTATCAGCAGCCAACTGTTCAGAGTACTTTGTCAGTGTCAAGAATGAGGGACACATTTGCGGATTATTTTCTGAGACCAGAGGGACAACTTGACTGACAAGATGACATGGTATACATTTTTTTTTATTTTTTTTTTATTTTTTAACAATTTTTGGTAATAAAAGTGTTGTGTTTTCACATTTTAAACCACCGGTGTACTTTTGAAATGTTACCAAGCGTTTTTTTTTACCTTTTACACCACCGGTTTACTTTGTGAAATGTAATGTTGTGAAATTTTTACACCACCGGTGTTTTTTGTCAAATGTTACCAAGTGTTGTGACCTTTTTACACCACTGTTGTTTTTTGTCAAATGTTACCAAGTGTTGTGACCTTTTTACACCACCGGTGTACTTTGTCAAATGTTACCAAGTGTTGTGACCTTTTTACACCACCGGTGTACTTTGCCAAATGTTACCAAGTGTTGTGACCTTTTTACACCACCGGTGTACTTTGTCAAATGTTACCAAGTGTTGTGACCTTTTTACACCACCGTTTTTTGTCAAATGTTACCAAGTGTTGTGACCTTTTTACACCACCGGTGTACTTTGCCAAATGTTACCAAGTGTTGTGACCTTTTTACACCACTGGTGTTTTTTGTCAAATGTTACCAAGTGTTGTGACCTTTTTACACCACCGGTGTACTTTGTCAAATGTTACCAAGTGTTGTGACCTTTTTACACCACCGGTGTACTTTGCCAAATGTTACCAAGTGTTGTGACCTTTTTACACCACCGGTGTACTTTGTCAAATGTTACCAAGTGTTGTGACCTTTTTACACCACCGTTTTTTGTCAAATGTTACCAAGTGTTGTGACCTTTTTACACCACCGGTGTACTTTGCCAAATGTTACCAAGTGTTGTGACCTTTTTACACCACCGGTGTTTTTTGTCAAATGTTGCCACGTGTTGTGACCTTTTTACACCACCGGTGTACTTTCAACCTTTACCAAGAAATAAACAAAAAAAAGAAACTACACAATAAAGTTCTTTTGAAAAAATTGTTTTTATTTTTCCAATTTTTTTCAAAATTTTAGATAAGAAAACTATTTTTTGGTTAGAATTTTTTTTAATTTTTTTTTTTGGGAAAATACATAACAACATTATAAATGCTGGTAGTTTTGGGTGGAGATAGTATCAGGGGGGTTAACAGGGTTGACCACATCGAGGGGGGGTGGAGGACAGGGAAGTGAGTTGGTGAGGATAATAAGTGGAAGGGGGGTTGAAAACAGGAGGTTGGGGTGGGAGTGGATGGACAGAGGAGGATTGTGGGAACATTGAAGGTGTGTGTGGGGGTGGGTATGGTGAGGTCATTGGGGTATAATGCAGTGGGGAATGAAGGTACTGGGAAGAATGGAATGGGGAACTAGAGAAACGAGAGGGAGTGGTAGGAGGAGGGATGGTTGTATGATGGATGGTGGTGGAACGATGGACGGTGGAAGGATGGACGTTGGAAGGAAGGACGGTAGAAGGATAGACAGGGAAGGATGGACAGAGGGAGGATGGACAGAGGGAGGATGGACAGGGGGAGTTTGGGATGCTTCGGACAATACTTCCACTAGAGCATTGTGACAGGCTTGCATCACATGCATCTGTTGGTGAGTACTTAAACCTTCCATTCGCTGGACAACTGATTGAAAAAAAATATGTCTCGGCGTCTGGTTTGACTCTAAATTCATCTGTTCCATGTATCTTCTGAGTTCCATGATACTTTGATTGATCATGGTCAACAGTGTGATGAGTCAACAGTGTGATGCAGCAGCAAAAAAGGCAAATGCAATTCTAGGATGTATTAACAGAAGCATACAGTCTAGATCACGTGAAGTAATTATTTCCCTCTACTCCTCTTTGGTCAGACCTCATCTGGAATATTGTGTCCAATTTTGGGCACCACATTTTAAAAAAGACATCAACAAACTGGAGCAAGTTCAGAAAAGAGCGACCAGAATGGTGACCGGTCTGCAAACCCTGTCTTATGAGGAAAGGTTGCAGGATTTGGGAATGTTTAGTTTGAAAAAGAGAAGACTGAGAGGAGACTTAATAGCTGTCTACAAATATCTAAAGGGCTGTCACATTGTAGAAGGATCAACTTTATTCTCATTTGCACAAGGAAAGACTAGAAGCAATGGGATGAAGCTGAATGGGAGGAGACACAGATTAGATATTAGAAAAAACTTTTTGACAGTTAGAGTGATCAATGAGTGGAACAGGCTGCCACGAGAAGTGGTGAGTTCTCCTTCAATGGAAGTCTTCAAACAGAGGCTGGACAGACATCTAACTGGGATGATTTAGCGAATCCTGCTTTGAGCAGGGGGTTGGACCAGATGGCCCAGGAGGTCCCTTCCAACTCTACGATTCTATGATTCTATGATTCTATGAACCCAGAAGATAACTGTTGTCCATAAGTGTGGAAACCATGCTGGACAGATGAGTTCAGACTCAAACAGTCAGACAAGGTCATCCTTTCCTGACCTCTCAGATGCTGCCGGTCAGAACCAAAAGTTGGTCGAGATGTTGTGGCAGTGTCTGAGGGGTGGGGAACGGGGTACAAGTCGTCACCAGCAGCTTCATGTGATGAAGTTTGCCCTGCTGCTCCAGTGCTGGTGGAGGGGATAGAGGGACGAGACAAGAGGGAAGGTAGAGAGGGGTCGGATACCTCGATGTGGTCACCGGGGGCGGTCTCACAAGGGATCCCTCCAGAGGGAGGCAACTCAGATGCAGGCTCCCGAGTGATGCAGACGGTGCTAAAAAAAGAGAAAAAAAATATATTAAGATATTGATATGTAATTTAACTGTGCTGAAAAAAAAATTGGTTAAACAAGTAAACATTTGTACTATAGAAATGGTGTGTGGAATATTTACCTTCTGGTCACCATCGTCGACCGGAGGAACGTCAGGGCTCTGTAGTATTTATACCGGCTGCTCTTGCGTCCTCCCGATCCACTCGTGGCCTGCATCTCCTTGTTGAAGTCCCTCTTGAAGCGATCCCTGAGCGACCGCTACCATGTGATAACCCTGTCACCTGTGAAGGAAAAAAACAAAGTGGTTAGTATTCAACACTTCACATGCTGTAATATAAGTTACTGAAATTGGAATACTTATGCACTAAATCCCTGGCCCTCGCATCGAGCTCCTCCCAGTCTTCCACAACCTCGGAACACACCTCATCCCAGAGCCGTTGGGTGGTTGGTCGGCGTTTCCCATGTTCCACAGCGGCTCCCATGTTTCAACTTCATGGATGAGGTCGTCAGTGTTGATTATCAGACCCTCCTCAATTGGTCTCCGGGGAGCACGCTGTGAAACCTGTGAAGAAAAGAAATACAAACAAAGAAAAAATTACATTCAATTTAAACGCATGAGGTTCATTATTCAATTATCCACATAGGGTTACTTACCGTTTGCCGACCACCAGAGGCATCACCTAGATGACGCTGGGATGTCCTGGGAGTCGCTCTTGTGCGGGCACCAGATTGTGAAGACTGTAAAAAAAAAAAAAAAAAAAAAAAAATTGGGTTGGATGAATGCGTAGTTATTGTGTGTGCTGTGATTAATGTTTGTGTTGGGTGTATCATTTATGTATGTATGTATGTGAGTTTTTGTATGTGCTAAACTTACACTCTGCGCGCCCCCTCCTTGTATTTCTCCACCCTGCATGTCTCCTCCTGGAAGCTCCTCTGCTTCAGCTTCTTGTGAAAACATAATACATGCATATAGGTTAAAAAAAATAAAAAGTTAAAATACGCTTTAAAAAAATGAAGATTTAAAAAAAAAACAACATTATTTACCTCAGTTCGCTGATGATGTGAGGGGGAGCTTTCAGAAGAAGACATTCCTGCAGCCTCTCCTCTGCTGCGGTGTGGCTGGCGGGTCCTTCCTGAAAGGATCTGCAAGTAAAAAGACACTTGTTAAGCTACTATACAAAGGCTAACCAAAACTTTCAGGCCTTTATACTTACTGAGAAAATTTCAATCTTTTGTGTGGGTTTGCTGCGGCCTGGTGGGTCTGCTGCGGCCTGGTGGGTCTGCTGCGGCCTGGTGGGTCTGCTGCAGACTGGCAGGTGTGCGGTCCTTCCTGAAGTGATCTGCAAGTATAAAGACACTTGTTAAGCTACTATACAAAGGCTAACAAAAGCTTTCAGGCCTTTATACTTACTGAGAAAATTTCAATCTTTTGTGTGGGTTTGCTGCGGGCTGGTGGGTCTGCTGCAGCCTGGTGGGTCTGCTGCGGACTGGCGGGTGTGCGGTCCTTCCTGAAATGATATGAAAGTATAAAGAAAATTTTAATAACATAAAAAAATCTTCATTGGTATTTACTGTGTGTAATTCCCTGAAACTGAGTTTACCCACACTTTTGAGTGTTTGCATGTGTAAATTCCCTGACAATCTCTCACTGAGATTGTAACCACACTGTGATTGCAGGTGTGTAATTCCTGTGTATACCCACTTTGTGTTTGCATGTGTGAATTCCCTGAAAAACTCTCACTGAGAGTGTAACCATACTGTGATTTCAAGTGTGTAATTTCTGTGTATACCCACACTTTGTGTTTGCATGTGTGAATTCCCTGAAAAACTCTCACTGAGAGTGTAACCACACGGTGATTGCAGGTGTGTAATTCCTGAGTATACCCACACTTTGTGTTTGCATGTGTGAATTCCATGAAAATCTCTCACCGAGAGTAAAACCAAGTGTTTGAATGTGTAAATTTCAATCTCTCACTTGAGAGTATAACCACACTTGTATACCAAAAACCAATGTACCTTTTTTGTACATAACCATACATAATTTTACCTGGTTTTAAAATGATACTACAGAGAGTTTTTAAAAACAAGTTTTATTAAAAAATTTTTAGTTCATATTTTTTTTACACAAGTAAGAGCTACTCTGCTCTTTATTTTAAATACCACAATAAATGAAAAATAAAAAAACAGTGATATACAAGAGAAACACCACGTACAATACACAACACAATCACAGCACAATTGCCAATATTAAAATAAAATGCAGTACACATGCAACAGAAAAAAAAATTAAAGTATGGAAAAAAAATACACACACACACACACAGACATGCAACACTGGGAAGCCACGAAAATACATGCAGGAAGGCAGACCACACACACACACACACACACAAACAAGCCACACAAACACAGACAGGCCACACACACACACAGACAGACAAGCCACAGACATGCTCCAGGGGTCTTGCAGGTGGAGGTTTTGCAGCTGGGCAGGCAGGTTTTATAGCTCTGGCTCGGTCTCCTTCTATCAGTCTGGCTGGTGCCGGATGTCTGGCTCTGTCTCTTCAGTGTGGCTGGTGCCGGATGTCTGGGCCCAATTACACCACATACAATACACACAGAACACAATCACAGCATACTTGCAAATATTAAAATAAAATTACAGTAGTATGAAAATAAAATGCAGTACACATGCAACAGAAAAAAAAATTAAAGTATGAAAAAAACCCACAAAATAAAAAACACAAAAATACACACACACACACACATGCAACACTGGGACACCACACACACAGGCAGGCTACACACAAGCAGGACATACACACACACACACACACGTAGTACACACACACAGAAATGTCACACACAAATAGGTTATACTCACACTTTCAGGCGTCTTTGCTGGCAGGCTGTTGGTGCTGCTGTCACTGGCAGGCCTCTCTGTCCTGGCTCGGTGGTAGCAGGCCTCTTGGTCCTGACTTGCTGATGCTAGGTGCTGGCTTCTGGTGGCAGGCCTCTTGATGCTGGCAGATGCTGGCTGGCTGTGTCTGGTATGTTCTCTTCTGTCTGGGTGCTGGTACTGCGTGTCTGGGCCCAATTAGCCCACCTTATATAGTTTTGGGACTGTCTGGAAAAGTATCTTTTTTTCTGAGCATGCTCTGTGCGATTTAGCGGATTCCGCCGGGGGATTCCTCAAAATAGCGGATCCCGGCGGAGCCGCAGCCCATAGGCGTCCATTCTACCGCATGGCGGACGACGGCGGATCTGCCGTTGTCCGCCATTTTGACGGCGCAAAAAAACATTGCAACCTCAGACAGAATCCACCAGGAATATGGCGGATCCGCCGAATAGCGGACGTAACGGATGACCATCCGTCAAAATCCGCCACTAATGTATCTCTATGGGGAAAAATGGCGGATCCACCACAAGAAAAGCGGATCCGCCATTTTCACTTTTTGATGGATTTTGACTGATTTCAAAAAATTGAAGTGTGAAACAGGCCTTACCAGCTTGAGAATATCAGCCCCAGCTGTGTGCTTTAGCAAGGCTAGTTGTCAAAAATAGGGGGACCACATACCATTTTTTAAATTATTTATTTAAATAATTAAAATAAACAACAACGTTATCTTCTTGATAATCAGCCTTGTTGAAGCTGACAGCTGAGGGTTGCAGCCCCCAGATTAGAGCTTTTCCTGGCTGGTTATCAAAAATACAGGGAACCTACGCCATTTTTTAAAGTTATTTATTTACAACGCAAGAGCGTGCTAATGATTACACCCATCATCTGCTCCTGCTCTCACTGTTATTAGCGGCAGCAGGTGTCGGATGATGGGAGCAGTAGTGCCATCCGCTGACACCAGTGATGGGATGATTTCACCGCCCATCAGAAGCAGTGCTTGCCACACTGCCATGCACAAGACAGCGTGGCAAACACTGGATGTTTGGGCCCCCCATTTAAGTGAATGAGATCAAGATTCAGTACCGGGTTTGAGTCCGGGTACTGTTCTGTTACCCAAACCTGAACTTTTTGTAACTGTTTGGCTGAACCCGCCTATCCCGAACATCCAGGTGTCTGCCTATCTCTAGTAAATTCTTTTAGTTCTGTGAGATTCCTGGGTCATCTTGCATGCACTATTTTGAGGTCTGGCCACAGATTTTAAATGATGTTAAGATCAGAGGACTGTGAGGGACATTGAAAAAACTTCAGCTTACACCTTTTGAGGTAGTTTATTGTGAATTTTTAGTTGTGTTTAGGATTATTACCCATTTGTAGAAGCCATCTTTTATTTAACTTCAGCATTTTTACAGATTGTGTTATATTTACATCCAGAATTTGTTGACATTCCATTGAATCCATTCATCCGTCAACCCGTTAAATGATCCCTGTGCTTGTAGCAACTATCCCATAATTGCGTGGGACAATGTGACACTGAGACCAAAGTTGATGCAGATAAGTATATTTAACAAGTGTAACAAAACTAACAGTGCACTTCTTTCAATAGTAACGAAAACACAGCACAATTTGCAATGATGCAAGTAAAGCAAAACTAACAGAGCAATTCCTGCAATTGTAATGAAAACACAGCACAATATGGAATGATGCAAGTAAAGCAAAACTAACAGAGCACTTCCTGCAATTGTAACGAATGCACAGCTTAATATAGAAATGTGCAGAGTAACTGAAGAGCGGGGAGCGACCACTAATATATCCAGTCCAAGAGGAATATAACGCAGGTGTGTACAAGGCACTAAATGTAGGAGTCCAGCAGAAAGTATGTGAGTAAGCACACCGTATTTAATGAGGTAGTCTTGTGATATTAAGAATGAGCACTCACAGCACAAAAGTGTAGAAGTCCAGAAATCATAAAGGTGGAAAAGCAGTCGGCACTTAAATGTGAAAGTCCAGCTTTGTACAAGAGTGGCATTAACAAGAGAAGGTCACTATGTGTACCTTTTGGGCCGAAAGTTCCGCACAAGTTCAGCATCACAGACCACACAAACACAGACCTAGAGGAGATGATGATGGCAGGATTCCTTACAGGCCACAGCAGCAGTTTCAGGGGCGAATAGCTCCAACTAGAAGTCCAGACAGTAGTTAAGCACAGATAGCATCAGAAAGACGCCCAGAGGACTGTAGGCAGCATAACCAGGAGAGGCAGAGCACCGAGTAATGAGCAGCAGCAGCAGGGAGTCCACCAGCAGAACAGCAGGAGCTCAGGAGTCAAACGCAACAAAATACTCATGAGGAGCACATGACCTGGACTTAAATAATCGGGACAGACAGGAAGTTCTATGACAGGGCAAGATGCAAGACTCCATCTTGGATAATGGCAAACAGGCACAAAGGAAAGTCCAGAATCCTTACAGGGCTATTGGCTTACAACACAACCTTACAGCATGATTAATCCACCCCCATGCTTAATGGTTGGCGAGATGTTCTTTTTCTGAAATTATGTGCCCTTTTGTTCTCCACACAAACCTTTTATCATTGTGGCCAAAGAGTTTTATTGTAATCTCATCATTACACAGGACTTTTTTCTAAAATGCATCAGGCTTGTTTAGATATTCTTTTGTATACTACTGAAGCTGAATTTTATGGTGAGGATGCAGGAGAGGTATTTTCTGATGACTTTTCCATGAAGGCCATATTTGTGCTGGTGTCTCTGAACAGTAAAACAATGTACCACAACTCCAGAGTCTGCTAAATCTTTCAGAATGTTTTTTGCAGTCAAGGAATGGTTCTGATATGCCTCTATGGCAAGCCTACAAGCAGCTCTCACTGAAATTTTGCTTGGTCTTCCAGACATTATCTTGAACTCCACTGATCCTGTTAACTGCCGTTTATTAATTATATTTCGAACTGAGGAAAGGGCAACCTGAGAGCTATGCATCTTCTTAGAAGAACCCATGGCTGCAGCTTTTGACACAAGCTTAGAGGAAGCTGGGTTTTTAAAAAGCTGGGAAATTTGCATCACCTGGCCTTTACTAATAATGATAGTGAAAAAGCCATAAACCTAACTGGCTAATTAGGTTTTGAAACCTGGTCAAAGTTATATGAGCACACATATCTCCAAGGGTGCCCAAACTTTTCCATCATAACATTTTCCTTTTTGTAATTCTTAAAATGGAAAAAAAATCATAATATATATATATATACATATATATATACAAATATACATATAAATATATATATATATATATATATACTGTTCAAAAAAATAAAGGGAACACTTAAGCAACACAATGTACCAGGATGTGTTCCCTTTATTTTTTGAGCAGTGTATATATATATATATATATTTATAATATAACGGGCTAAGCGTCACTCTGTCTGAAGCCTTTATAGACTGCGCAAGCGCGATGTGCCTGCGCAGTCTGGACCCAGAGTGATGCATCCCCCCAGGAGATTGCGGTATGCGTAAGTACTGTACGCATGCCATGATCTCCGCAACACCTTACCGAACCCGATGTTGCTGTTGCCGGTGGGGTCTTGCATCTTCAGGTGATGTCTGGAGTGGGCGTGTTGTAGCGCCTGAATCGGCACCTGCGCAGTTCACGCTTAACGCCACCATTTTCTTGAAGACACACTGCAGTGTGTCTTCAAAAACATGGCTGCGGAAAGCAAGGCCTGCGCAGGCGCCGTGTCCAGCACCACAACACGCCCACTCCAGACATGAATCGGCACCTGCACAGTCCGCACTTACTGCCACCATTTTCTTGAAGACACACTGCAGTGTGTCTTGAAGAACATGGCAGCGGAAAGCGAGGACTGCGCAGGCGCCGAGTTTGGTACCACAAAACGCCGAGAACAGGACAGCGCTGGACACAGGAAAGAGAGGTGAGTATAAATGTTTTTTTTTAATGTGTGCAGTTTAATAGGGGTGAGGGTGACCATTCATATCAGAATTGGGGGGTGAGGGGACCATGCATACCACAAAAGGGGGGTGAGGGGACCATGCATACCACGAAAGGAGGTGAGGGGACCATGCATACCAGGATAGGGGGGTGAGGGGACCATGCATACCAGGATAGGGGGGCGAGGGGACCATGCATACCAGGATAGGGGGGGTGAGAGGACCATGCATACCAGGATAGGGGGTGAGGGGACCATGCATATTAGGATAGGGGAGTGAGAGGACCATGCATACCATGATTGGGGGGGTGAGGGGACCATGCATACCAGGATTGGGGGGTAAGAGGACCATGCACATCAGGATAGGGGGATGAGGGGACCATGCATACCAGGATAGGTGGGTGAGGGGACCATGCATACCAGGCTTGGGGGGTGAGGGCGCCATGCATACCACGATATGGATGAGGGGGTACCATGCATACCACGATAGGGGATGGGGGGGTGCCATGCATACCAGGATTGGGAGGTGAGAGAACCATGAATACCAGTATATGGATAAGGGGGTACCTTGCACACCAGGATTGGGGTGTGAGGGTACCATACATAACAGGATAGGGATGAGGGGTGCAGCACATGCCAGGATGGGAGACCATATACCAATAAAAATGCCCACTACCCGGGCACAGAACGGGTCATAGCTAGTATATATATATATATATATATATATATATATATACACAGGGTGGGCCATTTCTATGGATACACCTAATTAAAATAGGAATGGTGGTGATATCAGCTTCCTGTTTGTGGCACATTAGTATGTGGGAGGGGGAAAACTTTTCAAGATGGGTGGTGACCATGGTGGCCATTTTGAAGTAGGCCATTTTGGATCCAACTTTATTTTTTCCAATGGGAAGAGGGTCATGTGACACATCAAACTTATTGAGAATTTTACAAGAAAAACAATGGTGTGCTTGGCTTTAACATAACTTTCATGAGTTATTGACAAATTTATAACCACTTATAAATTGTGGTCAAAGTGCTGCGCATTGTGTTAGAATGTCAATGCAACCCTCTTCTCCCACTCTTGACACACCGCAGAAGAAATGCTAATCTAAAGGAGTCAGATTCCTTGTAGGAATGATTGGACCTGACAACCATAATGAGGTGGTGCACTATCTTGCTGGAAAAACTCAGGGAACATGCCATCTTCAGTGCATAAAGAGGGAATCACATAATCATATAGCAATTTCAGTTATCCAGTGGCATCGAGGTTTCCATTGATGAAGAATTGCCCCACTATCTTTGTACCCCATATACCACACCATACCATCAATTATGGGTGTCAGGTCCAAGCATTTCTAAATGAACAGTTTCCTGGAAAGTGGATTGGTCATCGTGGGCCAGTTGAATGGCCATCAAGGTCTCCCAATTTGCCCCCCTTAGACTTTTATCTTTGGTGTCATCTAAAGGCAATTGTCTATGCTGTGAAGATATGAGATGTGCAGCATCTGAAACGGATACTGGAAGCCTGTGCTAGCATTTCTTCTGCAGTGTTGCTATCAGTGTGTCAAGAGAGGGAGAAGAGGGTTGCATTGAGAATCCAACACAATGGGCAGCACTTTGAACACATTTTATAAAATGGCCGCCATGGTCACCACTCATCTTGAAAAGTTTTCCCCTCCCATATACTAATGTGCCACAAACAGGAAGTTGGTATCACCAACCATTCCTATTTTATTTAGGTGTATCCATATAAATGGCCCACCCTGTATATGACCATGGTGGACATTATGAAATTGGCCATTGTGGATCCAACTTTTGTTTTTCAATGGGAAAAGGGTCATGTGACACATCAAACTTATTAAGAATTTCTCAAGAAAAACAATGGTGTGCTTGGTTTTAATGTAACTTTATTCTTTCATTGGTTATTTACAAGTTTATGACCACTTATAAAATGTGTTCAAAGTGCTGCCCATTGTGATGGATTGACAATGTAACCCTATTCTCCTACTCTTGACACACTGATAGTAACACCACAGAAGAAATGGTAGTCTAAAGGGGTCAGATTCCTTGTAGGAATACTCAGACCTGGCAGCACAGGCTTCCAGTATCCGTTTGTTTCAGATGCTGCACATCTCGAATCATCACAGCATAGACAATTGCCTTCAAATGGCCCCAAAGATAAAAATCCAAGGGGGTCAGATCGGGAGACTTTGGTGGCCATTCAACTGTCCCATGACAACCAATCCACTTTCCAGGAAACTGTTCATGTAGGAATGCTCGGACCTGACACCCATAATTGATGGTATGGTGTGGTATATGGGGTACAAAGATAGTGGGGCCATTCTTCATCAATGGAAACCTCAATGCCACTGGATATCTGAAATTGCTACATGATGATGTGTTGCCCTCTTTAGGCACTGAAGATGGCACGTTCCCTGAGTTTTTCCAGCAAGATGGTTCACCACCACATTATGGGTGTAAGGTCCGAGCATTCCTACAAGGAATCTGACCCCCTTAGACTAGCATTTCTTCTGTGGTGTTACTATCAGTGTGTCAAGAGTGGGAGAAGAAGGTTGCATTAACAATCCAACACAATGGGCAGCACTTTGAACACATTTTATAAGTGGGCATAAACTTGTAAATAACTCATGAAATAATAAAGTTATGTTAAAACCAAGCACACCATTGTTTTTCTTGTGAAATTCTCAATAATTGGATGTGTCACATGGCCCTCTTCCTATTGAAAAAAATAAATTTGGATCCAAAATGGCCAACTTCAAAATGGCCACCATGGTCATCACCCATCTTGAAAAGTTTCCCCCTCCCATATACTAATGTGCCACAAATAGGAAGTTGATGTTGATATCAATAACCATTCCCATGGCCCACCCTGTATATATATACAGTATATACTGCTTGAAAACAAAGGAAATGTGTCATCTTTAACTTTAGGCCTTTTAGAGATTATTTAATCTTCAACTTGCTTAACTGTTAACAATAACAGCAATTTTGACCAGGGGCGCCCAAACTTTTATATGCCACTGTACAGTTGACAAAAGAAAATGTGGTAAATTGGAAATGTTAAAATCTGCCTTAGCTGCTTTTTTATTTTACATAATTGTAATCTACTGCCATAAGTCACCACTGTATAACCAATAGATGCATTCTCCTCAATAGGCTACTTGACTGCGGCACTGTTAAAGGAGTTTAGTTACAATGGCCCAGGAATGGCCAATGACATGTAACCTGAGTCTATTGTAAGTTTTAGGGATCACAATAATGAAGTATTTTCTGATGCTTTTATTGTGTAGGATCATGCAAGTTGTTTGATTCATGAGTATGAGAATAAACCAATATTATTGTTAAATCTCTCTGTGACAAATATTTATTTGTATATACTCAAATGGAGAAGGAAAAAAGCAATTACACTGTACTGGAATAAAATATTAGTTTTCAGAAAAGTTACATTACTGAAAAAAATAAGTCACTGTAGAGCTTTTTAATATAATTTCAGAGTAACTTGGATAAAATCTGATTGCTTTAATGTAGCAATAACAGCAACATTTCTGTACTTCTTACAACCAAGCATTTTGTTCAGCTGTGATTTCCCTTCATATTTACAGATTTAATTCTGCATTTTTAGACAAAAATAAGCTGCTCTTTGAATGTTTAGCTTTGTTATTAAGTAAATTGCAGAAATAATCCTAAGCAAATATTCTCTGTTAACCTGTTTTCTGTTTTCTTCGGCTGCCTGTTGGTTGACAATGAAAGTGAAAACTTTATTAATTTGAATTCTCTACTTTTGAGCTGTGAGTCAAGGGGCTTGGTGCAGAGAAGATCCTTTAACCGCCCATTCATGTGTCACAATTTGACAGTGTCTGCATCCTCAGGCTCCAGATGCAGTCAGAATGCATTTTTAAAACACACTGTTCGACTTGTGGGATTGAGCCTCAATTCACATACTGCACAGATTAGAGCAGCACATAAGGAGGATGGGATGAGGTGAATAGAATTTATTTTCCTTTTTTTATCAGTCAATAATTGTGGGGTGGAAACTGAAGGACCTATTATATTGTGTATGGTGCTGTGGCGCATCATACTGTGGGGGGGTGGGGCTTTGAGGGCATCATACTTTGGGGTTGTTATGGGGTCATTATATTGTTTGAGGAGCATTCGGTGGCTGTTGGGAACATAAAACTGTTTGGGGGGCTGTGAGGAATATCATATTGCATGGGGTGATGATTGCTTGTGGGGGCATGATGCTGTGTGGTCACCTTTCAAACCGTAACAATCTAATAATAGTTGATTTAAACAAGACATTTCACTAGAGATGGGTAAGCCTGAACATTAAAGTTCAAGGTCCGTACCAAATACCTAGCGGCAGTGCACAGACCCCAAACACGGACTTCTCCACGAAGTTCATGTTGCTATTAGGGTTCAACACCCTGAACATCGGCTGTTTCCAAAGCTGTTATCTGTGTGATGGCACGAAAAACACTGGTGGTTCTGATCTGCGTTAAGATCATTACCATTGGTCAGAGGTGCAGTTCCCATGTGGTCAGATGACAGCAAGAGCATGCAGCTCTAACCAGAAGTAAAAAGGTCATGGCAGGTCACAGGCATTGGTTGATCAGAGAGTATTACCGTCATCAGCGTACGCCTGATATCGCTAATAACAGCGAGAGCCGCTAATGGGAGTATTCATTAGCCGGCGCCTCTGCTATATTCTATTCTATTATATTTTTGATAACCCGTACAGGCAAAACCAACAGCTGCAGCCTGCCACCCTAAACTGTCAACTTTATGATGGATGGTTATTAGGAATAATGGGGTCCCGCTGTTTTTTTTTTAAATATTGAAATAAATAATTTAAAAAAAGCGTGGTGTACCTCATTTTTGATAACCAGCCAAGCTAAAGCAGACAAATGAAGACTGGTGCTCTCAGACTGGTAAGGTGCTATGGATATTGGCCCTTCCCATCGTAAAAAGAGCAACCCACAGCCACCCCAGAAAAGGCGCATTTGAAGATAAATCATACTGTCCTACAAAGATCTAATTGATTTGGATAGCTTCCACATCAGTAATGTGACTGCCTTCTACCCCAGCTAACTGAAACTGAGACAGGAGCGCAATCACTTTCACCAGATAAGAAGTGACCAGTTACTGCACTATTTTAAACCTGTTGCTCTCCAGGGCTGTTTTTGCTTTGTTCTGTTTGTTTTTAAATCTAACAAAAGATTTCAGTGATTTTGGCTTTTTATTTAGAGCTAATTGATATGGTCTTACCAAGGAAGAGTGGTAATCATAAGATTCTCTGGGGGGGCGTGTAAAATCATAAACCTAGCAGTAAATACAAAGACTTATATCTTTAAAACTTTATGACAGATCGTAAAAACACACATACACGAACAAAAAAACGGAATAATCGAGGGAGAAATGGGAATAATATAAAAAGGAAAAATATACCACTATTTACCTAACTACTGTAGAGGTCCGCTTTAAAACTTGTTTCCTTAATTTAATTTTCAAAATTCTAGGATTTATTTTCCACACTTGTTTTTTTATGTTGTAAGAGCCTTTAGAAGTGGATCGATCTCTATGCAGGTTCTAATTATTTAAAGGAAATCTGTCAGTAGGTTTTTTTTATGTAACCACCCTACATCTCCTCCCTCATCTCAATCTACCACCCAACCCATGCCCTCCATTCTGCGAATGACCAGACATTAACATCCTCAATAATCAGAACCTCTCACTCCCGTCTCTGAGACTTTTCACATGCTGCGCCAATTATTTGGAATGCACTACCCAGGTTAATCCGATTAATCCCCTATACCTACTGTTTAAAGTGTGCTCTAAAAATGCATTTTTTCAGACTGGCCTACTGCCTCAACACATTAGCCTAACTATCCCTGTGTTGCAAATTCAAAAGTTTTACTATATCCAGGTTCCTCATATCATGTTCTCACATGGTTTATGCATTTAATATCCCTCTGTGTCTGTACTGTTACATACTTAGTACCATAGGATGTAAATGACAGGTATTATATGTTGGGGATGGAATGAATCATGAATAGAGTAATATCAATTGATGAAAAATGAATATAAATCCACACCATTCAAAATATGGACATAATGGAGACTAATTGACAAAAGACTAAGTATAGGGAGGGGGCCAAAGGCCAGATAAGACAACAAAAAGGTCTATGTCAAAAACTACAAAACTTTATTCAATACACAAATACATACATAAATATAGGATGGATATGGATTGGTAGGTGTTAAAAATAGTGACATGTTTACATTTTCCCCATGCAGGGGGCGTATGGGAACCAATGGCTATTAAAAAAGTTCATACTCAATTTATCTATTACAAGATGGCACGATTTAGGAACTAATACCCCATCGGAGTGAACAATGACAGCATCATTATGTAACATAATAGAAGTACAAAATTGCATCAGTCATTCATTACTTGGTTCACCCAGAGGGAGCCAAATGGTTCACCCGCCCACCCCGACATTTCGGAGGTAGTTCCTTCTTCAAGGGGCATAGCATGTCTCATTGGCGCCTAATCTTTATATGTATGGTCCCAGAGATGCTTGGAAGCCATGAACCAGAAGTGGTGCTGCGTTGCCAGAGTCACTGCAGTGTCCTCCGGTGGCTGCACTGCATGACAGCTGATGCCGGAAACACTTGGGGCCCCACGTGATCCGACGCCTGGTGCACCACAGTACGTAGGCCAGAGAGACCAGTGGGAGAAGGGCAAAGCACGTGCAGAACACCTGCCTCCCGGAACCGCCATTTTGGAAAATGGCAAAAGAGTAAAAATGCTAATGCGGACATTGCAAAGTAAAGCAAAACATACAGGGGAAAATATTCAGAGTGAGCACCTCCTGGCACTTATATATTCAGATGATCATAATAAAGAGATGATCTTATGTGAGAATTATGTTATTATAATAAATATGTACAACACTAAATGATATCCAGTTATAGAGTGTAAATAACCCTCACTTTACACCGCGAGAAACATGCAGTGAGATGTAAAAAAATATCAACGAGGATCACACTACAAGATCATATAGAAATAGGAAAACAAAAAGTCACAGATCATATAGTATCTCCGTGTACCATGGTACATTCTGCAGAATATCATATTGTATTTATATTTACCATAATGCACAATCATGCAGCATTCATTAATCCCTTTGTCTCTAACTTTTTACAGTACCATATGGGTCTCAGCTTTATTGTTATAGGCTTTGTTGTTTTTATACATGGAGACTTTTGAGCCTAATGCAATTGGTTGTTGCTTGTCATGCAGCCAGCCTTCCCTATATGTCTTTGTGCTTTTTTCTTGTCAAAATAAGATTTTAATGTGCATATAAAAAGAATCCCAGGGAACTGGCTGGTCAAAAACAACCTTGGACATGTTATCCACTTATTGATCCTCTGTTTGACATGTGTACTCATCAAATTATAACATCTTCTCTAAAAAATTCCATCTTTCTCCCCCTTTCCCTGTAGGGTATGAAGTTGCCTAACTTATCTGGGGCACCTGTCTACTATGCGAGAGTCCTCAATATGATCTTTTGAATGTGTATGTACATGTATTATATGTATACATATGGGTATTTTTTACTGATACATACCATAATACCAAGATAGACGTTCAGTTGCCTTTCTTTGACGTAATAATGCTTACCAACATTCCTACCTACATTGTTATATGTGCACGTCTTTTTGCTATACATGTGTGTGCTTGCAAGTAGCCCACCCATTTTCACTGCGCCCAAACGCATGCGCAGTTTGGGCCGATCAGACCTTTAAAACTATGGACTGTCTGATATGGTGTGCGCATTATCATTTACTTTAACGCATGCGCAGTATGTACTTCACTAAACTTTATGGAGAAGCTCACTCCTTGACAAATATACAAGATGTCCGCGCCCAGGATTTTTCCATGAGTTCAGACGCGAACTCTCCTCCTCTCTCACAGGTGAATTACTTAGTAATTATTGGACATGTGTATATCTACGTTCAGGAGTCTAGGTATAACTAGCTATTCTCTCCCTGAGGAAGCCACCTCCTGCGTGGCGATACACGTGGGACTCCATCCCACACTCTTGCTCCCCTCATTCTTTTGCACCCCTGGCTCTACCTTACACCCTGGGGCATATTATTGCCTAGGTGACTATATATGCTTGTGTGTCCCACATGTTTCTGGGTCTCATCAACTACATCATTGTTTGCCTCAGTCTTAATTGCACTCTTGCACCTTATGATTCCTTTTCACTTTTGAACAGTGAGTGGTCCCTTTTCATTCAGGGTCCACTTCATCTTACCTCAGCCATTTTTGGCATACATCTTTATATCTAGTGCTGTCAGACTCATATGGTACTGTATGTTCATTATTAATATATTATATTTGTGGGACACATTGATTTAATGGTTCATTCAGGTTTAAGATTGTTTACATAGAGCTGGTATTATAACTGTGCCTTTCTCGGGGAATACTGTGTGGTCTGCCACAGCCTCTATATGAAGGCCTGGCATTTGTATAGGTCCTCTTGCATGTACTAGATTCAATTTTAATTTTTTTTATTTTGTATATGCCTTGTCTTGTTATACACTGTTTTTGATATCTGTTAATAAAATTAATCTATAAATTTATTCATATTGTTGTCTTGCAATGGAGGTGCTCCCTGTCATATGGGTTTGATCTTTCTCTCTTGTCTTGGTACATTTATTACATACCCATGGTGAGCCTTCTTGCTAATAATCTTAATTATACCTTATTGGCGGTGCCCTCCAACTATCTTATATATACATATTGGCATAGGATGGCGTGAAGGTCGCTCTTATGGCTGTCTCCTGGAGCTGTAGGAAGTAGGACCTGTGATGGTTCACACAGGGGAGGGGGTGTCGATGTCCATCACCTTGCGGGAGGGGAGAGAAGGACGCAGCAGGGAACAGCTCTCTGGTGCCACCACTTGCCCAGGTCAGTCAGGGAACTGCACTGAGGCAAATAGTCACCGGAAAGACTTCTCTTATAGGTACAAGTTATTGAGGAGCTCCGAGTGAGGGGGATATACATCACCAGTCCAGGCTGGGGATATATATATATATATATATACACACACCTCCCTGCTGTCACTGTCAGGGCTCCTCACTAACACATTACTGTATGCTGCCACCAGTTCCTCGTTCAACGTAAGCCCCGTCCAACAACAGGCTTATAGCAGGTCAAAAACCAATCCAGGTAGCGTATAATATAACCACCTGAGTGTGCAGATTTGGGGATTCATGTATCGAGATAAAAGAGTAGCCCAAGATTAATTTTATATTTAATCACCGAAAAGGTGCACTAGAAATAAACAGGTATATATTTACAAGAACAATATACAGGTATACAATCAGGAGTGTAGTACAAGGATAGGGTACAAATAGGTTGCAATTACCGTGTTGTGTAGCATGTGACCACAGGAAGGCGCTGATGGATCACAGGTCCAAATCTTAGTTACAAGCTTTCCTTGCTGCACCAGCCAAAGTATCCTCCTGCTAGTAGAAAAAACTAAGTGCAAAATGAGGGACTGCCTTATATCTACTAGGCTGTTTCCTCCCACACCCTGCTGCCACCCCTGGGCTGGGCTGTCTCCCTCCTCCCATGTCTGAGATTATGATTTTTCTGTCCAGAATTGTGGATGGCCCATATCTTTCCACCCAAAGCTCTGAATGGGTTGTTGCCGGTGCCACTGGGTTCCGCTGGATTTTATCTGCCTATGAAGACTAAATATGCCTACTTTATGTAATTCCTGTTAGCTATGCTTTATATCTCAATAAAACAGAGTGCTACAGGTGGCTGCTGGGCACAAGCATATGGGAGAAGGAACGCCAATTCTGATTATGTGCTCAGCTAATCTCGGAGACATTGCATTCTGTTGTTATCTGTTATTCTCCAGATTCAATACTTCAGAGACATGCTGTGATTTGTTGTGCCACGGTGTCTCCATGTACTTGAGTCAGACAAAAGGATTCTGTTTTGGCTGTAGCTGCAGAAGAGTTCACAACCTTGTGTTAAGAGCTTCAAAGAGCTTCTTCCTGGTGTTTAATTAAAATTAAACAATGATCATGTGGAATCCCAAGGGTAGGGGCACATTTCAGGAGGGGAGAAACATTTACTTCGTCCCTCACAGGACCCTTTAAATATGAAAAAATTGTGAGTCAACAAGAATTCGAGAAGTTCTAAAATGAAATCCTGCATATCAGAGGACATATTGGATGAATCAAAAAAGTATCATGCGGCCCTAAGTCCATCAGAATGTTTGATGTTGGTAAACAAGGACATACTTAGGCTGATAACCAGTTCATGCAGCATTACACGAACACCCGATTCTTACATTATGGCTGGTCCGAACAATGAAAGCAATTGTTACCATCCACCTTTCCTGTCTCCCTTTTTCCTCATAGATTGTAAGCTTGTGAGCAGGGCCCTCATTCCTCTTAGTATCTGCTTTTGATCTATGTGTTTATTGTTATGTTGTAATGTCTATTGTCTATACAAGTCCCCTCTAAAATATAAAGTGCTGCGGAATATGTTGGCGATATAGAAATAAAATTATTGTGATTATGTAATCTGAAGAAAGGAGTATATTGGTTTAAAACACTGAGTTCAACAATGTGTCACTTATTAGGCTGTTTGATATTGTTTACGTACAATGAGGGTTTTATCACTATTTAGATTGTGAGCCCCATCGGGGACAGTGATGATAATGTGTGCAAACTGTAAAGCGCTGCGTGTTAGCGCTATATAAAAATAAAGATTATTATTTATTTATTTAGGACATTATCATTGCCCAGATTAGCTGCCTGGTGTTAAGTGGCCTGACCACACAGCCTCCTCTGCTAAGCAGCTCACTGTCAGTAGGCGATGGGACATAGAAAACTGTAGTGTGGGCATCTTTCTGATCTCTGCTATATGCTGCATCTAACTCTGATTGTGTCACAACTGCTGTGCCCAGTAAACTAAGTGATACATTGTTGGAATCAAGGTATCTTTCTCCACATTATACTGCTCTCAGATGAGCTAGCAAAAACCTGTTGACAGATTCCTTTTAATAAAGTGGAGGAGGAGGTGAAACTTGAATGGGTGACTTCTACAGAGGGACTCCATAGCAGTTGCATAGACTGCCTTAAGAGTACATATGCCTTCCATTTTGTACTTCTCCTTCATTAAGGATCTATTCCTCAAGGAGTACATGCTTAAGATATTCCCCAAAAGGTCAGAAAACTTCAAATGAGATCATCTGTAGAGTTTACTTGTGTAGGTGGATTTCTTAGTGAATCTCCAGCAAAGGCTTAAAAAAGTGACTTTTTGTAAGATTATAGTGCAGATTTGAAAAGGGCATCAACACAACATCTACATGTATCATATTGCTGGTTGCTGCAAATTTTCAATGCAGAATCCACAATGCAAATATGTGGCAATTTACAATTTATCCATATGCGAGCATGGCATTACCGTGAACCAGTGTTGACAATGTTCTACATTCTAATACAATGGTCCCGCCCTCTCTTTTGCCTGTCTTGTACTCAAGTAATGCAGAACCTCTTTTTCATGTTGATATTTAAAAAAAAAATCAACCTATTAATCTTTATCTATTCAGACTCAGAAACTCAACTTGTTTTATTTAAAAATTCTCCACAAAATCTCCCAATTTTTTAAAATATTTTCATCAGATATCAGTTAGATATATTATCAATGATGTATTATATTAATAATAATAATTTTTACTTTTATAGCGCCAACATATTCTGCAGCACTTTAAATTTTAGAGGGGACTTTTACAAACAATGAAAACATTACAGAATAAGCATAACTCAGATACAAAATGAGAGGAGACCCTGCTTGCAAGCTTAGAATCCATGAGGAAATGAGAGACACAAAAGGTAAGTGATAAAATGTGCTAATGTGGCGCCCCCAGGAGTATGGTTGCCACACTGGCATTGCCTTCCTCCAGGGAGGGTGTGATGTCAGGCTTGGAAGCAATGAAGGGTCTTGCTAGCAGTTAATCTCTACATACAACACAGTTCCCACTCCAGGCCAGCAGAGGGAGCTCTAAACCAATAATAAGGGGAAGAGCTTCTCTCTGTGGGCCAGGAGGGGAAATTAGTCAGTTCTGTGAGGAGGGCGAAGTGTGTGGACGTGGAGAGAGGAGCTGGGGGATTGAGCAGAGAGTTGAGGCTCATCCCCAGCTGGAGCGCATGATCTGGAGCATGGTTTCCAAGGTTGTATGGATACTGATGGTCCTGCAACAGAAACCAGAGGAATAGGAAGCTGTTAATGCTCTATTCCATCTAAGACTCGGAGGCACAACAGTGACGTGTGAGCCAAAGGAGATAGAAGGCTACAGCTGTCTGCCATGCGAGGTAGATCGTCAGTGTAACACAGTACTGCATGTACCTCAAATAAGCGCTAGAAAGGAGATTACACAACCCATCTGCATAGAGAGATTCCTAAGTTGCTTCCAGGCTAATCAGCTCCTGTGCCATCTGTAATCTGGACCCTGGACTGCACTTACAAAGTAAAGGTAAAGAAACTGCACCCTGTTGTGTCCTTCCCTCCTTCCTGCAACCTCTTCAGCACTGCTACATCTCTGTGCCAAACACTGCACCCTCTTCCTAAACACCTATCCTCACTGCCCTGGGACTACAGCCCTGTCTGTGGAGGGCTACAACATCATTGCTGCACTACACCATCTGTCCTAGAGGATCTGTCTGCAGCGTCGGCTTAACACATCCCTTGCCGAACACCACAGGTGGCGTCATGAATCATCCACTCATAAACTTTATTCCCATCACTCAAGCACTTTTACATGGTTGCCCAGGGCCACGGACCAGGTCACCGCTGCTGTGACAATCCCCTCTGAGAGACCGGCCCGGTACCGAGTACCCCACAGCCCTGGGAGGGCGACCCACTTATATTGTACAACACAGCCATAATATACTATATACTAAATAAGGTATGCACAAAACACTGGATGAACCAGTCACCAGTCAATATGTGTACAGTACAGACACAGAGGGCTATCAATTGCATGGAAGATGTGTGAACAGCTGCTACAAGGTCATGATTTTGAAGAAAATTTTGCATGGGCAAAATGGGAATAGTTAGATAAGTGAGGTGTGGCTGTAGGTCAGTCTATTCTTATTCTCTTATTGTGTGGCAATGAGAATTCATCCTTGTTCTAAACTTTTGCCCTTCCTCCTCTACATACAGAACCCAGTTGGACAACAGTAGAAATAATTAAGTAATAATTAAGTACACCTCATTAGATGTGATGCAGCTGAAAGTACCTGGGATCTTGCAGCCCTGATGTGAGTTGGAGATCTTTATCTTGTCTGTGCAATATAAATGGACAGGTTTTACATTTTTTCAGCTAGCCTTTAAAAGGTATCAACCACTGAGGACTCTCAATTCTTTCTATTTTCCTATCTACTAGCTAACACGATACAAAGATATATATCTTTACTGTGAAAAAAAATATATACATTAATTGCTGATCGGCTCTTTTGTTACCACTTACCAGTAACAGTCTGCATACTGAGCTAGGTAAGTTAATAGTTAATCCATTTCTTTATGAAACCTAGATTATAATTTACTAATTTTACTGTCATTTAGTAAAAAAAGTTAATATGTTAGGTTAGTTATAGTTAGTGTTGAGCATTCCGATACTGCAAATATCGGGTATCGGCCGATATTCGCTGTATCGGAATTCCGATACCGAGTACCGATATTTTTACAATATCGAATACCGGAATCGGAAGTTCCCATAATACAATGAGCCAGTGTTGTGCCTGTGATTTGCTGCTGAAATGAGGTCATCATGATGCGCGGTCTGTGCGCATCATGATGCGCGGTCTGTGCAGGCCTGCCAGGTGCCTGTGCGGGCTGCCGGGGGTCTATACGGGCCTGCCGAGGGTCTGTGCGGGCCTGCCGAGGGTCTGTGCGGTCCTGCCAGGGGTCTGTACGGGCCTGCTAGGGGTCTGTGCGGGCTGCTGTGGGTCTCTGCAGGCCTGCCGGGGGGTCTATACTGGCCTGCAGGGGTCTGTGCGGGCTTCCGGGGTCTGTGAGGGCTGCCGGGGATCTGTATGGGCCTGCCGGGGGTCTGTGCGGGCTGCCGGGGGTCTGTGCAGGCCTGCCGGAGGTTGTATGTGTGTGCAGGCATCGTCCGATGGGACTACAAGTCCCATCGGGCGATGCCTGCTACAATGACAGTGATTGGCACATTAGCCTATGATGGGACAGTAGTAGTCCCATCATCCGGCTAATGTGTTGAATGTAAAAAACAACCATAAACCATACATACTACATACATACTACATATATACAACATTCATACAACATACATACATACTACATACATACTTCATATATACTACATTCATACAACATACATACATACTACATACATACTACATTCATACAACATACATACATACATACTACAAACATATTACATATTTACTACATTCATACAACATACATACATACTACATAATACATACATACTACATATATACTACATTCATACAACATACATAAATACTACATATATACTGCATTCATACAACATACATACATACTAAATTCATACAACATACATACATGCTACATACTACATATATACTACATTCATACAGCATACATACATACTACATACATACTACATATATACTACATTCATACAACATACATGCATGCATACTACATACATACTGCATAAATACTACATTCATACAACATACATACTACATATATACTACATTCATACAACATACATACTACATACATACTACAAACAATACATTCATACATTAATACAATACATACATATAGACATACAGTACATATAACATAGAGTACATACTCACCATCACTTGTCACTTTGATCCCCGAAGCCAGTGTCATCTCACTGTAAAAAATATTAAAATAACAAACAACCGATATACTGGCAGAAATCCACGAGTATCCCACGACGATCTCCTGCAGTGCATCACTGAGAGGTTACTATAGTTCACTGGTCTCACTTTATGTCAAAAGCTGCGTGGGAACTTTCTCACACAGCAATGCCAAAAGTGAGACCAGGGACTATTTTTTACAGTGGCGGAGGAATACAGTGCGGAAGGATACCTACTGTTGATTCTGCCGCACTAGGGTGTGGCCCATCTTAATTGTCTGTGGCCAAATTGGATCTTTGGTAGAGATTGTACGTGCACGTAGAAAAGAATACACAAGACAAGATGTATCGTCAGTATGATTCTTCTCTGTCTTTAATTCAGAGTGCGCAGCTTTTATAACAGAAATTATGCTATCTCATTGTGTTACATCAACAGTGCATTTCCAAGTTACTATTTACTTTGTTCCCATGTCGCTACATATCACTATGTGCGTTTCTGAGTTACTGTTTACTGTTCTCATATGCTACATAATCACCGTGTACATAAGTATTGTTCTTTAGCCCGATCCACCCAGTATTGCGGTTTTACATGAAGCCAAGGTGGGTCATGCACAGAAATAATTCAGCAGAAAATCAGAAGTATCTTAAAGCAACATGGTCCTATTATTCAGCAAAGCCACTATATAGTGGTACAGTTTTGATTCTTGTATATATTCATGTGCCATATATTCTCCCCTTAACAGTCCCTCCTTTGGAGATATGCAAAATCAAAATCCTAATCTCGTCGAACCTATCGATCTGTCCTCCCGGCCTACCTATCTCAACAATGCTGGAACCTAGCTAACTAATCTTCACCGTATATACGAGACGACCCATCTCTAGTAGATGGACCCCCTCCTAACGGACTTTGCACAGGAGGAAGTCAGATCCTGGACTTTCCCTCGTTGGTTTGCTTCAAGCAGGCATATTCCGGAGGTGGTGCTTGCATGTTTTCATTGGGACATCTTTCATACAGGGGATCTTCAAAATCGGCATGCATGGTCATCACTGTGGTTTCCATAGTTTTCATCATCATTTTCTTAAGGCATGGCACTATGCAGCATAGAATTAAAGAAAATATGATCAAAGGACATAAAATAACTTTTGCAAACTTAATGGGTCAATAATTGCCTTTATGGCATCCCCAGTGTATTTTATAAACCGTTGTTGATTATTGTATAAATAGTTTATCCGCTTTGCATTCTTATTTACAGTTTTGATTCTTGTATATATTCATGTGCCATATATTCTCCCCTTAATACTACCTCCCGTCATTGTATTCCTGGGGCCCCTAGAGAGCGGTGGCATCAGCTGATGCTGCTATTCTCCACTGGAGATCATCGTGGGACACTCATGGATTTCTGCGGATCAGGGAGTATATCGGTTGTTTGTTATTTTAATATTTTTTACAGATGACACTGGCTTCGGGGATCAAAGTGACAAGTGATGGTGAGTATGTACTCTATGTTATATGTACTGTACGTCCATATGTATGTATTGTATGAATGTATTGTATGTAGTATGTATGTATGTTGTATGTCTGTAGCATGTTTTATGTATGTTGTATGTATGTAGTATGTATGTATGTTGTATAAATGTAGTATATATGTAATATGTATGTATGTATGTTGTATGAATGTAGTATATATGTAGTATTTATGTAGTATGTATGTATGTTGTATGAATGTAGTATGTATGTAGTATGTAGTATGTATGTATGTTGTATGAATGTAGTATATATGTAGTATGTATGTATGTATGTTGTATGAATGTAGTATATATGAAGTATGTATGTAGTATGTATGTATGTTGTATGAATGTAGTATATCTTTAGTATGTATGTTGTATGAATGTAGTATATATGAAGTATGTATATAGTATGTAGTATGTATGTATGTTGTATGAATGTAGTATATATGTAGTATGTATGTAGTATGTATGTATGTTGTATGAATGTAGTATGTATGTAGTATGAAGTATGTTTTCTTTTTTCATTCAACACATTAGCCGGATGATAGGACTACTACTGTCCCATCATTGGCTAATGTGTCAATCACTGTCATTGTAGCAGGCATAGCCTGATAGGACTTGTAGTCCCATCGGACAATGCCTGCACACACACACAACCCCCGGCAGGCCTACACAGACCCCTGGCAGCCCGCACAGACCCCCGGCAGGCTTGCACAGACCCCCGGCAGGCCAGCACAGACCCTCGGCAGGCCCGCACAGACCCCTGGCAGACTGCACAGACCCCCGGCAGGCCCACACAGACCCCCGGCAGGCCCGCACAGACCCCCAGCAGGCCCGCACAGACCCCGCCCGCACACACAGACACGCACAGTGTCCACCCACGCACTGCCCACACTCTTCCCCTGTCCCGAACTGGATGTGAAAGTAAATAAAGGTTTTTTTTAATTCCGATATTTCTGTCCCATTAACTTGCATGGGTTTCCGGTATCAAAATTGGCGATACGCAATACTTTTTGGGTATCGGTCCGATCCAATCCGATCCGATATTTCACAATATCGGAAAGTATCGGTCAACACTAGTTATAGTATATCTATACAGATATTGTAACACCTGTTAATAATTGATTCTGTCATTTTATTCAGTCCTATTGCCACAGGTGAATCAAGCCCCTTGTTAGGGCTGGCGGAACACACCAAATAATATAGATGGTAATAAGGTGCGTTCGCAGCCTGGGGTCCACCGTGCAGGGGTGGTAACCTGCTGCTCAGCAATGGCGGATGCTATATGGTGGTGTACTATAAGAACACACGAGGGTTATGTGTACAGGGGCGGACTCTGTTGCTTCACAGAGCTGCACTACCGCTGAACATAAATGCCGGAGCCTGTTTGTGCTCACAGAGCTCAGATAAAAGAGCGCACAGTGTACGGCCACAGAACTCTACCCCAAGGACACGGGGTTAGAGTCCTTCTAGGCCCACTGAAGTCGCGGCGTCGCTGCCGCAAACGCCGCTATAGACACTGGTTAAGGAGCACATGCACTGAGGCGTGCCGAGTCCCTAGTGAGGACTGATGCCTGACTCAACCTCTGTCCTACCTACGCCTAAGCCTGGGCGCTAGCAGGCTAGGCTGCACAACACATGTGTACCAAGTGTAAGGGGATTCTTAATGAGTCATTCATCAGAGACATTAATGCGTGTATACATCACTCGCTCCACATAGTCTGTAAATACAGTCTATCCTAGCGCATGGGCGAGCGGCCATGCAAACCTTTTATAGCCACGGGCGTCCGGGACCTTCCTGGCTTCTCGGATGGGCCAATCCGAACCCAAGCAGGACCTGAGCACGTGACCCTCGATCTCCAATTGGAGATCACTCCACGGGCATGCTCAGTGACCCGACATGAGGACTTAGTCGCTGGAGAATCTTGCTGCTGAGCAGCATGCATTGTCAAAGCTGTGCCAGAGGTGGAAGCAGCAAGCAAACCCACGGAGTATGCTTGGACAGAGCTCTGGGACCGACAAATCTGCTGAACAGGCTCCACTGCAGCTGAAGAAGAATGGGAGACCGCTGGGTGCAAGGCACTGGATTCCTGCTGTGCATTGGAAGAAACCTGACGCCTCACAGTGGGACCCCTCCCCTCTGAGCCTCGCTATGCTCAAACACCGCAATGAGGAGCAGAGCGTGGATGTTCTCCACTGGCTCCCAGGTCCGAGCCTCTGGACCATGACCCTTCCAATCCACCAAATAAAACTTTTTGCCCCACATCACCTTGCATCCCACGATGGCATTGACCTCAAACTGGTCCGAAGACAAGTCTGATGTCCCAGCAGATGACTTGGAGAACCGGGACAAATGAACAGGCTTAAGGAGGGACACGTGGAATGTATCAGAGATAGCCAAGTGTGGTGGAAGAGCCAGACGGTAGACCACAGAGCTGATCTGCTCGAGGCCCTTGAAGGGGCCAATGTAGCATGGTGCAAACTTAGCAGACTCTACCCGCAGCCTGATGTTTCGGGCGGAGAGCCACACCAAGTCGCCAGGGGCAAAAGTCGGAGCAGGGCGCCAGGGTGTGTCAGCGGAGGTCTTCATTCTCTCCTTGGAAGCCCGGATAGCATCCTGCGTGCGATCCCAAATGTCACGTGCCTCCACCGCCCAGTTTGCCACCCTGGAGTCGATGGATGACATGGGCATGGGCACAGGGACACGCGGATGCTGACCGTAATTTAGGAGGAATGGGGTCTGACCGGTGGAGTCGGCCACAGCGTTGCTCAAAGCGAACTCTGCCCACGACAGCAAGGATGCCCAGTCGTCCTGCCTGGCCGAGACAAAATGTCAAAGATATGTGATCATGGTCTGGTTGGCTCTCTCTACCAACCCGTTCGTCTCGGGATGATAGGCCGAGGAGAGATTCAGCTCAGTGCTGAGCAGGGAACAAAGCTCTCTCCAAAACCAGGATGCAAACTGAGGACCCAGGTCACTGACAATCTTGTCCGGCATGCCGTGCAGGTGGAAAACGTGCTTAATGAACAACACTGCCAGGCACCGCACAGAAGGTAACCAGGAGAGAGGTACCAAGTGCACCATCTTAGAGAAATTGTCGGTGACAATCCAAAGGACTGTGCTGCCACTGGACTTGGGTGGTCCCACCACAAAGTCCATACCGACCATCTCCCAGGGCCTGTCCGCTACCGGCAGAGGAAAAAGAAGACCAGCGGGCCGCTGCCGAGAAGACCTATTCTGGGCGCAAGAGACGCACACCTTAATATAGTCCCTGACGTCAGTGGCTTATGCAGCCACCAGTCCATTCTCGCCAAAAGCTCAGAGGTCCATTTTGCCCTGAAATGTCCACACACCCTGGATGAGTGAGCCCAAGAGAGGACCTCCATTCGCACATGGGCAGGGACAAATGTCTTGCCCGGAGGTACTGACTTAAGGGCAATCGGAGCCACAGTCCTCAGGCTCTCGGATGGGAGGATCAGCCGAGGCTCCTCCTCTTCCTCCGATGACACTACGGAGCGGGAGAGAGCATCGGCCCGGACGTTCCTCTCCCCGGAGAGAAAATGGAGGGTGAAGTGGAACCGGGAAAAGAGCAAAGACCATCTGGCCTGGTGAGAGTTTAGCCGCTGGGCTGTTTGCAAATACACCAAGTTTTTGTGGTCGGTGAACACCTGGAAAGGGTGGCGAGGTGTCTCCACTCCGAGAAGGCCAAACTTCATCGCTAGCAACTCCCTGTCCCCGCCGGTGTGAAGGTCTTGGAGAAAAAGAAGCATGGGTGCTTCCGACCTTGTGTGTCCTTCTGAAACAGGATCGCTCCAGCACCGACGAAAGAGGCATCCACTTCCAGAATGAAGGGCTTATCTACATCGGGGCGATGTAGAATGGGAGCGCTAGCAAAATGGGACTTAATGGAGGAGAAGGCCTTGGAGACCGGTTCCGACTAGGGATGAGCGATATTGCCCAATATCGTATCGGAATTCCGATTTCCGATTTTGAAAAAATATCGGATATCGGAATTTCCGATTTCCGATATCAATGCAAGTCAATGGGAGAAAAAAATCGGAATTACAAAATGACCACTACAGTGCTATATAATGGATAAAATGGAGGGGAAACACCTCAGGATAATGGGGAAGGAGTTTGCAGAGGCAGAGGAGCAAAAAAATTGCTAGAAAAATGGACAGAGCGAAAGCTGTAGCAGGAAAACTTGTCGTCATCTACTTAACAGCGGTGTTTTTTCTTTGGGTTTGGATTAGTTGGGCTAGGGTTAGGGTTTATGGTTAGTAGGGTAAGGGTTAGGGTAATGGTTAGGGGTTAGGGATAGTTAGGGTTAGTGATTTTACATTATTAAATTAAAACTGCCGGTGGTGGTGTCAATATGCCCTTTGACTGACATGTGTTCGCGTTCAGCTCACCTTGCTTTGCAGGGAATTTCCAGGAGCACCACGTGGAGAAATGGATACACTCCCTTTAAACCATGCTTAGTCTTCTTCTGCTGATTTTATTACTGTTATTCAGTAATTCTGCATATTGATATTCTGCTTTTGGTTCATGTACATCTGCTCCTACTGCTTCCTAAACCTCTGTCTATGGTTATCCTGCTATTGGCTGGTCGCAGAATGTCCCAAACCCAGAGGAAATACGCAGAAGTAACAGTAGGCACAGGAACTTGAGAGAACCAGCTGGTGAGTCTGGAACCCGTATAGGCAGCAGAAATCAGCATTAGAGCCAATGGAACTAACGGGCACCAGCTGACGTCACCGGAGGCCGATAACTAAGCAGGAGGTAACCTGTGCCAGAATGCACTACCAAGGACCAGCTGACGTTACTGGAACCCAGATAAGCAGCAGAAGGTAAAAGTGCCAGTGGCTGTACTGGGCAACAGCTGACATTACTGTAGCCCGGATACCACAATGTAGTAGTGACATAAGCCAAAAGCACTGCCGAGAAGCCCCCAAAAAAACCACAAAGACGCAAGTTCAAGAGCAAAAAGACAGGAGTCCGGGGACATCTCCATCTGTTTTCCTGTCTTGGGTCTTCTGCATCTGTCTTCCTGTCTTGGGTCTTCTACCTGAGTAATGTCTTCTCGGCAGAAGGTGCAAGAGCCACATTTGCCCCCGCAACCCGGACACAGTCTTCTTTACTCCGCAGTCGCAGCAGGGGAGGAGGAGGGCCTACTGGCACTGTCGAGACCAGCCTTGAGCGCCAGGTCCCGGAGTCCACGTAAGGGGCTCCTACACTGCCGACACCACAGATAACAGCAAACTGAGCCAGAATGATGTACGGCGGGGGCGTGGAACAGTGCGGAGGACACAACCGTGTAATGGCGAGTGTTGTCGAAACACGGTTTGGAGCAGGAGGTACCCGTGCCCTTGGGCACTCCCGAGAACCAGCTGGCGATGCTGGAACTCGGTTTACCCCTCGGGGGAGGCACCTGTGTCTGCACTTCACTGCCAGGAAACAGCCGGCGTGGCTGGATCCCGCCTCTTGTGCTTCTGCCTATAGGTGTTTGGCATCTGTCGTCCTTTTTTTCCACTTTGGTCTAGCGAGGTACAGCTGGTGTTACTGTGGCCCAGAAACACAGCATGCTGTAAAAGTGGCAGTCACGGAAATGGGCACTAGCTGGCAGTACTAGAGCCCAGAAACACGGCATGCTGTGAAATCAGCAGTCACGGAAATGTGCACTTGCTGGCGGTACTAGAGCCCAGAAACACGGCATGCTGTGAGAGTGGCAGTCACAGAAATGGGCACTAGCTGGCGGTACTAGAGCCCAGAAGCACGGCATGCTGTGAAATCAGCAGTCACGGAAATGGGCACTAGCTGGCGGTACTAGAGCCCATGGCAAACAGTATGAGGTGAAAGAGTCAGTCACAGAACCAGGTGCAAGATGTTGGTAATAGAGGCCAGAGCACTGGCATAACAGATGACGCTGTGTGCAAAATAGGCACATGACAGAGCATGCATACTGCTACCAACTATGCATGTAACCTGTCTACTCTGGCCCAGGGCAGCAAAAGTCACCAGAAATCCAGGCCTGGTTCATTTTTAGGAATGTAAGCCGGTCCACATTTGCAGCAGATAGTCTGGTAAGTTGGTCTGTTAGTACATTGCCAGCTGCACTAAAGACACGTTCAGAAATCACACTGGCACCAGGACAAGCCAGGACCTCCAAGGCATACTGGCTAAGCTCGGGCCATGTATCCAACTTGGAGACCCAAAACTTGAAGGGGGCAGATCAATCCTGAAGCACACTGACAGTGGTGGAGAGGTATTGTGCCACCATGTCACGGTAACATTGCCTCCTAGTGCATTGCACTGTCTGTGCTGATGGTGCCCGAACTGTTTGCGGGCTCAGAAACCGTTGGAACAGGTTGGGTATACTGAACCTGTCAGTAGCAGATGTACTGCTTCTGCTACCGGCTTCTGAACGGATTCCGCTGGGCCCAGGACGCACTGAGGTGCCTGCTAGTGCACGCGCATCACTGCTATGCGGTGGAAAAGGGTACATGAGTGAATTAACCAGTGCATCTTGGTACTCCTGCATTTTACGCGCCCGGTTCAACGGTATAACTAAGCTTTGAAGGCTGTCCCGGTAACGTGGATCTAAGAGGGTGGCAACCCAGTAGTCCTTTGTGTGGAGAATACGAGCCACGCGTGGGTTGTTTCTCAGACACTGTAGCATGAAGTCACTCATGTGCTGAAGGCTGCCAGCTGGCCATGCATCGCTGTCACCAGCTGGAGGAATGTGCTTTGGCTGCTCTGCATCACCCCATCCACGTTCTAGCTGGTGATTACTAGTAGAGCGCTGTGTACTTTCCTCCTCTGGCTCATCCTCATAGTCCTCCTCATCCTCCTCGCTTGCTGTGTCCTGTCTGGACCTTTGTGAGGCACCCACAGAGCTTTGTACCAACCGGGCCGATGAAGATTGCCTGGTTGGTGCAAGTGTCTCATCATACTCCTCCTCCTCCAGAGAAACCTCATCTCTTAGTCCTTTAAGTGATGATTCTATAAGGCATATAAGGGGAATAGTCAGGCTGAGTAGGGCAGCATCCAAGCTCACCATCAGAGTGGAGTCCTCGAAGCACTTCAAAATGGTGCATATGTCCTTCATGGATGCCCACTCTGTGGTTGTAAAGAGGGAGGGCTGAGATGTGTGTCGCCTACTTTGCGCCTGCGGCAGCTGCAACTCCATAATTGCAGGTTGCTGCTCACACAACATCCGCAGCATATGCAAAGTCGAATTCCACCTGGTGGGGAGGTCAACAATGATGCGGTGCTCGGGCAGGCCCAATCTGCGCTGCATGGCTGAAAGGCGCAATGCAGCCATGCTTGAACGCCACAAATGAGAGTACTCGTATCTGACTTTGTGCAGCAGCTCCTCAAGGTCAGGATAGTTCCTAAGGAAACGCTGCACCACCAAGTTTAGGACATGGGCAAGGCATGGAATGTGAGTCAGACCACCTAGGCCCAGAGCTGCGACCAGGTTTCGGCCGTTGTCACGCACCACCATACCTGGCTGGAGGTTGAGCGGTGCAAGCCACATGTCGCTCTGCTCCTTATGCGTGTTCCACAGCTCGGTTGCGGTGTGGCTAACATCACCCAGATAAACCAATTTCAACATGGCCTGTTGATGTTTGGCCGATGCAGTGCTGAAATCGGTTGTTGTGGTACGTCTGGGTGCAGGCGAGTCTGACGAGGAGTATGAGGAGGAGTCAATTTGTATGGAGGAGAGGCCTGCAATTTGTGGAGTTGGCAGGACCCGTGCACTTGCACTGTCTACTTCAGTTCCAGGCTCAACTACATTTACCCAATGGGCGGTGATGGAAATGTAGCATCCCTGGCCATGCTGACTGGTCCACGCGTCGGTGGTCAGGTTGACTTTGCTACTAACTGCATTTTGTAGCACTTGCTTAATTTTACGCTCCACATGCTGTTGCAGGGCAGGGACGGCTTGCCTGCTGAAGTAGAAGCGACTGGGAATGCTGTATTGTGGGATTGCAAACCCCAACATATCGATAAAGGCTGGCTTGCTCACCAGCCAAAATGGTAGCAATTCCACTGCAAGCAGTTTGGAAATGCGGGAATTCATGCCCTGTGCTCGTGGGTGGTTTGCCGAGTACGGGCGCCTTTTCTCCCACACCTGTGTGACAGATGGCTGCACACTGGATTGGGAGTGTGAGGATGCCAGCGATAGGGATGCTGATGCTGACGAAGTACAGACAGTGGGCCACCGTACAACACTGCCTGCAGATGCACCCTGTCATTCTGGCGAGGAAGCTGGAGCAGCTGTTTGCGAGCTGGAGTAAGAGGTGGCCGCTGTGGCTGAAGAGGTGGAAGGTGGGGAACCAGCTGCAGGTGGGGAATCATCTTGGGTGTGATACAGGGTGCCTCTTCCTGACATGCGTCAACATATTGGTGGTATTAAGGTTGCTTACGTTCTTCCCTCTCCGCACAGTTTGTCGACAAAGCTTGCATCTGACTATTGTAACATCATCTGCAACTTGGTCGAAAAAGGTCGATGCAACACAACTCTTCGGCGCACCCCTTGGGTTCTTTAAAAGAGCCCTGCTCCTAACGGGTGCTGAAGTTGAAGGAGCCGACAACCAATTTTTCCCTCTTCCTCTCCCACGTGGACGGCCACGCTGCGCCACACCTGCAAGCTCTTCCTCTGTGCTATCCCCACTTGCTTGCTGCCCCTCAGCATGCCATGATGGGTCAAGGACCTCCTCATCCAATACACTTTCGTCAGCAGAAACTGGCAGCTGAGTTTCATCATCATCTGCTGACTGGGGTCTGGTCACTGTGGGCAATGGCCCACCCTCCACTTCTTCCTCAGACGAGCACAGTGGTTGCACATCTGTGCACACTACCTCTTCTTCAGCTGCAGGAATGCTGTCTGGATGGCACACAGATTCCAAGCCAACAGATTCTGAGAAGAGGATTAAGGTTAGCTCCTGGCCCTCTGAATGTCTGGGCAATTTAGTGGGCGGTGAAGAAGCAGATGGGTGCTGCTCTTCAGTGGCCTGACCCGATGTGGCGGAGAGGTCCTGGGAGGATGCTGTGCTCATTGATGTGGATTCCTCAGCTGCCATCCAACCAACAACGGTTTCTACTTGATCCTCTCTTATCAGCCTATGGCCCTGCGCTCCTATCAAGCTGCGCATAAATGACTGCTGCCAGGTGAAAGTAGGTGCTGAGTGACTTGGGCCTGCTGCTTGCTCTGGATGTGCACCATGTCTAGCTGTTGATGCACCTCTTCCGCGGCCGCCGCGGGGATGTCCCTTACTCCCTGCCTTCTTCATCTCTATCGATGGATTCAGAACGGCAAGAAAGTAATTATTAGGAATTAGTTTGCTTATTCCTGTAGGACTACAAACAGGTATAAGAAACACTAATGGCACTGTATGATGATGGTGTGTCTGCTACATTTTATTTGAATCTAGTGTGGCCTGCACAAAGAGTAACGTGTTTGTGGTATTGGTGTACACGTTATGGTCGGATGTCACAGCGCAGTAAATGACACTGCTGTGATGCAAAAAAAAAATGGATTCTCCGGGACTGGGCCAGGTGCTGTGTGGCACCAGCCACAGAGGTTGTTTGGGTCCCTCACAGCACAATCCCTATATAGTGTTTAACTTTTAGGAAAAAATAGGGGAAGGGGATTTAAGGGATGGAAAGAAAAGGCAGTGAGACACACACCACACAGTGCTGCAGAAGGAGGAGCTGCAGCAGCTGCAGTGAATGTGCTCTGCACTGTCTCACTAAGCACCTCACTGAGAGCCTGCACAGCACAAAAAATGAAACTGAGCGGGGTCAGTGAGGAAAAAGACTACTTCTGTAACACACAGGGGTTGCTACAGTCGCTGAAAAACAATTTTTATCGCTATTAGATCCGAGATCTCTCCCTATCTCCAACAGCAACCTATCCCTATCTGCTTTCACAGTAGAGTGAGGCTAAAATGGCAGGTGCAGCCTTTTATACTGCCTGATCACACCATCCAGCCAGCCAATCACAGCACAGCCCCTAGCTAGCAAGTTTGGACGCCACCTACCAAGCTTAGGGGAGTTACACAATGTTGTCAGCAATTCTTCAGCTCCTGATTGGCTCCACGGAGCGATCAGAGGCTGAAGGATTATGGGATTTCTGATTTCCGATATTGTGAAAATAATATCGGAATCGGAAATCGGAATTCCGATATCTCAAATATCGGGCCGATTTCCGATATTTCAATATCGGAAAGCTCATCCCTAGTTCCGACCACAACTTGGGATTTGCACCCTTCTTGGTGAGGGCTACCAAGGGTGCTGCCAAAGTCGAGAAGTGGGGGATGAACTGGGGATAATAAATTATGAACCCCATAAAGCGCTGCACCGCTTTGAGAGAATGAGGTTCCTGCCAATCTATCACCGCCTGTAGCTTGGCAGGATCCATGGCCAATCCCCGGGCGGAGATGATATAGCCCAGGAAAGGCAAGGACTCCTGCTCAAACACACACTTCTCCAACTTGGCATAGAGGGAGTTTGCTCACAGGCGATCGAAAACTTTGCAAACATCTCTCCGGTGGACGTCAATATCTGGAGAGTAGATGAGAATATCATCCAGATAGACTACAACCGAGGTGGTAAGCATATCCTGGAAGATATCGCTCACAAAGTCTTGGAAGACGGCTGGGGCATTACAGAGGCCGAAGGGCATCACCAGGTATTCATAGTGCCCATCTCTTGTGTTAAATGCCGTCTTCCATTCGTCCCCTTCACGGATGCAAATCAGGTTGTAAGCCCCCCGCAGATCAAGTTTGGAAAACACCCTCGCTCCCCGTAGCCTATCAAACAGTACTGATATCTGGGGCAGAGGATACTTATTCTTAACGGTGATGGCGTTAAGACCCCTGTAATCAATGCAAGGACGTAATTCCCCACTCTTCTTCTGGATGAAGAAGAATCCCGCCCCCACTGGTGACACTGACTTCCTAGTGAATCCTCTTGCCAGATTCTTCCTGATGTATTGAGACATGGCCTCTGTCTCCGGGAGAGATAGGGGATAGACTCGACCCCGGGGAGGCTCAGAACCAGGCAAGAGGTCAATAGGACAGTCATAGGGGCGATGCGGTGGAAGGGTCTCCACCGACCTTTTGGATAACATGTCCGCATACTGTCGATAGTGTTTGGGGAGCGAGGAGAGATCAGCGGGAAACTCGATGGAGGCAACCTGAATGCACTCCCTCAGACATCTACCCTCACATGATTTACTCCACCCAATAATTCTCCCTGAGGACCACTCTTTATGGGGGGAGCGGCACCGCAGCCAGGGGACCCCTAGAAGTACCTGGTCAATACCCTCGGGCATGATGAGGAGGGATATCGTCTCCTGATGAGATGGAGCCACTGAGAGTAACAAGGGGATGGTCTGGTGGGTTATCTGTGAGGGTAGAGTGGCGCCGTTCACCACTCTGACGGTGACTGATGTAGACATCATAACCAGGGGTATATCGTGCCGTTGAGCGAAGGCTGACTACACATAATTGCCCTCTGCCCCGGAATCCACGCAAACCTCCACCACCAGAGAGGAAGAATGAAAACTCAAGTGTCCCCTTAAAGGACAGCTTGGAGGAAACGTCGCTGATTCTAGTGCGCCGCCTCCTACGGCCAATAGGCGCGAGCGGTCTCCCTGCTGCTGTGGGCCCCGGTTGGCAAGGTGATCGGACTGCCGGCAAACATGACAGCTCACAGGAGCTCGAGCGGACCGGGGCCTGGATCCCTCACGGGAAGCCCCCTGATGCTCGGACGCCCGATCAGAAGATTCCAGAGGTTAAGCAAAACTAGTTGCCAACCTAAACCTCTTCCTACACTGGTCCCACTCCAACCTTCGCTCGGCGAAGCGAAGATCTATTCGGGTGGAGACAGTGATAAGGTCCTCCAGTGTAGCGGGAATCTCCCTGGTGGCCAGAGCGTCCTTCACATGGCCAGCCAAACCTCTCCAGAATGTCAGAATGAGGACCTTATCTGGCCACTCTAACTCCGAGGCCAGCGTCCGGAACTGGATGGCAAAGTGGCTGACCATGGACGAGCCCTGTGACAATGCCAGGAGCCGGAGCGCAGTGTCATGGGTGACTCGTGGTCCCAGGAAGACCTGCTTCAGAGTGTCCAAGAACCGCGAGACACTCTGCACCACATGATCACTATGCTCCCACAGCAGTGTGGCCCACTCCAAAGCCCTGCCCGACAAGAGGGAAATAATAAATCCAACTTTAGCCCGCTCAGAGGGGAATCATGTGGCCAGCAGCTCCAGCTGTATAGAGCACTGGCTTACGAAACCCCAACAAGAAGCACTATCACCCGAGAACTTCTCGGGCAGCGGGAGGCGGGATAGAGTCGGGGCAGGGATGGCAGTGGTCACACGGGAGACAGCATCTGTGGCTGCCTGAACAGCGACCGCAGTAACATCCGTAGCTGAGGCTGAACGCTCGAGAGCCGCCAACATGCCCTGCAGCTGCCGGATGCACTGCAGCATTCGCTGTTCATCCGCCATTACTAGCCAGACACTGGCGCTAGGATAATGTTAGGACGGGCGGAACGCACCAAATAATAAAGATGGTAATAAGGTGCGTTCGCAGCCCGGGGTCCACCGTGCAGGGGTGGTAACCTGCTGCTCAGCAATGGCGGATGCTATATGGTGGTATACTATAAGAACACACGCGGGTTATTGTCACCCGGTGTGCACAGGGCCGGACTCTGTTGCTTCACAGAGCCACACTACCACTGAACATAAACGCCGGAGCCTGTTTATGCTCACAGAGCTCGGCTAAAAGAGCGCACAGTGTACGGCCACAGAACTCTAGCCCAAGGACACGGGGTTAGAGTCCTTCTAGGCCCACTGAACGTGTGGCGTCGCTGCCGCGAACGCCGCTATAGACGATGGCTAAGGAGCACGTGCACTGAGGCGTGCCGAGTCCCTGGTGAGGACTGATGCCTGACACAACCTCTGTCCTACCTACGCCTAAGCCTGGGCGCTAGCAGGCTAGGCTGCACAACACATGCGTACCAAGGGTAGGGGGTTCTTAATGAGTCTTTCACCAGAGACATTCATGCGTGCATACATCATTCACTCCACATAGTCTGTAAATACAGTCTATCCTAGCACATGGGCGAGCAGCCATGCGAACCTTTTATAGCCACGGGCGTCCGGGACCTTCCTGGCTTCTCGGATGGGCCAATCCGAACCCGAGCAGGACCTAAGCACGTGACCCTCGATCTCCAATTGGAGATCACTCCACGGGCATGCTCAGCGGCCCGACATGAGGACTTAGTCCCTGGAGAATCTTGCTGCTGAGCAGCATGCATTGTCATAGCTGTGCCATAGGTGGCAGCAGCAAGCAAACCCACGGAGTTGGCCTGGACAGAGCTCCGGAACCGATGAATCTGCTGAGCAGGCTCCACTGCGGCTGAAGAAGAATGGGAGACTGCTGGGTGCAAGGCTCTGGATTCCTGCTGTGCAGTGGCAGGAACCCGACGCCTAACACCCCTAGCTATGAAGTCTAATTTTACAAAGATTTTTTAAAAAATCAGTTGCTCTATAGAGTTGACTGAAATTAAGCATAGTCCTATAATAGTATGACACTATTGCAACATGTCCATTCATGACATTTTCCCTCATAAATATTCCAGGATCAACTTTGAGTAGTGTTGTTTTAAAGTTGAGGCATTTAGGGGCCACAGCAACTTAGTCACAAAGTGAAAGACCACATAAAATTTCAGAATTGGTCCATCTAGGTCTCCGGTACATAAAAAAGTCAACACTGCTTTTTTGATTTAATAACTGCAAAATTACAAACACGAGTCACACTGTGATGGCCTTAACAAAGGGAGAGGTGCATTAAACAATCGCTGTAACTGGAAACCCAAGGAATCCTGTCCCAGTGGTACTCTTGATGGTAGAGAGGCCTGGGTGTCCACCCTTACTATGCTCCTGTTGATCCCCTAATCTGTCGCCTCCCCTCCCCCATGGAGCCTGTGATAGAAATGTAAGATAAACTAGAAACAAAGACACAGGGATAACAGAAAATCATTATTACACAAAAGCACTCACCCAAAATAGGGATGAGTATAGGGACAGGGAGTATTCAACTAAATAAGAATAAGGAGAATCAGATAGACAGATTAAACACAATCTGTTTAATGTAATTTTTAATTATTTTAAGCTTTTATTTTCCTATATTACATGTTGTGCTGTTTACACTGATCTCCTATCCCTAGGCTCTAAACCTCTATAATTGCCACTGCTTCCCTGTCTCATATTTAAAAGAACCTGGCACTAGAAAAAAAGCTACTAACTTGGAGATATGAGTTTAATCTGCAGACTAATTGCATTATTAGCCTGCCATGTGCCCTCACATAGCCAAACACTGTGGAGAAAAAATTTACCCTATTCCTCCAGCAGTGTTCCGTTAACAGTCACAGGAATGACACCAGCACTGGTTCAATCACCGCTCCGAGTATACAGAGCGGTGGCTTTAACTGCACCCCATCACTGACTGACAGCCGGCCCCAACATAGAGCCTGTGTCAGTCAGAGCTGATTGTGTGGTTACAGCTGCTCCTCTGTATACTTAGAGCAAAGACTGAACTAGTGTCGGTGCCACATCTGTGACTAAAAGCAAAATAGCTCCATATCTGCAAGTTAATAGCAATTTTTTCTGGTAACAGGTTCCCTTTAAGTGACTACGATAACCCCTCCTAATATAAGATAGCTACTGATAGAGTTTGTGGAACGCACTAAATAAAATATAATGGTAATAGTGCGTTAGCAGCCAGGGGTCCACCGTGCAGAGATGGAAAACGGCAGCTATTGTGAACAATGGTGGCACTGCACTGCAATCATTCACAAAGAGCGCACTGGGTTGACTGCACACAGTGTGAACGGAACGCAAAGGTACAGCGCTCTGTTGAACGTCAGAGTGGTATAATGCTACAGAGCACCTAAGACTAAGTACTCTATGTTAAATGTTACACAGTGTGCACTGAACAATAAAGAACCTGCCAGGTTACTCCACCAAGTGGTAGAAAGGAACATGTCTAAGGCTGGTTTCACACTTGTGTTCAGGAGGGCTGCGAATGGCTGCCTACTTCCTCCTTTCTTCCTTCCTGAAGTTCCACCTACTTCTGTATGCGTCCTACATTTTCCTGCGTACCTTGCTTTAACATTGGTACGCAGAGACATGAGTTGCATGCAGATGCGTCCGCATGCGGCAATTTGACGTGTGCGGCGACCGCATGAAAACGCAGGAGAAGATAAGGCTTGGGATCCATCCTGTGCAGAGGGAGAATCCCAGCGCCTAACAGTTACCAGGCATTATGGAGAAGTCCATGTAACCGTGACTGAAGCCATGTAATTCCACTCTCTGGCTTATTCAATCTCAATGTGATATGGTGCCAGACTGTTTTTGTCTGTTTGTGCTAACTGAATCACAAATTGTTCTAATTTGCCGGGACCTGAAATTTTTGCTAAATTCAACTAAACGTGTATTAACGCCAAACTGTTTTTATCATCTGTAGTGATAACAAGTAGAGATTAGTGGATAATTTGAAATTTGAATTTGTGAAATTTGAAGAATTTGTCTCAAAAATTTGATCCACAGAAAGAGTAAGACATTTTGAATTTTGAGCAAGTGTACTGCTGTGAGAAGGATGTGTGTCATTTAATTACAAATACAGCAATGCAAATTGACCTTTTAACTAATCAATAAGACTTGCATTTCAGTAATTAATTGTACTGCTGCTTTCAAGCTATCTCTACCACCCTCTGATTAAAGCTCTGTACTGTAGACTATTATTGCAGTTTATCTACATATATTACTGAATAGAGTATGTGGCAAATAGCTTAGGGTTTGTCTCCCTGTACCGATTTCTAAATTCTCATATTAGCCTAAAACCACCCTAAAATGGATGCTGGATTCCTTGCCTAGTTTTTTTATACATGGTCTGAAAATCCCATCGATTGGCTGCTTGGACCCGTGTTCAAGGAAATTTGACTTGGAGTTGATACTTCATTGATCAATGTCTATAACAAATACAATGTCAGGAAACACAACAATGTCAGGAAACACAAATGTTCAGCTTCTTTTCTTTCTCAGACTCATTCCATTGTGCCCTGCTCTTTCTGGTCTAGTGGGCAGTCCTATCAGGAAATGACAGCTTTCTTTGTATAAGAGTGCATGTAGAGATAGCTGTTAGTGATGAGCAAACAGTAAACTGCTCGGGTACTCGGTACTCTAATTGAGCACGTTGGACTGCTTGGGCGCTCAACTCGAGTACCGAGCATAAAGTGCGTCAATGAAATGTAAAGTATTTTCCGGGAGACCTATATTTGGTGGGAGAGAGATGAAGCAGTGGTGCAAGGAGAGCGAGAGAAGTTGATTCCTAGCTTCACTACTACACGACTCAGATTAAAATGAGGGACCCGAGTACTCAAGCACCATGTGATACTCGACACTGCTCGGTACTCAATTGAGCACCCAAGTGATCGATCAAGTATCGAGCAGTGGCGAGCAAGCTTGCCCATCACTGTGGACTTTTAATCATGGATCACTGGCTGGATGGAAAATCCCAGAAAGAGCAGAGGTTTAAATGATTAAAACATAGACTATACTGAATCTTTCCTCACAAATCTATGTAGCTATGTGCTCAGCTTTCCTTGCTCTATTACATGGTACCTGCAGATTGAACTTCATTTTCATGATGACAGGTTCTCTTTTAATATTTTTGGTATTGTTCTTTATTTTTTACTTATAATCTGAGTTGAAAAAATTTAAATCTTGGAATTTTCACAATGGTCTAATTTAGGCTTAAGTCAAAAATGTCCAAGTGGCCAATGTCAGAATTGCAAGATTGCTATTTATTTCAATGCAGATTATAATGTGCAAAAAAAAATGTCCAGTTTTATTTAAAAAGACCAAAAAAGCCCAGTTTAGTTATTTTCTCTTAATAATTGTACTTTTATGACTCTCATACACATTTGATAAAAGTCAGTCAAACTTGGATAGGCTGAGCATTTAATGTGCATTGGGGCCTCACAACTGTACTCCTATAAATTAAATTGCATGCATATTAGTCCTCAAAACACATAAGGCACATTCCGCATGAAAACCAATACTCCAGAGCCCACAAAAGCAGAGCACAAGGAACGTGTAGAAAAATGTATCAAAAATTTTTGATTAATATATCAATTAATTGCCAAACAAAAATTGAATGTCCATGAGAAACCATAGGACAAGAAAATCCAATAATTGGAAATCTATATTTCCATTGGACGCAAAGCCTGTCCACCAAAATATTATAGTGTAAATTAAATTATTTATTATATTATATGGTGAACAAATCCTTCACTACCAGTGAAAACATAAATTAGAAAAAAGTCCTCAAAAAATTAATTAGAAAATCAATCAGCTGGGTAGTAAAATGGGACAATATTCCTAATAATAGAATGCCAGAATGCATATGAGCGAATAAATAGCGCCCATGATTGAATTTAAAGTCACTCTTAGACACTATAACCACATGTAATGCAAGTAATCAAAAATACCTTATTGATGTGCCAGGACTGCTGCATCCACCCCGACGCGAGTTTCGCCAATTCTTCTTCACGCCCCCGGAAGGCTTTGCTTCCAATGGAAATATAGATTTCCAATTATTGAATTTTCTTGCCCTATGGTTTCTCATGGACAATCAATTTTTGTAAAAACCACTGTTTGTCTTAAAAATAATAATAATAATAATAATAATAATAATAATAATAATAACCTGTAACATGTGTCAACCCTGCTGCTTCTTGCTACAAGTAGCATCCATTATACGTTCTGGCAATTAATTGATATATTAATGAAAACTTTTTGATATATTTTTCTACACGTTCTTTGTGCTCTCATTTTGTGGGCTCTGGAGTATAAATTAAATTGGTTGACATAAGAATAGGGCAATTGGAATTCTATCTCTATCTTTCTGGTCATTAAAGCATCACTGTGTATGGGAAAGTTGGTAGAGAAAGCTATCAACTGAGCAACTGTTTGTTTATGGCCGGGGTCAGAAATGCAAGAAACTCGCACGAGTCGTGCATGTCAATACCCGACACTGCTACCGGCACTCGGGACCGGAGCATGCGGCTGCATAGAATTACATGTATACATGTAGCCACACGCTGCTGTCCGAGTGTCGGAGGCAGTGCCAGGTATTGACATGTGAGACTCGTGCGAGTTTCTCGCACGTCTGACCCCAGCCTAACAGTTATATAAAGTCTACTATTGCATCTTAACCCTGGCTGGGGGGAAGAGAATCCCCTTATACTCAACATTACAAGTCTTTATTTTTCAAGTCCTCTGTTAGATCATATTTCATATTGATTGCAGGTTTCTGGACCCACTGCACCATGGGCCCGGCTTTCCCTGGAGGGCCGTTACTAATTGACCATCTGGTGAGAATAGGCTTTTCTGCAGGTAGTCTCCAGATGTCACTCCAGGGCAGTCCCTGGACCTGCAGCAGCTGAACCTTGGGTCAAAGAAGCAAAGCGGAGCATATGAGGGCAAAAAGCAGGAGCAAAGTCAGATGGTCTGAGGTCAGGGCAGGCAGCACAGGTTCAGAATACGAAGCCAAGGTGAGGAGTGGACAGGTCAGATGGATTGGGTAAATAAAATACAAAGCCGTGGTCAGGAATGGAGAGGTCAGAAGAAATGAATAAATGAGTTAGGTCGGTAACATGACAGATGACACAAAATAACACAGGACTAATTGATGAGACTGACAGGAACCAGGGACCTAAGTTCAGGCATGGAATAGGAGGAAGAGCTGAAAATTATATCCTCTGCTGGCAGTGGATAGGCTGGGTAAACCAAACCCTGCACGGTTAAATGCCTACTCTATGTGACTGCAGACTTGTGAATCCTCACATCATGCCCACCGCATGTTCTGAGGATTCTTTGGGAATGGTGGTCATGTAAGCGCATGTTTCTGGTGTCATTCAATATACTTGCATTGTGTCAGGCGGTGCCCATCTAGTCGGAATGTGGCCAAGAGCAAGCATATTGCATTCTTACAGTCACATGACCGTTGCCTCCCTATGAGTGTGCTAATGCTACATTTCCAGGATGAGCCTTTGGTGAGTTTTTGATGTTGTACCATTTCTGCACCCATTAAGTAAAATAGGATACTTGCATATTTTTGAACAAATGCAGCTTAAAAACTTACCAAAAACACATTATGGGAGACTAGACTAAGGCTGGGATCAAATTAACGTATAGTGATGCTAATGACACTCTACTCAAACTCTGCTGTGAACATCAGCCGAGTGTGATGCTACTGTGCTCCAATCACATACCATGAGGGAATCGCAGATCAGGTGCAGATGAGATAGATAAAATAATCTCTACATCTTCTCCATGGCCGACATCCGCGATAATCAATGTTTTGCACGCATCCATTGACTTGAATGGGTGTGCGCTGCACAAGATATGCTGCCAAGTGCAGCATGCAATGATTATTTTTGTCATGCCTATTTGGCATGAGAAAATAAACGCTATTCAGCACTGCTCCATAATATAACATTGCAGTGAGTACTATCACAAGAATCATTGGGTAGCATTCGTCCGAGTTATACGCTGGCTAAATGCCGGTCTGAGTGAGCCTTAACAGTAAAACATTAATGCACAACAGTTAAGATGTGGAAATCCACTCCCTCTATGACATATCACCAGCCCTAGAACATTTGCTAACAGAGGGAGTTAATCTAAGCAATACTGTAAACTGAGTTTAACAAAAAGATCTCTGATGTGATGCATAATTTATGCTTTTGTTTTGGTTTGGTTCTAATGGTCAGCTAATATGTCTGTCTCTCTGTGCATAAGGGCTCATACTCACTTGCGAGAGACTTGCACGATTCTCGTGCGAGTCTCTTGCATGAAAACCTGGCACTGCTGCCGTCACTCGGACCAGAGTGTGCGTCTGCATAGCAATACATGGAGCCGCACGCCCCTTCCCAGTACCGGCAGCAGTCCCAGGTTTTCATGCGAGAGACTCGCAAGAGAATCATGTGAGTCTCTCGCAAGTGAGTATGAGCCTTGAATAATAACCTGGGAGTAATGCTTTTCTGTACCTTTCATGCTTCAGTCTGCCTCGTAACATAAGAATAAGTGGCAGAAAAGCCAGGTTTAGACACAGGTGAACAAAGACCTTAGAGAGTGATTGCACAGAACATTTTTCTATCCTGTTGAATCAAATGCTTTTCTTTTATCAAAGATAAAAGGGAGGGGGAAATTAATAAAATTGTGATAGACTTGGATTATAGGGATGAAATCTAGAGTACCCAGTCATATAAGATGGACGCATTCGCTATAATAAGGGCAAGTTTGATTGCTTGATTCAGAAAATACTAATCCGAGTTTCATAACTGACATATTTAGCAGAAAGCATAGAATGAATGAAGATTCAGCAATCCTGACCTATTTAAACTAAGCTAGTATTCAGAACAGCAGCTGTGTATCTAGCATTGTGTATGTGTACTTAGCTTGATTAAGTATACTGATTGCTTTTAGATATAGCTTGCATTCTCTCCCATAAATGTATACCTAATACCCACATTTTAAGCAGAGCTGTAATTTCCCAAAATATGAATTTAAAGGGAAACACATCATAAAGAACATAGTGGTGTCTATTTAACCAAACAACAACATTCAATGATTGCATTCAAATTTGCATATTCTACACAATCTAAATATGAAGACACTGAGCAAAAAAAGAATAACAGGAGACAACTGACGTCTGAAATAAGATTCTTGTTTATGGAGCATAAGAACGCAAGTATCTCCGAGACATATCTAATATTAATATACCGTACAATATCCATATTTTCTACAGGATGACATACCATCTGTTCACGGAACTAAAAATAGTCGGATTATGTTAACCGAAGATTTACCTTGCAGATTCCAGAAATTAACCATTAAGGGTGCCGCAGTAGCAGAGGTATTTCTGTCTTGCCTTGCAAAGCAGAAATCAATGCATCATACAGGGACATACATAGCATTTAGCCTGTTCTATTAATACTGGAAGTCTAGCTATAGAGGTTACAATAAAGATCTCTCGCTTGCAAGCTTAAGCATAATGCAAAAACAACTCAGTGAAGCAGTCGGGTTTGGATTACATGCTATAATGCATCATTTGAGGAGACTGAAATAAATGAGCTAAAAATATGTTGTAAAGGAAAGTAAAAAAAAATCTTGGATACAGTAACCACGTATACAAGAACAAATGGAGAGAATAATACTACAATAATGTACTTTGACCTTAAGTGAACGGGATTGAAAAGGCCTTGATGACTTTGGGATTGTTTTATGCGGAAGGAAAAATAATTATTTTTAGAGCTGTTTTGGGGTACATATAAATTATTGTGTGTGCTATTTATATATTTTTTGCCAGGCAAATAAAAAAAACAGACTTTTTTTGGATTAGTATCTCTTGCATGCAGTGGGGCAAAAAAGTATTTAGTCAGTCAGCAATAGTGCAAGTTCCACCACTTAAAAAGATGAGAGGCGTCTGTAATTTACATCATAGGTAGACCTCAACTATGGGAGACAAACTGAGAAAAAAAAATCCAGAAAATCACATTGTCTGTTTTTTTTTCATTTTATTTGCATATTATGGTGGAAAATAAGTATTTGGTCAGAAACAAAATTTCATCTCAATACTTTGTGATATATCCTTTGTTGGCAATGACAGAGGTCAAACGTTTTCTGTAAGTCTTCACAAGGTTGCCACACACTGTTGTTGGTATGTTGGCCCATTCCTCCATGCAGATCTCCTCTAGAGCAGTGATGTTTTTGGCTTTTAGCTTGGCAACACGGACTTTCAACTCCCTCCAAAGGTTTTCTATAGGGTTGAGATCTGGAGACTGGCTAGGCCACTCCAGGACCTTGAAATGCTTCTTACGAAGCCACTCCTTCATTGCCCTGGTGGTGTGCTTTGGATCATTGTCATGATGAAAGACCCAGCCACGTTTCATCTTCAATGCCCTTGCTGATGGAAGGAGGTTTTCACTCAAAATCTCACGATACATGGCCCCATTCATTCTTTCATGTACCCGGATCAGTCGTCCTGGCCCCTTTGCAGAGAAACAGCCCCAAAGCATGATGTTTCCACCACCATGCTTTACAGTAGGTATGGTGTTTGATGGATGCAACTCAGTATTCTTTTTCCTCCAAACATGACAAGTTGTGTTTCTACCAAACAGTTCCAGTTTGGTTTCATCAGACCATAGGACATTCTCCCAAAACTCCTCTGGATCATCCAAATGCTCTCTAGCGAACTTCAGACGGGCCCGGACATGTACAGGCTTAAGCAGTGGGACACGTCTGGCACTGCAGGATCTGAGTCCATGGTGGCGTAGTGTGTTACTTATGGTAGGCCTTGTTACATTGGTCCCAGCTCTCTGCAGTTCATTCACTAGGTCCCCCTGCGTGGTTCTGGGATTTTTGCTCACCGTTCTTGTGATCATTCTGACCCCACGGGGTGGGATTTTGCGTGGAGCACCAGATCGAGGGAGATTATCAGTGGTCTTGTATGTCTTCCATTTTCTAATTATTGCTCCCACAGTTGATTTCTTCACTCCAAGCTGGTTGGCTATTGCAGATTCAGTCTTCCCAGCCTGGTGCAGGGCTACAATTTTGTTTCTGGTGTCCTTTGACAGCTCTTTGGTCTTCACCATAGTGGAGTTTGGAGTCAGACTGTTTGAGGGTGTGCACAGGTGTCTTTTTATACTGATAACAAGTTTAAACAGGTGCCATTACTACAGGTAATGCGTGGAGGAAAGAGGAGACTCTTAAAGAAGAAGTTACAGGTCTGTGAGAGCCAGAAATCTTGATTGCTTGTTTCTGACCAAATACTTATTTTCCACCATAATATGCAAATAAAATGAAAAAAAAACAGACAATGTGATTTTCTGGATTTTTTTTTCTCAGTTTGTCTCCCATAGTTGAGGTCTACCTATGATGTAAATTACAGACGCCTCTCATTTTTTAAGTGGTGGAACTTGCACTATTGCTGACTGACTAAATACTTTTTTCCCCACTGTATATATATATATATATATATATATATATATATACACACACACAGTATCTATATACTGCATATATATATACTGTATATATACACTCACTGGCCACTTTATTAGGTACAGCTGTCCAACTGTGTGTTAAGACTTAATTTCTAATCAGCCAATCACATGGCGGCAACTCAGTGCATTTAGGCATGTAGACATGGTCAAGACAATCTCCTGCAGTTCAAACCGAGCATCAGTATGGGGAAGAAAGGTGATTTGAGTGCCTTTGAACGTGGCATGATTGTTGGTGCCAGAAGGGCTGGTCTGAGTATTTCAGAAACTGCTGATCTACTGGGATTTTCACGCACAACCATCTCTAGGGTTTACAGAGAATGGTCCGAAAAAGAAAAAAAATCCAGTGAGCGGCAGTTCTGTGGCCGGAAATGCCTTGTTGATGCCAGAGGTCAGAGGAGAATGGGCATACTGGTTTGAGCTGATAGAAAGGCAACAGTGACTCAAATTGCCACCCGTTACAACCAAGGTAGGCAGAAGAGCATCTCTGAACGCACAGTGCGTCGAACTTTGAGGCAGATGGGCTACAGCAGCAGAAGACCACACTGGGTACCACTCCTCTCAGCTAAGAACAGGAAACTGAGGCTACAATTTGCACAAGCTCATCGAAATTGGACAGTAGAAGATTGGAAAAACGTTGCCTGGTCTGATGAGTCTCGATTTCTGCTGCGACATTCGGATGGTAGGGTCAGAATTTGGCGTAAACAACATGAAAGCATGGATCCATCCAGCCTTGTATCAACGGTTCAGGCTGGTGGTGGTGGTGTCATGGTGTGGGGAATTTTTTCTTGGCACTCTTTGGGCCCCTTGGTACCAATTGAGCATCGTTGCAACGCCACAGCCTACCTGAGTATTGTTGCTGACCATGTCCATCCCTTTATGACCACAATGTACCCAACATCTGATGGCTACTTTCAGCAGGATAATGCGCCATGTCATAAAGCTCGAATCATCTCAGATTGGTTTCTTGAACATGACAATGAGTTCACTGTACTCAAATGGCCTCCTCAGTCACCAGATCTCAATCCAATAGAGCATCTTTGGGATGTGGTGGAACGGGAGATTCGCATCAGGGATGTGCAGCCGACAAATCTGCGCCAACTGTGTGATGCCATCATGTCAATATGGTCCAAAATCTCTGAGGAATGCTTCCAGCACCTTGTTGAATCTCTGCCACGAAGAATTGAGGCAGTTCTGAAGGCAAAAGGGGGTCCAACCCGTTACTAGCATGGTGTACCTAATAAAGTGGCCAGTGAGTGTATATATATACAGCAAAAAAAAAAGAAAAAGCAGCACCAAAGTAGTATTGGTGTGAACTGTTTGATAGTCTAGTGGCATGGCGACATTTCGGATATGGCAATCCTTTCTCAAGCCATATCCGAAACGTCGCCACGCCACTAGGCTATTAAACCATTCCCACCACTACTATTTTGGTGCTGCTTTTTCTTTTTTTTTGCTATTATCTAAGGACATTGAGTTGTCTGGAGAAGCGTGCACTGCTCTAAGGTATTATGTGCTGTTCCTATTCTTTACACATATATATATATATTTTACTGCTCATTTGTCACACCAATGTCACGCATTACTTTATGAACGTGAGGATGCCTAACGCGTGTTTTTGTTTATATATATATTGTGGTGTAGTTACCACTGTGTCGGCTAGGGGGCGCTGTGTGGGTGTCCCAGGACGGGTGTACAGGCACATTCAGTGTGGTAACAGGAGCAGGGTCCTAAATGACCATTGTGGGTCTCAAGGTGGGTGGCCTTGGGATGCAGGCTCCAGGGTGTATTGATCAGCAGAGGTACTGCTGATCTTTCTGTTACACTGTGTCAGGGAAGCCTGTGTGTCTATACAACCTTTGGTGATGTCATAGCCATGTGATCCCCTTTGGGTGTGGTTACAGGGCTATGTAATTGAGGTGTTTGGCACATGTGAGAGAGTGGAGGGAGTCTGTGAGAGTGTGGACAGACTTCCATGTGTCCAGGTGGGACACTACAGAGAGTGGTCTGTGTTCCAAGGAAGGAGAAGCCTTCCTGTGTCTGCGGCTGCAGATAGAGCGCTGCTCTGGACATTGCCCTGGCCTATGTATATTAGTTGTATATGGGGAGGACTACACCTCCCAGCATGTGCTGAGACTCTCGGTCCGAGTCTGAAGCCACGGATGTTTATGATCTTTTGTGCCTAAGATAGAGGCTATTTTGGTGATACGCTGAGTTATGGTTTATGGAGCAAATAAACCTCATGAACTTTGGGAAGAACCTGCCTCATGATTGTCTCCCGCTGCACCTGAGCGAATCGAATCCCTACAATTGGTGACAGACTGCGGGCAGCGACTCCCAGAAGCACGTGTGGCAGTGCTGGCGATTCTGAGCCAGGAGAGCAGACGGTCTGACAACCGTGAGTAATACTGACCGAGGTCAGAGAAAGTGACTGTATTAATATTTGTGGGATACCTCTGAGGAGAAGAGGCATCCGAGAACCTGTGTGGCCGACACAGGTAACAGACAGGAGTCTGTGTTGCACTGACCAGGGTCAGTGAGAGACTGTGTTCCTGGAGGGGTCAGTGAGAGACTGTGTTCCTGGAGGGGTCAGTGAGCAAGGTCCTGGAGGGTCAGTGTTGGGAGGTTCTGGGAGAGGAATCGGATCCCTGGAACACGTGCTATGACCTTGGACCTGGTGAGGCGTGTGTTGGGCAGTCTCAGGCGGAGACGGATGTCCTGAAGAGCACCCGCTGAGCCCCTGGACCTGGTGAGGCTGGTGTGTTGGGAGACCCTGGGAGGAGGGTGGGCTCCCTGAATAGCACCCGGTGTGCCCTGTGTGTTGGACGGTCTCAGGCGGAGACGGTACGTCCTGAGTGGCACACGAACAGGACATGTGAGAGACTGTGCATGTGTTTTTTTTCTTTTTTTTTTTCTTTTCCTCTGCAAAACCTGAAGGTGCTTGCTGTGGCTCAGTGGGGTCACGAAGGTCTCGCAGCACAGGGACCTGGTGTTTTCTTTAAGGGATCTGCCCTGGGAGCATTGGTAGCAGACGCTGTCTGTCTACACCATCCTGCTGCAGCTTTATTGCATGTGACTAAGCGGATACAGCAGTTGTGGCTTTACACAACTATTAAGGGTGAGTACCCTGTATTATTGCTGCATAACCCATTATACCTGCACTGGTAAGGCCCTATGGGCGCACTTTTGTGGCTTTTTTATCTTTGAGGGTGACAAGCGGCTTCCAGTAACCCGGCGGGGTTACGAAGGTGACAAGCGGCTTCGGCGGGTCCACGAAGATGGCGCAGCAGGAGCTGCAGTGACACCAGCCGCTGTGTATGTGTGTGAACAGCAGCCGGAGGTGCCGGTGATCAGTGACAGCAGGAGCTGTGGTGGTGCCAGCAAAGACTTGTGTGGTATCGTGAGAGACAAACTGTACTGTGTGAACTGTGGCATAAGAAGTTCTGCAGAACGGACATGGGGAAATCCCAAAAGGGGGCGGTGACCCAAAAGGGAGTGGTAACCAAAAAAGGGGTGGAGTCCCAAAAGGGGGCGGTGACCCAAATTAGAGTGGTAACCCAAAAAGGGGTGGAGTCACAAAAGGGGGAGGTGACCCAAATTGGAGTGGTAACCCAAAAGGGGGTGGAGTCCCAAAAGGGGGCGGTGACCCAAATTGGAGTGGCAACCCAAAGCGGGGTGGTGGTCCAGAAAGGGGCCAAGTTTGAAGAAGTGACAGCACTAGGTGACTCAGTAGGTACGTCTGGAGTACCGCAGTGTATGTGCAGGTCTTTTTCAGAATGTGGAATATCCTTTCCAGGTAGTAATGACGGGCCACAGATGTGTACAGTGATGCTGCACCGGGAAGGAGCCTTTGGTCGGCTGGACTCAGAGAGTCAGGTGACTCTGACAGGAACGCCTCTCGTTTTCTCTCTGACCGAGAAAAACGTCAGGGTTCGCTGTAAACACGGGGTCACGGTGAACTACGCAGTAGACACAGTAGTGTTTGAGGGGACCAAAGGTGGTGAGTGCCAAGGTAGAGGGATACCACGGGACTTAGTCTATGCCTGGGAGAGGGGCCGGGACTTTCTTTTGTTTGATGACGTTTGGTCTGACAATGGAGATGCTTCGACTGTGGGGCCAGCGGACACTGAGACAGTGACGGCTCCTGACATGGACAGGTCAGAGGTAGAACTGACCAGAGGAAGAAGTACATCTGCCCAACTGACGGACCTGACGTCTCGTGATAAGACAGATGGTGGGCTGGGAGATGAGACTACTGGACTAGACACATTGGTGCTGGACGGTAACTGGAGCGTTCACTCGACTGGTGTGACTGACCCAGTGGTACCCTTTGATGATATAATTAAAGAGGTAGTGGTGAGACACGTGCTGGCCAAAAGAGAACAAGATCATGAGATACAGCTGATAAAGGAGACTGTAACAGAACATGTCGAACGGGAAAGAGTCCTAAGGCAAGCAGCTGAGCACAGAGTGGATGAGCTGGAGAAGGAAGTCTCTGAGCTCAGAGGTCACCTGTCAGCATGTAAAACCATGAACAAGACCCTGTTGGAAGATATGGAGGTGCTCAGAGAGGCCCAAGAGAAGCATCAACAGGAGATTCTCAGGAGAGAGGATCAGCATCGCTACCTGGCAGAGGAGCGAGATAAAGTTCTGCAAGAACTCAGTGGAGTAGTAAAAGGTCTTCTGCAGAAGAAGTGGATGGGTGAAGACGTACAGCGGCCGTGCCCGACTGATAGCAAGGCAGAACTGCCAAAGCCCATCTTGGAAAAGGGTCCTGAAGACTGTAAATCTCAGGAAGATGGTGAACCAAGAGCTGCACAAGACAGTCACCCGGTCTTGGCAGATACCTTGAGGGAAGTGTCCGTGGGGAACCCAGAGCCATCTGTCCAGGATGAGAGCAAGTCCATGACCTTCAAGTGCGTGATGGAGGTACCCGAAGACGTGCGAGAAGCGTGTGCCAGCGAAGGTGTGCATGAGACTTTTAAAAAGGCAGTAAAGGCCTATAGTGTGAGCTGGGCACCAGAAACAGACCAGTTGGTGATACTGGCAGAAACGGAAGACACAGAGAGAAGGGTGGCTGTCCTGAAGGAGATGCACCTACAATGTCTCCGCACGAAACAGATGCTCGTGGAGCGTAATAGGAAAGCCGCTCGACGTCTGGAGCTTGCAAGGGAAGCACAAAGTCGGCTGGGCTTTGTGGAAGACATAATTCCGGTACCCAGAAATCTGGTGGGGAAAGTCGTTGGCAGACTTGGAAAGGTGATGCAGGAGATGGTGAATCGATCCTGTGTGAAGAGAGTGAGGATCCCACCTGCTGGTGAAATCCAAGTCGTTGTTGAAGATGACATGGTTCCTGTCATTGTGGTTGGTTCGGTGGAAAGCATTGGGAAGCTTCGCATGCTCCTGGAATATCGGGTAGCGTACCTGAAGGAGATTGAGCAGCTAAGACAGGATCGACTGCAGATGAATGAGCAGATAGAGAACGTCAGGTGGCGTCCACCTCCAACCCAAGGTGTAAGGACCCGAAGGGATCCTCCAAGGAATGAAAGGACAGGTAGTCGAAGGCAAGAACGTCGAGAGTCCGCAAGTGGCCGTTCTAATCGTAGTAACATAGGCACGAGACCCGGTGGTGGACATAGTGACAGAGGGTCAGACTCAGACCAGCCAGTTGGCCCAGCTGGACGTGGGACTCATGACAGTGTGAACTGGGAGAGCCGGCCGGTGAGAGAAAGGTCGGGTGACGGAGCGCACTGCAAACAGGTGGAGACTAAAGAGTGTCTGATCACACTGACGGACGTTGACGGGAAGGCCAAAGCCCAAGGCCGAGATACTGACCGCTGGGGGCGGGGGAGGCCTAACGTGAATATGAGGCAGTTTGACTACCGAAACAGACGGAGATGGTCCTCTCGACTTGTAGGGCAAGGTGACATGGGTGCCAGGTCTCAAGATACCTGGGTGATGTCATGTGTTCAACCCCACAAGTTTGAACAGAGGGGGGAGGTATGTGGTGTAGTTACCACTGTGTCGGCTAGGGGGCGCTGTGTGGGTGTCCCAGGACGGGTGTACAGGCACATTCAGTGTGGTAACAGGAGCAGGGTCCTAAATGACCATTGTGGGTCTCAAGGTGGGTGGCCTTGGGATGCAGGCTCCAGGGTGTATTGATCAGCAGAGGTACTGCTGATCTTTCTGTTACACTGTGTCAGGGAAGCCTGTGTGTCTATACAACCTTTGGTGATGTCATAGCCATGTGATCCCCTTTGGGTGTGGTTACAGGGCTATGTAATTGAGGTGTTTGGCACATGTGAGAGAGTGGAGGGAGTCTGTGAGAGTGTGGACAGACTTCCATGTGTCCAGGTGGGACACTACAGAGAGTGGTCTGTGTTCCAAGGAAGGAGAAGCCTTCCTGTGTCTGCGGCTGCAGATAGAGCGCTGCTCTGGACATTGCCCTGGCCTATGTATATTAGTTGTATATGGGGAGGACTACACCTCCCAGCATGTGCTGAGACTCTCGGTCCGAGTCTGAAGCCACGGATGTTTATGATCTTTTGTGCCTAAGATAGAGGCTATTTTGGTGATACGCTGAGTTATGGTTTATGGAGCAAATAAACCTCATGAACTTTGGGAAGAACCTGCCTCATGATTGTCTCCCGCTGCACCTGAGCGAGTCGAATCCCTACAATATATATATATACATATATATATATATATATATATACACTATTTGCAAAAATGTTACTGAAGAAAGATGGAACTTTTTATATATGTATATATATATATACTCACACACACAGTATTATATATATATATATATATATATATATTTATACACACACAGTATATATATATATCTATAATAATAAATGCCCTAACCAGCTTCCGGTTGTAACAACTTCCGTCCAGTTGTAACCGGTGACGTCACCACACACACACGCACGTTAACCCTCAACACACCACACCGCCTCAACACACACTCCTCTCACCTTTCACCTCCACTCATGTCCACTCACTCTTTTACTCCACATACGTTCCTTTCTCTCACTCCGTTTCTCATACTCACACCGTCATCGTCGCTGCCCCGACATCTTCCTCCGCCGCCGCGATCCAGGATCCAGACGTTCTCCAGGCCGCCGACATGTTCTTGCGGGACGCCATCTTTGATTTCGTGAAATCCCGCGATATTTAAGATGGCGTCGCCGCAACAACATGTCGCTGGCGTGGACGACATCGGGATCCAAAAAGATGGCATCGGCGAAATCTCGCGAGATTACGCCGACGCCATTTTGGATCCCGAAGTCGCCCATGCCAGCGACATGTTGTTGCGGTGACGCCATCTTGAATATCGCGGGACTTCACGAAATCCAAGATGGCGTCCCGCAAGAACATGTCGCTGGCGTGGGCGACATCGGGATCCAAAATGGCGATGGCGTAATCTCGCGAGATTTCGCCGACGCTATCTTTTTGGATCCCGATGTTGTCCACGCCAGCGACATGTTGCGGCGACGCCATCTTAAATATCGCGGGATTTCACGAAATCCAAGATGGCGTCCCGCAAGAACATGGCGGCCTGGAGAACGTCTGGATCCTGGATCGCGGCGGCGGAGGAAGATGTCGGGGCAGCGACGATGACGGTGTGAGTATGAGAAACGGAGTGAGAGAAAGGAACGTATGTGGAGTGAAAGAGTGAGTGGACATGAGTGGAGGTGAAAGGTGAGAGGGCGGTGTGGTGTGTTGAGGGTTAACATGGCAAGAGGTGTGAGCCTGTGTGCACACGCTGCGGATTTTGCTGCGGTTCCGGCCGCTGCGGACCCGCAGCAGTTTTTGCTGCGGTGTACAGTACCATGATTCCCTATGGGAATCAAAAACCGCAGTGCAGACGGTGCGGAATTTTCCGCGCGGATTATCTGCGGTTTTCAATCCGCAGAAAGAATTGACATGTCAATTCTTTCTGCGGATTCTCCTGCGGTTTGCCATCTCCTCTATTGAGGAGATGAAAAACCGCAGAGCAATCCGCAGGTAAAACCGCAGGTCTTTTGACCTGCGGTTTCACCTGCGGATTTTACAAAATCCGCGCGGATGAATCCGCACCTAATCCGCAGCGTGTGCACACAGCCTTAACGACGTCGGCGAAATCTTGGAGATGAGACTTGTCAGGCTGTGCTCCTGGCCGGTTCTCCTAGCTGGAGATGAGACTTGTCAGGCTGTGCTCCTGGCCGGTTCTCCTAGATGGAGATGAGACTAGTCAGGCTGAAATGAAAAAGACTACTCAGTTTCAGATTTTTATGTACTTTGCAAGATTAGTCCTACCTTCATTCTTTTAAGAATCTACTTGAACATGATAATTATTTTTATGAATGATTTTTTTTGCATAGCACATATAAAATTCTGCATCTTTTTATTTTTTTTTTTTGCTTCAGCAGACTAATTGAGAATAACATAAATATTAATCTGTATCTTAGTGGATTTATTAAGGATTTTGGTGCAACTTTTGAATCAAAATTCTCACTTAGTTGAAGGCTATAGAAGCAGTGTTGTAAGAGGAAAGTCAAAATGCTTTTCTTTGAAACACCCAGCATTTCAGAGTCAAACTTACCTAACTGAAATCGTACAGCCAGTGCTTGACACATGCTGCTTGTGGATCGAGCAGCATACATCAGCTATCATCTTCCCTTTGACAAGAACCTGTCATCTGTCATGGAATATGTTTTGTAGTAAATATGTGCTTTTCATGGAATTAGAGGTGAAACCTCATTTATTATAACTCTACATATGCTGTTCCATTGTTATTACCACCTGGTACCTGATACTGAACATTCGAATTGTGCAATCTGGATAGGGATAGACTGCTTTGACAAGGGTAATGTTCAGTGGTCAATAATTCATGCAACTCCATGAGAATTTACAGAGGAATAGCACATTGCACACTTTTAAGAAAAGGTGCTATAGAATTATTAAACTGAGAATTCAAGTATTTACTGTGACAAGTCAAAATTGGCCACCTTCACACATTCACTATTTGGTCAGTTTTTCCCTCAGTATTTGTAAGTCAAAACCAGAAGTGAAACAATCAGAAGAAAAGTATAATAGCAGCATGTGCACTAGTTCTGCATTTTTCACCCCCCATCTGAATTTTGATTACAAATACTGATATAAAAAACTAACCAAATGCTGAAGGTGTGACCATGGACTAACTGTTCATGTAACACCTTCGTTTAAAGTGAGCCTGTCAGCAGGATTTTGATAAGTAATCTACAGGCATTGTCAGGTTGCTGCTGCTATACTGTTTAAAATGATACCTGGATTGAAGAAATCCTTCTTGTGGTTCATGTGTAATCAGTGTTAGAAGTTTTCAAATAATTATATGCCTGTGCTTCAGGGTGGGGCTGTAGGCAGAGTCTTTTCATCCTGCTCTAAGCTAGAGAAACCAAAAAAAAATACCTGCCCACAGGCCACCCCAAAGCACAAACATATTCCTCATCATAGAGACACACTGTTTGTGCTTTGAGATGGCCTGTGGGCAGGTCTTTCCTTGGTTTCACTGGCTTAAAGCAGGAAGATAAGATTCTGCCTACAGTCCCACCCTAGAGCACGGGCATATCATTAACTGAAAACTTCTAACACTGATTACACAAGAACTACAAGACAGATTCTTCACTTAGGAATCTTTTTAATCAGTCTAACACTACTAACCTGGCAGTGCATGTAGTTAACTTAGCTAAATCCTGCTGACAGATTTGCTTTAAGGCTTTATTCACACATCAGTATTTCAGTATTTTTGATCAGTATTTCATCAGTATTTGTAAGGCAAATACATGGGTGTCTCCAAAACACAGAACATTTGGCAATCTTTCAAATTTAGTTTTTCTTTGTACGTTCCACTCATGGTATTGATGCAAAATACTGACCTAATACTGACGTGTGAATAAGCCCTTATGGAAGCCACAATGTTGAGAGAAAGGTGCCATCAGCAACAAGACATCCTGCAATTATCTTGTTTTGCTGTATATTAAAATTTCACATATTCTGTATCAAGCAAAAGGTGGCTTAAGCAATTTACAGATATAGATTTGGTTTACCTTCAGTTCTTTCTACTTACCTAGACCTCAGATCAAGCATTGTGATATCTTCGCGCACTATACTAAATACCAAACTCAAATCTGCACTGAAACATCTGGCCCTGTAGAAAATAGCTTATATACCACTGTCAGGCACAGCAGTCATAATGATTATTATTAATGCATTTTCCCTTTAAGGAAAGTGAAGGAAAAAATGTATTGATTTGTTAATCCTTCTAGCAGAACAGAATAACTGCAAACACATAATAAGCACTTTCTTCCAATTTCTAAAAGCTTCTTTCAATTTCCACTTTGCATCATAACTCCATAAAGCCAGGCCAAGAGTGAAAATATGAAAGTAGTTAGTACCGTATGCTTTTTAATAAACTCCATGAATAATTAAGCACCTAGAGTTAGAGAGACTCTGTAATGGCACTGATAAGATGCCATTACTGACAGTTACTGCTAATGTCTCAGATGAACTGTATCATAAGCGAACTTTAAATACCCTCCATGTCCCGTAACATGAACTTGGTTCTTAAAGAGAAGCTGCAACTTTATTCTGAAGTTGAATATTATTGTCTGCTGCTCTTCATTACAGTGGGTGTAATGTGATCTAAGTAGTAATAATAGTGACATGAAAATAAGTGAATGCTTGATACTTTCCATTAGTATTTATTGCGTCAAATGTTAAGCAATGTGTTTATTGCTGCTCTGACGACTGTGGCAGCCGCGACAATATAAGAGCTAACATTAACTATGAATCTTTTGTCACAATAGTATTTGCAAATGCCACTCATAGAGAATTATTTCTTTTAGTATTGTCATTCTCGAAAATAGTTTGTATTAGAGGAGAAAACACGAAACATATGTGCCACAAGCACAATCGGTTTCTGCATCTTCTGGCAATATTTACATCACTCTCTGTGTCTTATGTAGCTGAACAGTGCAATTTATATTTAGTTATGCAAAAAAATAAAGTTCTAAAAAGGAATTATGAATTTATAAGTATTAATCATCGGTATTAAAAGCTGCTATTCTGAAAAATATGACGAATATATTGCAGATGATTTTCTTCTTATGTTCATCGTAAAAAAAAATTTTTCTTAGCATCATCATATTTCATGACCGTTTACTAGTGTTGAGCGATACCATCCGATATCGTGAAATATCGGATCGGATTGGATTGGACCGATACCCAAAAAGTATCGGGTATCGCCGATTCCGATACCGGAAACCAATGCAAGTCAATGGGACAGAAATATCGGAATTAAAATAAACCCTTTCTTTCCTTGTAGGTTAATTCTACATGAAGAAAAACAGCTAATTATAATGTAGAATGTATTGGGGGAGGTGGAGGAGACATTAAAGCCATAGAGGTTTAGCCCAATCAAATGGAATAGCAGGAATAATTTTTTTTTTTTTAAAGATGTTCGGAGTTACAAAGATATTGACTAGGTTAACCTTTTTTATATTTTGTCAGCTATGTATGTTTCACTACTGCCATTCTCTTCACCTTCTTTTTTACTTCTCCCACACTTTCTCCTTCATGATCCTCAGCAGCAGCATCTTTTTCATGAACTTCTTCTTCACCTTATTCATCTTCTTCTTCCTATTATTCTTTTTTTACATTCTTCATATTCTTATTCAACTATTATTCTTCTTCATATTCTACTTCTTCATCTTCTTCCTATTCTTCTTCATCATATTCTTATTTGTGACAGGCATTCCCGTAGTTGTTATCTATAAAAGTTTGAAGATTACACCCTCCGTTCTGCCTGTCACAAAAGATTTACAACAGGATTTGTCTGCGTTCACAGTTTGGCCTGCAGCAGCAGGCATTTTCAAGGGGCACCACGAGGAGGAAGGGACTCACCCCCATACACTGCTTAGTCTTCTGCTTATAATTTAGATAATATCTTTTGATCTGATTTTTAGTCTTATGTTTAATGTTCTGCTTTTTGTTCTTCTGCTGCTTGGTCTTCTGCTTCTTGGACTTCAGTCTCTTGTTGTTCTGTAACTTGGTGGTTGTCTACATGTTCTTTGTCCTCTTGGTCATCTTTTTCAGGGTCATCTTTTTGGTCTTCTTCGGGGTGGTCTTCCGGGTCTTCGTCTTCAGGGTCATCGTTTTCGTGGTCGTCGTCTTCTTCGGGGTGGTCTTCAGGGTCGTCGTCAGGGAGATCCAGAGTGATAACCAAAAACCATTTCCAAAAGTTTGAACTTGGAAATGTAGCAGAAGGTACAAGAAGGCTGAGGAACTGCCGAGAACCAGCTGACGGTACTGGAACCCGAATGGGTAGCAGAAGGAACAAGAGCCAATGGCACTACCAAGGACCAGCTGATGGCACTAGAACCCGGTTACTAAGCAGGAGGTACCTGTGCTAGAAAGCACTACCAAGGACCAGCAGATGTTGCTGGAACTCGGACACCGAGGAGGAGGCACCTAAGCCAAAGGCACTGCGGAGAACCAGCTGACGGTGCTGGAACCCGGATGGGTTGCAGAAGCTGCAAGAGCCAATGGAACTAGCGAGGACCAGCTGACAGTGCTGGAACCTGGAGGGGCAGCAGAAGGAACAAGAGCCAATGGCACGACCGAGGACCAGCTGATGGTGCTGGAACCTGGTTACTAAGCAGGAGGTACCTGTGCTAGAAAGCACTACCAAGGACCAGCAGACGTTGCTGGAACTCGGATACCGAGAAGGAGGCACCTAAGCCAAAGGCAATACTGAGAACCAGCTGGTGGTGCTGGAACCCAGATGGGTAGCAGAAGCTACAAGAGTCAATGGAACTAGCGAGGACCAGCTGACGGTGCTGGAACCCGGTTACTAAGCAGGAGGTACCTGTGCTAGAAAGCACTACCAAGGACCAGCAGACGTTGCTGGAACTCGGATACTGAGAAGGAGGCACCTAAGGCAAAGGCACTGCCGAGAACCAGCTGACGGTACTGGAACCCGGATGAGTAGCAGAAGCTGCAAGTTCCAATGGAACTAGCGAGGACCAGCTGACAGTACTGGAACCCGGAGGGGCAGCAGAAGGAGCAAGAGCCAATGGCACTACCGAGGACCAGCTGACGGTGCTGGAACCCGGTTACTAAGCAGGAGGTACCTGTGCTAGAAAGCAATACCAAGGACCAGCAGATGTTGCTGGAACTCGGATACCGAGAAGGAAGCACCTAAGCAAAAGGCACTGCCGAGAACCAACTGACGGTACTGGAGCCCAGATGGGTAGCAGAAGGTACCAATGAAAACCAAAGTTGCAAGGCCGCGAGCCGGCTGCAGTTACCGAAACCCACAGTCCTACAGGGGGTGCTTGTCCTATTGGCACTACGGAACCAGCCTTTGCTGACAGATCCCGCAGCCCACATAGGAAGCCCATAAACTGCAGGCACCATAGACTCAGCTAACCCGACCGCAACATGACAGGACAACATATTGGTGGCAAAGTGACATTGACACTACCAGGAAACAGCAGGCGTGCTGGAACCAGGCTGGGCAGGGGGGAGTACCCGTGCCAAAGACACTGCCGAGAACCAGCTGACGGTGCTGGAACCCAGAGGGGCAGCAGAAGGAACAAGAGCCAATGGCACTACCGAGGACCAGCTGATGGTGCCGGAACCCGGTTACTAAGCAGGAGGTACCTGTACTAGAAAGAACTAGCAAGGACCAGCAGACGTTGCTGGAACTTGGATACCGAGGAGGCACCTAAGCCAAAGGCACTGCCGAGAACCAGCTGACGGTACTGGAACCCGGATGGGTAGCAGAAGCTGCAAGAGCCAATGGAACTAGCGAGGACCAGCTGACGGTGCTGGAATCCGGAGGGGCAGCAGAAGGAACAAGAGCCAATGGCACTGCCGAGGACCAGCTGACGGTGCTGGAACCCGGTTACTAAGCAGGAGGTACCTGTGCTAGAAAGCACTACCAAGGACCAGCAGACATTACTGGAACTCGGATACAGAGAAGGAGGCACCTAAGCCAAAGGCACAGCCGAGAACCAGCTGACGGTACTGGAACCTGGATGGGTAGCAGAAGCTGCAAGAGCCAATGGAACTAGCGAGGACCAGCTGACGGTGCTGGAACCCGGAGGGGCAGCAGAAGGAACAAGAGCCAATGGCACTACCGAGGACCAGCTATCGGTGCTGGAACCCGGTGTCATGGTTTATTCTGAATGCTGGGCAGACGGTGTAGGGGTTAATAGGGAGAGCCTCTCTTTGGGCCCGGGGAGGGTTTTTATAGCTTCAGCTGAGTGCCCTCCCCTGTCGTTTATACTACTAGTTTGAGTGTGCCCGAGCCTGCTCCGTTTGTGCCTCTTGCCTGTCCCTGTACGATTGTCTGGTGTATGTCTTGGTTTGACCATGGTAACGTCTCTTGGATTCTGATTTTGTACCTGTATGCCCGTCCTGTGTATGATCCCCTGGCTTTGTCTTGACCTCCCTCTGGTTGCCCCTCTTGTATCTCTGCCGCCATCTAGTGTATGACCATTTGCTACGTTTGATCTCTGTCTGACCCGTGCATGACTTCGGACTTATCTGACTACAGCTATTATCTCTAGCTCTGTACCGTGCTCCACACTGTGACCAGCGCTGCTGCAGCCTGTTGGTGAGTTCCTCCCACCCCTCTGACGCGCGGTCACATGGTACACAGGTCCTGCGGGCATCCAGCTCTTCTGTCATTCCTCCCCACCCGCAGGTCATAGAGCAAGATTTCTGTCACCTAACGCAGCACTCCTGCCCGGCCACGCTGTGAGTATAAGCTACTTAACTCTCCCTGTCCCGAACAGGGATCGCTGGACACCCAGCATTCACGCTGCCCCTGACTACTGTCAATGTGAGCGTGACATTATAAACGACCATACTGTTCATTTTTTTTCCTTCTTACTCCCCCCTTTCCTTTGGAACGAAAGGTTGAGTGAGGGAGGTTTTGCTGTAATTATGGACCCCATGCAGGCATTGTCAGAGCAGGTAAAGCAGCTCTCACAAATGTTCCAAAAATTAAACGTGGAACAAGGCTCTATGGCTCATACCCAGCAGCAGTTAGTCAATACTGTACAAGTGGCTATGAGTCCCGAGAACAGGGACATGTCCCTTACTTCTCCAGAATCTCCGGTTAAATTACCCGACTCCTTTTCTGGGGACAAAAGGGAGTTCAGGGCTTTTCGGGAGGGATGTAAATTGTTCTTTTCCCTCAGGCCCCGGTCTTCCAGGGGAGAATTTCAAAGGTTGGGGGTAGTTATTTCCCTACTGCGGAGTGCCCCACAAGCCTGGGCATTTTCTCCAGCACCTACAGCCCCAGAACATATGACTGTGGATGCATTTTTTGAGGCATTGGGCCGCATTTACGATGAACCTGACAAGGTTCGCCTGGCGGAGGACATGGTGATGAGTGCACGTCAGGGTCGGCAGTCTGCGGAGTGGTTTTGTTCGGAGTTTCGGTGGTGGTCAGCCGAAGTTGCCTGGGATGATGCTGCCCTCCGGGGACTATTTCGTAGGGGCCTGTCGGAATGCCTTCAGGACGCTTTGGCCCTGCACCCGCCTCCTGGTACTCTGGAGGAAGGCATAACCCAAGCGGTGCGAATGGATCGCCGGCTGAGAGCAAGAGGAGTGATGCACTCTGAAACGTTCTTGTTCCCTGGTAGTAAAGAGGTGGAGGCGAGTCCTATGCCTATGGAAATTGGCGCCACCTCGATCAGAGAGAAGGAAAGGAGACGTCGCCGTGAAAAACTGTGCTTCTACTGTGGGGAATCAGGACACTGGAGGAGAGACTGTCTGTCTTGTCCTGTGTCTTCCAAGCCGCTGGGAAACTACTAGGTCTGGGTAGTGATCGAGGAGGCTGCCCAGACCCTCAGGTACTTTTTTCCTCATGCCCTAAGTTTTTGCTTAATGTTGAACTGGTTGTAGACAACTATTGTTTTGTTTCTACAGCCTTGGTGGACTGCGGTTCATCCCTTAACTTGATCAGTTCCAGTACCGTCTCCAGGGTCAAGATAGGGACAGTCAGGTTGGAGACCCCTCTGAAAATTGTGGCTATTGACTCTTCCCCTTTCACCCATTCGGGGATTCGCTACTTTACTAACAGTTTTGTTTTGCATGTTGGCTCCTCCCATGTTGAGGAGATCAGATGTTTTGTAATGGACAACCTGCCCGAAGGGCTGGTGTTGGGCATGCCGTGGCTGTGACAGCATGACCCAGTTATTGATTGGGAGAGAAGAGTAATTGTTAAGTGGGGCCCAAAATGTATTGACTGTTCCTATAAACCTGTGTTCTGTGTTTCACCCGCAAAACCTGTCTTTGAGTCTTCTGTTTGTCTGGAGGGTATTCCAGAATACCTTAAGGACTTTGAGGACGTGTTCTCCGAAAGGGAGGCCAAGGCATTACCCCCCACATAGGCCATTCAACTGCACCTTTGACCTGATTCCAGGGGCCAAATTGCCCAAAGCCCGCTTGTTTAATTTGTCTGGACCTGAGCGTCTGGCAATGAAAGAATATATAACGGAAAGTCTCCATAAGGGGCATATAAGACCTTCAGTTTCTCCGATAGCAGCAGGGTTTTTCTTTGTCAAAAAGAAAGATGGTGGCCTGCGTCCCTGCCTCGACTTCCGAGAACTCAACAAAATTACCGTCAAGAATGCATATCCCTTACCCTTGATCCCAGATTTGTGTAACCAATTCTCGGGGGCAAAATGGTACTCTAAATTGGATCTCAGGGGGGCTTATAATTTGATAAGAATTAAAGAGGGGGATGAATGGAAACTGCTTTTCTCACTACTGAGGGGTTATTTGAAAACCTAGTGATGACATTTGGCCTCGCTAATGCACCAGCAGCTTTTCGGAACTTCATCAATGTGGTATTTGCGGATCTAATTGGTCGATTCATTGTCATTTACTTGGACGATATTTTGATTTACTCAACTGACGAGCACTCTCATTTGTTACATGTAAAAACCGTTCTTCAGAGACTCAGGGAAAATCAATTATTTGTCAAATTGGAAAAATGTACATTTTTGTCCAGGAGCTGGCCTTTTTATGGCTCATAATTTCTCCACAGGGGTTTCGGATGGATCCCAAGAAAGTGCAAGCCATTGCGGAGTGGGTTCAAACTCAGGACCTAAAAGGTCTTCAGCGCTTCTTGGGGTTCGCAAATTATTATCGGAAGTATATCAAGGGTTTCTCACAGAGAGTGAAGCCCCTCACCGACCTCACGTGTAAAGGGGCCGATATCAAAAATTGGTCTCTCCCGGCTAAACAATCCTTTTTTGTCTTGAAGAATTGTTTTATGTCTGCTCCGATACTAGTGCAACCTGACCCATCCTTACCATTTGTTGTGGAAGTCGATGCTTCCAAGGTGGGGGTGGGGGCCGTTTTGTCTCAAGGGTCATCTACCCTGACTAATCTTAGACCTTGTGCATTTTTTTCCAAAAAATTCTCTCCGGCAGAGAGAAATTACGATGTTGAGAATAGAGAGCTCCTGGCAATTAAGCTGGCGTTTGAAGAATGGAGGCATTTTTTGGAAGGGGCAGAGCATCCGATTACAGTCATCACGGACCACAAAAATCTGGAGTACTTTAAAACAGCGAAAAGATTGACTCCCAGACAGGCTCGGTGGTCACTTTTTTTTCTCAGTTTCAATTCTCTATTACCTTCCGGCCTGGGTCTAAGAACGTGAAAGCAGATGCTTTATCACGAAGCTTTGAACCATTGTCTGCCCCCGATCCACCGTCATCCATTCTTCAACCCAGGGTGATTATAGCAGAGCTATCGTCGGAATTGGAGCGGGAGATTGTGGGGGCTCAATCTTTAGCTCCAAGATCCAAACCTGCTCATAGATTGTTTGTACCACAACACTTACGTTCTGATCTCCTACGAGAATTTCACAACTCTAAGTTGGGTGCTCACCCAGGTATTGCAGCCAGATGTGAGGCAGTGAAGAGAGTTTTTTGGTGGCCATTAATGTCTGTATAGATTAAGAAACATGTCACAGCCTGTGGGGTTTGTGCCCATTCCAAGTGCTCTCATTGCCGGCTGGGGAATTGGTACCTTTGCCAATTCCGAGAAGACCTTGGACTCATCTGTCCATGGACTTCATCACCAATCTCCCTCCATCCCGGGGTAACACGGTGGTTTGGGTAATTGTGGATAGGTTTTCTAAGATGGCTCATTTCGTACCTATGGCCAAGCTACCGTCGGCTGAGGTTCTTTCAAAACATTTTCTTTCCCAAATCGTTCGTCTCCATGGTGTACCTACGAATATTGTGTCTGATAGGGGGACACAGTTTGTAGCAAAATTTTGGCAAGCTTTTTGCAGGAAGTTGGGGATATCTCTATCTTTTTCCTCAGCCTACCACCCAGAGAGCAATGGACAAACAGAGCGCACCAACCAGTCATTAGAACAGATCCTCCGGTGCTTGACTTTGACATTACAGGATGACTGGTGCGATGCGTTGCCGTTGGCGGAATTCGCTTTCAACAACCGAATTAACCAATCCACTGGTAGGTCACCTTTTTTTATTAATCTCGGATTAAACCCGCATTTTGGTGAGTTTTCACGCCTGGATTCAAACTGTCTGGGGGGCCGAAGATTCGGTCGGCAGGATAAGTGATCTTTGGTCAAAGGTTCAGGCAAACATTGACAAGGCACAAGAAAAATACAGACAGTTTGCTGATAATAAGAGGGACCCGGGTCAGACTCTATATTGTGGGGATAAGGTATGGCTCTCGACACGAAACATAAGTTTAAAACTGCCTTCCGGCAAGTTGGGTCCCAAATTCATTGGTCCCTATGTGATAACTGAATTGGTTAACCCGGTGGCTTATCGCTTACTCCTCCCATCATCTTTGAAATTGCATAATGTTTTCCATAGGTCCTTACTCAAACCTGTATGCTCTGTGGTAGAGGAACCCACACCTTTACCGCCTCCGGTATCGGTGGACGGTCATATGGAATTTGAAGTTCAAACATTGTGCAGTCCCAATGGGTTTGCGGTTCACTGCAGTATTTCGTCCATTGGAAGGGGTATGGTCCGGAGGAGTGGTCATGGGTACCGGCCAGGTTGGTGCACGCAGATCGCCTGGTCAGAGCGTACCATGCTCGATACCCAGAGAGACCTGGGGGTCCTGAGGCCCCCCGCTGAAGGAGGGGTACTGTCATGGTTTATTCTGAATGCTGGGTAGGGGTTAATAGGGAGAGCCTCTCTTTGGGCCCGGGGAGGGTTTTTATAGCTTCAGCTGAGTGCCCTCGCCTGTCATTTATTCTCCTAGTTTGAGTGTGCCCGAGCCTGCTCCGTTTGTGCCTCTTGCCTGTCCCTGTACGATTGTCTGGTGTATGTCTTGGTTTGACCATGGTAACATCTCTTGGATTCTGATTTTGTACCTGTATGCCCATCCTGTATATGACCCCCTGGATTTGTCTTGACCTCTGTTATGATTGAGGCAACCACCGTAGGAGGCAAAAGCAGAAATACAAGCTAAGTCCATAAAACCAGAGAAGTTGGCAACTATCAGATTGCAGACCCCTGAACCTATCAACACAACTAGCAGTAGCCGTGGGGGGTTCCTACGATGACCTAGACCCCTCCATCACAGCCGGAGAGATACATAGGCCTAAAGAAGGAAAGGGGAAATCTAACTGCCCCAGAGCAGAACCCAAAGCAATAGGCAGCCCCCCACATATAATGACGGTGAAGCAAGATGAAAACACCTACACAGACAGAAAGACAGACTGAGCAAAGACGGGGCCCAAAAACTACCTAGATAGGAACGGATAGCAAGGCTGCTGTCTGCAATCTGCCAAAACCCTATCAGAGACAAAAGCCAACAAGCTGATATAAAAATGGCCCTGAAGCAACTAAGCTTCAAAAACTAAATCAGCACTCAGGTACTTTCAGAAGACAGAGCTAACGGAACACTGCACACTCCAGCAGGAAGTGGCAGAATCCAAAAAACAAGAAAAACAAAAACAAATCTTAAATGCAAAAAGGCAAAACAGAAAACTTAGCTTTAGGAGAGCAGGAATCACCCGCAGGGCAGAAAGGGCGTAGGCTGCCTTAAATCCAGTCAGTGACTCCACTCAGCCAATCGTCTTCATTAGTACCAGGTGCCTGATAATCAGGCTCACTACCTTCCTTCACTAGAATAGGGAGTTCACCAGGCCTCAGTGACGGAGGGGAAAATGAACTCACAACAGTACCCCCCCCCTTGAGGAGGGGTCACCGAACCCTCAACAACGCTACCAGGGCGATCAGGGTGAGCCTGATGAAAGGCACGCACCAATCTTTTGGCATGAATATCAGAGGCAGAGACCCAGGAATTATCCTCCTGACCATAACCCTTCCACTTAACCAAATACTGGAGTCTCCGTCTAGCCAGACGGGAATCCAGAATTTTCTCTCCCTCATATTCCAAGTTACCTTCAACCAATACAGGGTCCGGAGGTGCCACCTCAGGCACAACTGGCTCAACAAACCTCTTCAACAAGGACTTATGGAACACATTATGGATCTTAAATGTGACAGGAAGAGCCAAACGAAAAGAGACCGGATTAATAATCTCCAAAATCTTGTAAGGTCCAATAAATCTAGGCTTAAACTTAGGAGAAGCCACCTTCATAGCAATATTTTTTGATGATAACCACACCATATCACCAATCTTAAACTGGGGACCAATGGTCCTATGTCGATTGGAAAACCGCTGGGCCTTTTCTTGGGAGAGAGATAACTTATCCACCACTTGGTCCCAGATCTGGTGCATTCTCTCCACCACAGTGTCAACACCTGGGCAGGCAGAGGGCTCCACCTGCCCTGAAGAAAATCGAGGATGAAACCCAAAGTTACAAAAAAAAGGTGACATCAAAGTGGCAGAACTAGCTCTATTATTTAAAGCAAATTCAGCCAAGGGCAAAAATGAAACCCAATCATCCTGATCAGCGGAAATAAAACATCTCAAATGCGACTCCAAGGTCTGGTTTGTTCTCTCTGTCTGCCCATTGGTCTGAGGGTGAAAAGCAGAGGAGAAGGACAACTGAATTCCCAACTTGGAACAGAACGTCCTCCAAAATTTAGACACAAATTGAACTCCTCTGTCAGATACAATGTTCTCAGGAATCCCGTGCAAGCGAACCACCTGTTGCAAAAACAGGGGCACCAACTCAGAGGAAGATGGCAACTTAGGGAGTGGTACAAGATGAACCATCTTAGAGAACCTATCACAAATCACCCAAATAACACTCATTGTTTGAGAGACCGGCATATCAGAGATGAAATCCATTGAAATATGGGTCCATGGCCTCCTGGGGACCGGCAAAGGCATCAACAACCCACTAGAGCGAGAACAAGATTTAGACCGGGAGCAAGTCCCACAGGACTGCACAAAATTCCTGACATCATGAGACAAGGTGGGCCACCAAAAAGAGCGACTCACCAGATCTCTAGTACCAAAAATACCTGGATGACCAGCCAATGCAGAGCAATGAACTTCAGACATCACTCTCTTCTTCCACTGGTCAGGAACATACAACTTTCCACTGGGGCAACGCTCAGGTTTGTTTTCCTGGAACTCTTGCAGAGCAAGTCTCAAATCGGGCAAGATGGCAGAAAGAACTACCCCTTCGCCTAAGATGGTAGCAGGCTTGGTCACCACAGGAGAATCAGCAAAGAAACTCCTAGAGAGGGCGTCTGCCTTGACATTCTTAGTTCCAGGAAGGAAAGAGACCACAAAATCAAAACGTGTAAAAAACAAGGCCCACCTAGCCTGTCTAGGGTTCAAGCGTTTAGCCGACTCTAGGTAAATCAAATTTTTGTGGTCAGTGAGGACCACAACTTGATGTTTGGCTCCCTCCAACCAATGTCTCCACTCCTCAAATGCCCATTTCATGGCCAACAGTTCCCGATTCCCCACATCATAGTTACGTTCAGATGAAGAGAACTTTTGGGAAAAGAAAGCACAGGGATTCATTTTAGGTGTTACCGGATCTCTTTGGGACAACACCGCTCCTGCACCAATCTCAGAAGCATCCACCTCTACCTGAAACGGGAGTGAGACATCAGGTTGCTGCAGAACCGGGGCGGAGGTAAATCTACGCTTCAGCTCCTGAAAGGAAGCAACCACCTCCGGAGACCAATTCAACACATCCGCACCCTTCCTGGTCAGGTCAGTCAATGGTTTGGCAATACTAGAAAATTTTGCTACAAATTTCCGATAAAAATTAGCAAAACCCAAAAACTTCTGGAGGGCCTTCAAAGAAGTGGGCTGAACCCAATCATAAATGGCCTGTACCTTGGCCGGGTTCATTTCAATAGTTGACGGAGACAAAATAAATCCCAAAAAAGAAATCCTCTGTACTCCAAAAAGGCATTTTGATCCTTTGACATACAGAGAATTCTCTCTCAAGATCCGGAACACAGTCCGAATATGTTCCACATGAGCATCCCAATCCTTGGAGAAGATCAAAATATCGTCCAGATAGATAATCAAAAATTTATCTACAAAGTCTCGGAAAATATCGTTCATGAAGCACTGGAAGACAGAAGGGGCATTAGTGAGCCCAAAAGGCATCACCAGGTACTCAAAATGTCCCTCCGGAGTATTAAACGCCGTCTTCCATTCATCCCCCTGCTTAATGCGGATAAGATTATACGCCCCCCTGAGGTCAAGCTTGGTAAACCAGCAAGCACCTCTGACTCTAGAGAATAGATCCGAAAACAGGGGTAACGGATACTGATATTTAATAGTAATTTTATTGAGGGCACGATAATCAATACAAGGCCTTACAGAACCATCCTTCTTGGCCACAAAAAAAAACCGGCACCTAAGGGTGAAGAGGATGGTCTAATATGACCCTTCTCCAACGCCTCCTTGATATAGGACCGCATAGCCTCGTGCTCAGGTACAGATAAATTGAAGAGCCGACCCTTAGGAAATTTACACCCCGGGCTTAGTTCAATTGCACAGTCATAATTCCTATGAGGAGGCAAGGACGCAGACTCATTCTCACTAAATACATCATAGAAGTCCGCCAAATAGTCAGGAACATCATGCGACTGAGGAGAGGTGGAAAAAACCGGAGCCTCACTAAAGGTACACCGGCAACCCCAACTCACCACAGACACAGACTTCCAATCCAAAACTGGATTATGAATCTGCAACCAGGGAAACCCCAGAACAACGGCATCATGCAGACCATGCAACACCAAAAATCTGCAATTTTCTTGGTGGTCTGGGGCGACCCGCATGACCAACTGGGTCCAAAACTGATGTTTATTTTTAGCCAGAGGGGTTGCATCAATCCCCCTCAAAGGGATAGGCGTCTGCAGAGGTGTCAACGGAAATCCACAACGTTTAGCAAAATCCAAGTCCATTAGGTTTAGCGCTGCTCCCGAATCCACAAAAGCCTTGGCGGAAAATGTGGACAGGGAACAGATCAGAGTAATCGCCAAAAGAAACTTAGGCTGAACCCCACCAACAGAAAACGTGTGTGCAAAGCGTTTCTCACGTTTAGGACAAACAGAAATAATATGTGAGGCATCTCCACAGAAAAAACACAGCTTATTACGCCTTCTGAATTCCTGACGTTGCGCCTTAGACAAAACTCTATCACATTGCATAGGTTCAGACGTCTGTTCAACCGGTGGCAACACCTCTCGTGTAATCCTGCGTTCACGTAAACGCCGATCAACCTGAATGGCTAAAGACATAGAATCGTCCAGACCAGAGGGAACAGGAAATCCCACCATAGTATCTTTTACGGCTTCTGACAAACCCTTCCGAAAGAGAGCAGCCAAGGCACTATCATTCCAGGTAGTAAGGACCGCACACTTTCGGAACTTTTGACAGTACAACTCTGCAGATTCTCGACCCTGGTTCAATGCTAACAGGGTCTTTTCAGCCTGATCAATAGCATTAGGTTCATCGTACAGCAACCCCAAGGCTTGAAAAAATGCGTTCACATTAGTCAGAATAGGGTCATCTGGTTTCAAAGAAAACGCCCAATCCTGGGGATCGCCGCGCAGCAAAGAGATGACAATTTTAACCTGCTGCGCGGGGCTCCCTGGCGAGTTAGGCTTCAAAGCAAAAAATAATTTACAATTATTTTTGAAACTCAAAAATTTAGATCGATCCCCAAAAAATACATCAGGTGTGGGGATCTTTGGTTCAACAGCATGTGAACGAGCAAGATAGGCGGAAATTCCTCGCACTTCAGCAGCGAGCTGCTCCACACGATCAGACACTTGCTTTATCTCCATTGAGAGAAAAAAAAAATTCCCCCTACGGCCTCAGAGATATAGAGGAAAGAATATACACACTCCTTTTTTTTTTTTTTTTAAACGCAATTCTTTCCTGCTATTGAGTACCCAAGGATCTGCGGTTTGGCGGGTGATTCAGTTATGATTGAGTCACCGTAGGAGGCAAAAGCAGAAATACAAGCTAAGTCCAGAAAACCAGAGAAGTTGGCAACTATCAGATTGCAGACCCCTGAACCTATCAACACAACTAGCAGTAGCCGTGGGGGTTACTACGATGACCTAGACCCCTCGATCACAGCCGGAGAGATACATAGGCCTAAAGAAGGAAAGGGGAAATCTAACTGCCCCAGAGCAGAACCCAAAGCAATAGGCAGCCCCCCACGTATAATGACGGTGAAGCAAGATGAAAACACCTACACAGACAGAAAGACAGACTGAGCAAAGACGGGGCCCAAAAACTACCTAGATAGGAACGGATAGGAAGGCTGCTGTCTGCAATCTGCCAAAACCCTATCAGAGACAAAAGCCAACAAGCTGATATAAAAATGGCCCTGAAGCAACTAAGCTTCAAAAACTAAATCAGCACTCAGGTACTTTCAGAAGACAGAGCTAACGGAACACTGCACACTCCAGCAGGGAGTGGCAGAATCCAAAAAACAAGAAAAACAAAAACAAATCTTAAATGCAAAAAGGCAAAACAGAAAACTTAGCTTTAGGAGAGCAGGAATCAGACTGGAGTCCAAGAGTCCACAGAGAAATCACCCGCAGGGCAGAAAGGGCGTAGGCTGCCTTAAATCCAGTCAGTGACTCCACTCAGCCAATCGTCTTCATTAGTACCAGATGCCTGATAATCAGGCTCACTACCTTCCTTCACTAGAATAGGGAGTTCACCAGGCCTCAGTGACGGAGGGGAAAATGAACTCACAACAGACCTCCCTCTGGTTGTCCCTCTTGTCCCTCTGCCGCCATCTAGTGTATGACCATTTGCTACGCTTGACCTCTCTCTGATATTTGCCCCTGTACTTCTATCTGACCCGTGCATGACTTCTGGCTTATCTGACTATGGTTATAATCTCTAGCTCTGTACCATCTTCCACACTGTGACCAGCGCTGCTGCAGCCTGTTGGTGAGTTCCGCCCACCCCTCTGACATGCGGTCACATGGTACACAGGCCCTGCGGGCATCCAGCGCTTCTCTGTCGCTCCTCCCCACCCGCAGGTCCTAGAGCAAGATTTCTGTCACCCGAAGCAATGCTCCTGCACGGCCACGCTGTGAGTATAAGCTACTTATTTCTCCCTGTCCCGAACAGGGATCGCTGGACACACGGCAGTCACGCTGCCCCTGACAACTGTCACTGTGAGCGTGACACCCGGTTACTAAGCAGGAGGTACCTGTGCTAGAAAGCACTACCAAGGACCAGCAGACATTGCTGGAACTCTGATATCGAGAAGGAGGCACCTAAGCCAAAGGCACTGCCGAGAACCAGCTGACGGTACTGGAACCCGGATGGGTAGCTGAAGGTACCCATGAAAAACAAAGTTGCAAGGCCGCGAGTCGGCCGCAGTTACCGAAACCCACAGTCCTACAGGGGGTGTTTGTCCTATTGGCACTACAGAACCAGCCTTTGTTGCCAGATCCCGCAGCCCACATAGGAAGCCCATAAAATGCAGGCACCATAGACTCGGCTAACCCGACCGCAACACGACAGGACAACGTATTGGTGGCAAAGTGACATTGGCTCTACCTGGAAACAGCAGGCGTGCTGGAACCAGGCTGGGCAGGAGGGAGTACCAGTGCCAAAGACAATGCCGAGAAACAGCTGGCGATGCTGTAACCCAGGGAAAATACTACAAACAGAGTGGAGACAGAGGCCTAATTGGAGCAAGTTTAAAATCTGTAGTTGTGTGAGTGTGGACAGAGCAGGAGAGATTGCCGGACACACAGCTGGGGATCAGATAACATTTCTGAACCCCTATAACACTGGAGCATATGTTGACTGTGCAGACAGCACTTCTGAGCAGCAACTGGCGATGTTGGAGCCCAGGGTCAATCAGGGTGTAGGCTGAGGCCTAAGTTCATCAAGTTTAATATCTGTTGTAGACTACTACTGATTTTAAGCATGCTTCAATCAGGCCTCTGGCTCCACTCTGTCTCTAGTATTTACCCTGGCCTCCAACACCGCCAGTTGCACACACATCAGGGGATCAACTGACGTTACTGAATCCCAGTAACACAGGAACAATTGTTGATTGTGCAGACGGCACTTCAGAGCAGCAACTGGCGGTGTTGTAGGCCAGGGTAAATACTAGAGGCAGAGTGGAGCCAGAGGCCTAATTGGAGCAAGTTTGAAATCAGTAGTAGTGTGAATGTGGAGGCAGCAGTTGACATTGCCGGACACACAGCAGGGGAGCAGCTGGCGTTACTGAACCCCACTAACACTGGAGCATGTGTTTTTCTCTGTGCAGACGGCACATCTGAGCAGCAACTGGAGGTGTTGGAGCCCAGGGTCATTCATGGAGTAGGCTAAGGCCGAATTGGAGCAAGTTTAATATCTGATGTAGTTTGAATGTGGAGGCAGCAGGAGACTTTGCCGGATACACAGCAGGGGAGCAGCTGGTGTTACTGAACCCCATTAACACAGGAGCTAGTGTTTTTCTCTGTGCAGACGGCACTTCGGAGCAACAACTGGCGGTGTTGGAGCCCAGGTTCAATCAGGGTTTAGTCTGAGGCCTAATTGGAGCAAGTTTTATATCTGATGTAGTTTGAATGTGGAGGCAGCAGTGTTAAGAATGAGTCACCGAGGAGGAAAAAACAAAAAGCAAGCTAAGCCCAGAAAACCGGAAAGGTTGGTAACTAGCGGATCGCAGACCCCTGATCCTATCCACACAACTAGCAGTAGCCGTGGAGCGTGCCTGCGGTGGTCCTAGACGCCTCGTCACCGCCAGAGAACTAAATAAGCCTAAAGAAAGAAAGGGAAAATATAAACTGCCCCAGAGCAGACTCCAAAGCAATAGACAGCCCCCAACATGTATTGTCGGTGAAACAAGATGAAAACACAAACACAGATAGAAAGATAGGCTGAGCAAGCGATGGGGCCCTCACTAACGAGAAAGGACAGGAAAGAAAAGCTGCTGTCTGCAATCACGCAAAAAACCCTGCCAAAAAATGTCCAACACGTCTGATAGGAAAAGGCCCTGAAGTCGCTAGACTTCAATTCCCTATATCAGCACTCAGGTATATTCTGAAGACAGAGCAAAAGAGATCAACTGATCAGAGACAAAATGGGGATTCAGCCCAGTCCCAGCCAGGGATGGCTGAACACAAAAACTAAGTAAACCAGACGAAAACTCATATGAACAATAGCAGAGAAAACTTAGCTTTAAGAAGGCAGGAACCAAACTAGAAACCAGAAGCCACAGTCAGGAGAAATCACCAGCAAGAAACTAGGGAGTCGGCTGCCTTAAATCCAATCAGAAATTCCTGATGTCCAATCACAGTCCTCATCCTCAGGTGGCCGGTCTCTGCCATTTAGATCAGCTTCATTACGTCCCTTCACCAACAGAGGGAGTCCAGATAGAGAACTCACTACTCCTCTGTCAGCACAGCCAGCTCCATAACCCTCACCAGAAGACCAGAAGCCAGAGGCAAACCCAAAAATGAACTCACAACACAGCAAGAGACTTTGCTGGACACACAGCAGGGGAGCAGCTGGTGTTACTGAACCCCACTAACACAGGAGCTAGTGTTTTTCTCTGTGCAGACGGCACTTTTGAGCAACAACTGGTGGTGTTGGAGCCCAGGTTCAATCAGGGTTTAGGCTGAGGCCTAATTGGAGCAAGTCATATATCTGATGTAGTTTGAATGTGGAGGCAGCAGGAGACTTTGCCGGACACACAGCAGGGGAGAAGCTGGCGTTACTGAACCCCAATAACACAGGAGCTAGTGTTTTTCTCTGTGCAGACGGCACTTCTGAGCAACTGGCGGTGTTGGAGCCCAGGGTTATTCATGGAGTAGGCTAAGGCCGAATTGGAGCAATTTTAATATCTGATGTTGGGATGAACGTGGAGGGAGCAGGAGATATTGCCGGACACACAGCAGTGGAGCAGCTGGCGTTTCTGAACCCCACTAACACTGGAACATGTGTTTTTCTCTGTGCAGACGGCACTTCTGAGCAACGTTATCGGAGGATAGTCGCGTGCGACGGTCTGTTAGTACACCACCTGTGGCACTAAAGACGCGTTCCGATAATACACTAGCAGCAGGGCAAGTCAGCACCTCCAATGCATACTGGCTAAGCTCTGGCCATGTATCCAGCTTAGAGACCCAAAACTTGAAGGGGGAAGAGCCGTCTTGGAGTACACTGAGAGGGCAAGACATGTAGTCTGTCACCATCTGACGGAAACGTTGCCTCCTGCTGACTGGAGCCATCTGTGATGGTGTAGATATTTGTGGCGGGCACACAAAACTTTGCCACTTTTGGGCCATACTGGTCTTGCCTTGTGCTGAGGCGCTGCCCCTGCTCCCTCTTTGTGCAGAGCTTCCTCCGCACAGAGCTGCTTTGTAAAGCACTAGCAGCACTGCTCTCGGGTGGAATGGAAAACATGATGGAATGCACCAGTGTGTCTTGGTACTCTCACATTTTACGCACTTGGTACTCTCACATTTGGTACTCTCACATTTTACACTCCCTGTTCAAAGGTGTTATGAGGCTTTGTAAGTTGTCCAGGTAGCGAGGATCTACGAGGGTGTACACCCAATAATCAGCCGTGTTGAGAATGTGGGCGATGCGGCGGTCGTTTCTCAGGCACTGCAGCATGAAATCAACCATGTGCTGCAGACTCCCAACTGCCCAAGAAATGCTGTCCCCTGCTTGAGGCATCATCTCTGCCTGCTCTGCATCACCCCACCCTCGCTCTACATACTGACTACTAGAGCATTGTGTACCTCCCTCCTCTGGAGAGATGTCTTCCTCCTCCATTGACTCCTCCTCATCCTCCTCACAAAGTGTCCCCTGCCTAGGCATTTGTGAGGAATCACATTGTGCAGACTGTCCAGAAGCAGATGGCATTTGTGACTCCTCATCCTCCACCTCTTCCAAACCCTCCTCCCTTAGTGCTTGCAGTGTTTTTTGAAGCAGGCAGATAAGGAGTACAGTCATGCTGACTAGTGCATCACCTGCACTCGCCATCTGCATGGAATCATCGAAGGCACGCAAAACGTGGCAGATGTCCTTCATAGAGGCCCACTCAGTGGTGCGAAGTGTGACCGGCACACAGTGCGACTTGTTTGCGCCTGATGCAGCTGGTACTTCATTACTGCTGCCTGCTGCTCACACAACCGCTCCAACATATGTAACATTGAATTCCACCTGGTGGGTAGGTCACATATGATGCGATGTTCCGGAAGGCGGAATTGGCGCTGCAGAGCTGCAATGCGCCATCTTGCCATGCTGGAGCGCTGCAAGTGAGCGCACTCTATGCGGACCTTGTGCAGCAGTGCATCAAGATCCGGATAGTCCCTCAAAGCTCTGCACGACCAAGTTGAGCACATGTGCCAGACATGGGATGTGAGTGAGGTTGCCTAGGCCCAGAGCTGCCACCAGATTTCGGCCATTGTCACACACTACCAAGCCTGGCTGGAGATTCGCTGGCACAAACCACAAGTCGCTCTCCTGCTTGATGGCATTCCAGAGCTCCTGCGCTGTGTGGCTTCAATTCCCCAAAGAAATTTAATTTCAGTACGGCCTGTTGATGTTTGGCCACGGCTGTGCTCATATCGGGGAAGAGTTCACGGGTCCATGTGGAGGTAGACCGTGATGGCTCCTGCAGCGCTGATTCTGAGGAACTGGAGTATGAGGAGAAGTCAATGTATAAAGACTGGATTCCTGCAATCCTTGGAGTTGGCAGAACACGTACAGCGCCACTCTCAAGATCTGTACCCGACTCCACAACATTGACCCAATGGGCAGTGAGGGAAAGGTATCGTCCCTGTCCATGGTTTCTGGTCCACGCAACGGTGGTCAGGTGGAGCTTGCTACTGACGGCGTTTAGTAGCGCATGTTTAATTTTTCCTTCCACATGCTTTTGCAGGGCAGGGACGGCTTGCCTGCTGAAATAAAAGCGGTTGGACACGGTGTATTGTGAGACTGCCAATGCTATGAAGTTACGGAAGGTGTCAGTCTCCACCAGCCTGAATGAGAGCATTTCAAGGGCCAGTAGTTTTGCAATGCCAGCATTCAGAGCCTGTGCTCGGGGATGGTTTGCTGAGTATGGCCGCCTTTTCTCCCATGTCTGTGCTACTGATGGCTGTAGAGTGGCCTGGGAGTGTGAGGATGACAGGGTACGTGGTGCTGTGGGTGGAATGTCACTGGGTCTCTGGACAACAGTGCCAGTGGTTCTTCAAGGCGATCCTGTGAGGAAGTCGAACCAGGTGTGTGAGAGCTGGAGGAAGAGGCCCCAACACGAGCTGAAGAGGTGGTAGGTGGTGCTGTAGGCTGGCCTACGTCTTCAGTGCGTCTTTGTAACTCCACCATGTGCTTTGTCTGCACATGTTTCCACATATTTGTGGTATTGAGGTTGCTGACACTTTTCCCTCTTTTGACTTTCTGATTACACAGCTTGCATTTGACAAAGCAAATGTCATCTGCAACTGTGTCAAAAAAGGACCTCGCACTGCAAGTCCTGGGAGCACCCGTTTTGGGTTTTGGAAGACGTATGCTCCTATCTGGTGCCGAAGTGGAGGCTACAGGCAACCAAGTCTGCCCCCCTCCCTCTCCCTCCTGTTTTGGCCGTTTGAGGAATCTCTTCCTCAGAGCTGCTCCCACCACCTTCCTGTTCCTCACGCCATGATGGGTCAAGAACCTCATCATCTACACTCCCCTCTTCAAACACCTGCTTCTCCTGGGTAGTCTCGCCAGCACAGTACGCACCAGAAAGTGGCACCTGAGTCTCATCATCTGATACGTACTGAGGTGTGCTGACCATAGGCACTGTCCCACCTGCCTCTTCAAATTCAGAGCGACAAAGCAGTTGCGCATCACTGCATACTCCCTCTTCTTCACATTCTAGAATGCTGCTTGGCTGGGCCCCTGTTTCCAAGCCAAGTGATTCAGAGAACAGAAGTAGAGGTGGCTCCTGTCCAAGGCTCTCTGACTGCCTGGGCGATTTGGCAGGTGGTGAAGAGACACATGGTTGGTATTCAGTGCTCTGGCCCTGAGAGGATGTGGAAGTAATTGAAGTCGATGCGTTAGCTACCATCCGTCCGACAACGGCTTCAATTTGTTCGTCCCGCAGCAGTGGGGTACGGCGAGGTCCTACCAAGCTCCGCATAAAGGACTGTTGCCTGGTAAAACTGGGGGATGCTGAGTCACTGGTGCCTGCAGCAGGCACAGAATCCCCACGTCCTCTCCCTGCTGAAACTCCACGCCCACGACCACGTGCCTTACTCCCTGCCTTCTTCATCTTGGTAGACTGATAAAAATAGGCAGAAAAGTACAAAGGGGGGGCTTAGTGTGCTTATTCCTGAACAGCTGCTAACAGGTATAAGAAACACTAATTTTATAAAGTGTGTGGACTACACTTTAATATGAGCTAATGTGGCCTACACAACTGTCAAGTGGAGCGTTTGGTGAACTTTATTTACGTATTTTTTTTTAAAAAAAAACAAAGGATGTGACCAAAGATGTGAAAGCGATAGTATCACAAACTTTTTGGAGCTATTATAATGCAGGAAGGTAACCTACAATGCAATAGATGAGGCTCCAAAAAATAGGCTAATACTAATCTGGCTGCGGCTTCAGGGCACAAGCCAGAAAAAAGGCTCCTCTATCTACTCCTATATAGTGTTTGAAACCAACCAATGTAGATGGATACGGATGGAGGCACACTAGTAGGAAAAAAAATCAGGAAATATGAGCTGCAATAAAACAAAAAAGGACTATGTATGAGGCAGTGACACACGCTGAGCGGACTACAACCAGAGGTGGCTGCAGAACACACTACAACGTGAGCTGCACTCACACACAGAGACCTCACAGACAGCCGTGAACAGTGCAGAGAACTGGGCACTAGCACTGAAAGGCTGCAGAAAGGTTCCACTGTCTACTCCTATAGTGTTTGCAACCAATGTAGATGGATACGGATGGATGCACACTAATAGGAGAATTAATGAAAAATGAGCAGCAATAAAACAAAAATATGTATGAGGCAGTGACGCACGCTGAGCGACCTACAACCAGAGGTGGCTGCAGGACACACTACAGCATGAGCTGCACTCACACAGACCTTGCAAACAGCTGTGAACAGCGCTGCAAGGCAAAAAAAAGCTACAGTGATTGATAATGTAGCCTGGGTAAAGCACAATATTATATAGCAAATCGCTATCTCTAACTGTCCCTCAGTCTTGAACAGCAGTCTGTCCCTAACTGAATTCACAGCAGAGTGAACCCTAAAAGGCGGCTGCGGCTTTTATAGTGCATCATGACATCATTTCAGCAGCCAATCACAGCCATGCCATTAGTTAACATGCCTACATGCCTAACAGGATGTGCCCACACTTCTGAGGATTCCTCATTGGCTGAATCAAATCAAACTGGCTCATAGAATTATGGGAACTTCCGATTCCGGTATTCGATATGCAAAAAGTATCGGAACTCAGTATCAGAATTCCGATACCGTGAATATCGGCCGATACCCGATATTTGCAGTATCGGAATGCTCAACACTACCGTTTATACAATTTTATATATAGGGATGAATTTATCCAACAGTTTACACCGTAAGGGCAGAGTCACACTGCCGTATTTCTCCTGCGGTAATCCGGCACATCTCCTGACCTGAGCATGACAGCATGATGAATTACTATGCAGCTGTCAAGCTCAGGTCAGGAGAACAGACAGCCAGTGCGAGTTTTACAATCCGATTCTCGGACGAAAAATACGGCAGTGTGAGTCTGCCCTAATTCTGAAATCAGACTGCTTTAAATCTCGAAAAATTTCTGTAAAGCTATTCTCAACCTATATAGACAACATTTTTTGGAAAGCGAATGAATTGTAGCCAGGAAAGGGCATGGGCAAGAGTGGCAGGAAAACTCATTCTAATTTATATAGGAAAAGAGGTGTAAATTTCTTGTGATGACATCTGGCATTAAGTGGAGCATGTCTCCTAAATAATTTGTCACATCTTCCTCCAGTGCACTCTTTATGAAAATGCCCTCTCTTGATGAATTGAGACAATATAGCTTTATAATGTCTTGACTTTTTGCAATGTCTAGATCCGGTTTTCTTGGGTGCCATAAATTATGAATTTTTGTAGTGCTTATTAAAACAATGTTTTTGTTTTGCTTCTTTTATGCTTTTTGTTCATGGAAGCAGACAGACAAATATTGATGCCTTTGAACTATGGTTGGAATCCCATGGACAGCTAGGGTCCCCAATAAAGATGTTCTTCATCATGCTAACCTAACATTGCCCTGATAGGTAGGATCATGAGACAATTTGGACATGTGATGAGGGAAAATTCATTAGAAAAGGAATGGCCAGTGGTAAAAAAAGCAGGGGTAGCCAAAAAGGTTTTTGGCTAGATACCATCAAGAATGACATTAGAGTGAACATAAAGCAATTGAAAGAAGGCATGGAAAACAGGGAGATGTGGTGAGAACTGGCCTACAAAAATGATTTAAATGTCAGACATGACTGAAAGAATGTAGTTATAAATCCATAGATATTGAAATGCTCAAACATCTAAGGGGTTTTTAAATTCATAATTATTGTAGGCCCTAAAATGGAAAATCATTTCTATCATTAGGAGAGATTATCAGGACAGGTCCAGAATCCATTACTGCCACCAATTAGTTGAAACCTGGTGACACGACCACTGCACAGCAGCTGCGGTACCTCTGAGAGACCACTGCGTATAGTACGAAGATGAGGTATCCAGGTTCGTTACACCTTATTTCCGGCTGTCATTGCACTAGGTAGCAATTGATTGTTGAAGGTTCCAAGCCGCCATCAAACTGATATTAATGTCATATTAATGACCGGCCCTATTTTAAGACATAGGACAGCTGTACTATGCCTGCCAACCATGCAGGTATTCTAGGAGGTATCTGCAGATGAGATGTCATCAAGACATGTAAAGTCATACGCAAGCAATATGGATATCAAGCAAGTTATTCTTCTGTTATTTCCTTACAGTCAGTAATATACTTACTAATTACAGAGTTTATCAACTTTGTCTTTTGGGGTTTGCATGCCTTAAATTGGTATCACAATAAAAAAAAATGTATTATAGCAATATAGTTGGTTGTTTCCTTAATGCATTTATTGATGAGTTAATTAATCATAAAACAGCAGTAACAGGAATATTTCAGGAGCTATTTAATAATCGCTTGAGCCCTAATCAATATGAATAAAGTAGAATGTGGGTTTCTGGGTTCTCCCTAAAGATGCAATTACATTGGTTCAAAATAGCATTAAATTTAAAAACAATATGAACAAATGTGCATATTTCATTATATATCTCCCCAAGAGACGGCAAGTGATAAAATACATCATTAAAAATGTGAGGCTACAGATCAACCTCATGTGCTTTCAGAAAAAAAAAGTAATATCACTCCAAAAAAAAATGATGCTCCTGATTTACAAATTGAGGCAAACTTCCAATTTTATCTTCAACTTGGTTCCATGTCACTGCTATTGATTTTTATATTCCCAATGGCAGTAAAATGTATTATAACAGAACATAAATGTAAAGATGCAAACTGTTATGGCTGGCGGAACGCACCAAATTATAGAATAATAGTAGGTGCGTTCGCAGCCCGGGGTCCACCGTGCAGAGGTGGTACACTGCTGCTAAGTAATGGCAGAAGAATTAAGTGGTGTGAAACCAGTCACACGTGGGTTACATCACCCAATGTGAACGGGGTGAACTCTGTTACTGCACAGAGCCGCACCACCGCTGAAAGTAGATGCCGGAGCCTGTTAACTCACAGAGCTCGGCCAAAAGAGCGCACAGTGTACGGCCACAGAACTCTACCCCAAGGACACGGGGTTAAAGTCCTCCTATGCCCACTGAACGCGCGGCATCGCTGCCGCGAGCGCCGCTATAGACGCTGGCTATGGAGCATGTGCACTGAGGCGTGCCGAGTCCCTGGTGAGGCCAGATGCCTGACTCAACCTCAGTCCTACCTATGCCCAAGCCTGGGCGCTAGCAGGCTAGGCTGCACAACACATGTGTACCAAGGGTAGGGGTTTCTTAATGAGTCATTCACCAGAGACATTCATACTTGCATACATCACCCACTCCACATAGTCTGTAAATACAGTCTATACTAGCGCATGGGCGAGTGGCCATGCGAACCTTTTATAGCCACGGGTGTCCGTGATCTTCCTGGCTTCTCGGATGGGCCAATCAGAACATGAGCAGGACCTGAGCACGTGACCCTCGATCTCCAATGGGAGATCACTCCACGGGCATGCTCAATGGCCCGACATGATGACTTAGTCCCTGGAGAATCTCGCTGCTGAGCAGCATGCATTGTCATAGCTGTGCCAGAGGTGGCAGCAGCAAGCAAACCAACGGAGTTGGCCTGGGCAGAGTGCCGGGACCGACGAATCTGCTGAGCAGGCTCCACTGCGGCCGAAGAAGAATGAGAGACTGCTGGCTGCAAGGCTCAAAACCCAACGCCTAACACAAACATATAAAAGTAAAATGAACCAGAAATGGGAACTTAGGGAATGACCAGTCAAACCTATCAGGTCAAGGTCATTAGAGGTCAAAGTAAAAACAAAAAATCACATAAATTAGTATAAAAATATAGATTGGCATATTAATGAGTAGACAATTTTTTTAACATATAAAAAGGAAATACTAAACACATGTTAAAACAACTTAATTAAAAAAGGAACTGCTTCTTTTGTGTGAATGTAGAATCAAGCGATAAAACGGGTTAATCGGGCTTTTAAAGCAAAATATCTTCCTCCATCATCATATACAGAAAAGAGAATAAAAAATATCTAGGCAGCAAATAAAAAAAAAATTGTAAAAGTAATAAGTTTTAATTATTAAACATCAATATGGCCACTACCTTCCTTATTGTATAAATATAGCAATACTGTTAATTATGGCTGTAACCTACTACTAAGTTATTTATACTTCATATTGATGACATATTATCTCTGGCCACATGTATAGTTGTTTTTATATTACAATTATTTTCTTGCAGTCTACAAAATCTTCTTGTACAGTATTTTCTTGGTACACCGATTACTTGCGTAAAACAAGTTGGATATTTTTTTTCTTTTCTCACTCGATATCTATTTGTGGAATGCTGAATAAGGAAAATGCTAGAAGGGAATTTGTCGAAATGCTTCCTTACACACTGCTGAAAGAAACGTACTGTGTGAAGTACAGCCTGACCTGTGAAAAGGCTATTCCTGAGTTAGAACATGACTGACAGCTCTGACACAGATTCATTTCAGTGAGCAGTTACGGCAAATGTCAGCATGCAAGTAAATTCAGTGACAGGCAGGATCTGTGAGTGAAACGATGCAAATTCAGGTCAAAAAGTGAGCAGGAGGTCCACGGATTCCTACGAGAAACAACAATGCATTATGGCTAGCATTTTGACTACCCCTACACTCCGTCAGACAATCTATCATTGAACGATCTATCATTTAGAGCTAGTGAAGTAATAAACATCCTTGGTTATAATGTGTCATTTTACTTTTTGTGTTTTCATAAGTATGTAAAAAGTTGTGTTTCATGCTGATTTTTATTTTATGAATCTTGCCACCTCGCCTAGTCTACTTTTAGGAGTAATTGTGAACCAGGCAAAGTTTATTGGTACATTATTATATACAAAACTTAGTGCACACCCTCAGAATCTTATAGCTTGATTTATCAGGACATAGTAAAAAAAAATTGGTCCTGAGGCTAGTTTCACACTAGCGTTTATTTCCTGCAGTGCACGGCGCCGCTAAACCCCGCCCTCTCCCGGCTGCCTGCCCGCCCCATCCGGTCATCGGCGCCTACTAGCGCACATGGACGCTTGCAATCTGCGCACCCTATCTTTAGCATAGGGTGCGCAGATCGTGTGCTGGCCGTGCGCTAGTAGGATTTTAGCGTGCGCTGCCACTTTTGAAGGTGCGCCGGTGTGCGCCGAACGCAGCATGTTGCATTTTGGCACACACGGCACACCTGCAAAAGTGCACAGCGCCTACTAGCGCACATGGACGCTTGAGATCTGCGCACCCTATCTTTAGCATAGGGTGCGCAGATCGTGCGCTGGCCGTGCACTAGTAAGATTTTAGCGTGCGCTGCGCACTTTTGAAGGTGCGCCAGTGTGCGCCGAATGCAGCATGTTGCATTTTGGCGCACACGGCACACCTGCAAAAGTGCACAGCGCACACTAAAATCCTGCTAGCGCACGGCCAGCTCACGATCTGCGCACTCTATGCTAAAGATAGGGTGCGCAGATTGCAAGCGTCCATGTGCGCTAGTAGGCGCCGATGACCGGATAGGGCGGGCAGGGAGCCGGCAAGGGGCAGGGCTTAGCGGCGCCGTGCGCTGCAGGAAATAAGCGCTAGTGTGAAACTAGCCTTAGAAGGTCTTAAATTCTTCCTGACATATGGTGTACATGTATGCAAGAAGTTTCCACAGCACGCTGTATATATACGGTGTGGCGGTAGAGCTCGCTCCCACACAGAGCCAACACCACTAGCAACGGGTTCCAGCTGAATGTTATAGCTGATATTCTGCTGCAATGGCTAAAATCAATGCTACCACTGGTTAGGGCTGTTTAACTCTTTAGGCCTCTTTCACATTTCAGTTTTTTGCCATCAGTCAAAATCCGCCAAAATTTGAAAATGGCGGATCCGCTAAAAATGTATGAAAATGGATGTCAGCTGATGGAACGGATCCGTTTTTTTAAGGATCCGCTATACCAATTTAAGTGCGGATCCTCAACAAAACGGATCCATTCAATCAGCTGGCATCCGTTTTTCACATCCATTGAATCAGTTTTCTTGAGGATCCGTTTTTCCACTCCTCCAAAATGGGATGCTCCCAAATATGATTCGCTCTTGGAGAATGCTTCCAAATGTGATTGGGTACTGGAAACTAGGGAGAAATATATCTAGGGTGTTGTGATACAATTTCTTTGAAAGGTTTTAGAGCTAGTGGCAGCGATGGAAGGAGTTAGTGCGAGTCTGGAAGGAGTTATTGCGAGTATTGACAGCTTCTGTGTGGAATTTGATCTTCACTTGAAATGGTTGGCAGTTATTACTCTCCAGAGGGAGAAAAGAAGATTGCAAATCCTGCGTATGAGGAGATGGCGCCAGTGGATTCATCCCATTAATGCGCAGAGGTTCACCCGTGGTGTTTTTTCCTCACTGTACCTGGAATTGAGGGATAATCCGGACAAGTTCTTCAACTACGTGCGCATGAGGCTGGAATTCTTCGAGATATTGGTGGATCGTGTTGGAGAACAAATCCGGAGAAGGGACACACAAATGCGGTTTTCTATATCACCGGCGGAGCGTTTGATGGTGACCCTTCGGTAAGTTATCTACTTTCTAAAATGTTTCAGATTCTGCAAGCTTTTATTGTTATGTTATGGCTTGTAGTTTGTATTAATTTTACTTTTTTTCCCTTTTTTTAACAGATTCCTGGCAACTGGAGAATCATTCACCTCCCTCCATTTCCAGTTCCGGATTGGGATTTCAACTATTGCTGGAATTGTACAACAGACCTGCCGGGCATTGTGGGATTCTCTACAGGAGGAATACATCCCAGAGCCAACACAGGAGAGGTGGCTGGAGATTGCCGACAAGTTTCAAGAAATCTGCCAGTTTCCAAACTGCATCAGTGCCGTGGATGGCAAGCATATCAGGATTGTGAAACCCATGGGATCTGGTTCACAGTTTTACAACTATAAGAAATACTTTTCTATTGTGCTTATGGCCATTTCGGATGCAAACTGCAAATTCATTGCCGTGGACATTGGTGCATACAGTCATTCTAATGACTCTCAGGTATTCAAGATGTCCACCATGGGCCGTTGCTTGTATGGAGACAATTTTGACTTCCCACCTCCAAGACCACTCCCTGGAACAACAAGCCCACCAATGCCTTGTGTGCATTGGCGACGATGCTTTTCAGCTTTCTAAACACCTACTCAAACCATATGGTAGTCGTGGATTAACACACCGGAAAAGAATCTATAACTATCGGTTAACCAGAGCACAGAGTGGTAGAGTGCGCATTTGGAATTTTAACTGCCAAATGGAGAGTCCTGTTAACGGCCATTAAAATGAAAACAGAGACTGTGGATGAGGTGGTGATGGCATGTGTCATCCTGCACAATTTTGTCCTTTCAAAGGAACCTGTTTCCATTGATGAAAATCTGTCTGAAACCACCTTGTGGGATTATGAGCAGCAAACTTTTCGGAGTACTGGCTCAGTGTCAAGAATGAGGGACACCTTTGCAGACTATTTTCTGACACCAGAAGGACAAGTGGACTGGCAAAATGACATGATATAATTTTCTTCTTAATATACCAATTGTGAGAACCATTTTTTTTTTTTTTTTAAACTGAAATTTTACCAAGTGTGGTTTTCCTAAGCATTGTGTTACCATGTGATTTGTTTTACCAAGTGTTTTTTTTTTAAGTTTTACACTTTGCAATGTTACCAATTGTTGGGTACCAAGCATTGTTTTACACTTTGAAATGTTACCAAGTGTGGTGTACCAAGCGTAAAGTTTTACACTTTGAAATTTTACCAAGTGTTGTGTACCAAGCGTTGTTTTACACTTTTAAATGTTGCCAAGTGTTGGGCACCAAATGTTGTGTTACCAAGTGTTGGTTTTTTGTACCTTGTACACCACCGGTGTACTGTTAAATATTACCCAGTGTTGTGTTACAAAGTGTTGTGTTTACCTTTTACACCACTGGTGTACTTTGAATATTTCCCAAGAAAGAAAGATCAAAAAAGAAACAACACAATAAAGTTCTTTTTTTTAAAAAAAAACATTGTTTATTTGTGAATTTGTAATAACTTTCTTTTTTTTGTGAATTTTTATTATTATTTTTTAACAGTTTTTTTTTGGTATCTTAAACCTTTTTTGTAAAATGTTTTTTTTTTTGGTATATATTACCTTTTTTTTGGAAAAAACAAATCACTTTATAAATTGTGATATTGTTGGGTGGAGATAGTATTGGAGGGGTTAACAGGGTTGACCACATCGAGGGGGGGGGGCAGTTGGTGAGGACCAGAAGTGGAAGGGGGGTTTAGCACATGTGATTGGGACGGGAGTGGATGGACAGATGAGGTTTGTGGGTACATTGAAGGTGTATGTGGGGGTGGGTATGGTGAGGGCATTGGGGTATAATGCAATGGGGAAGGAAGGCACTGGGAAGAATGGAATGGGGAACTAGAGAAAGGAGAGGGAGTGGTAGGAGGAGGGACAGAGGGAGGATGGACAGGGGGAGGATGAACAGGGGGAGGATGGGATGCTTCAGCAAGTACTTCCACTAGAGCATTCTGACAGGCTTGCATCACACGCATCTGCTGGTGAGTACTTAAACCTTCCATTTGCCGGACAACGGATTGAAAAAAGGTATGTATCGGTGTATGGTTTGATTCTAAATTGATCTGTTCCATGTATCTTCTGAGTTCCATGATACTTTGATTGATCATGGTCAACCCAGAAGATAACTGTTGTCCATAAGTGTGGAAACCATGCTGGACAGATGAGTTTAGACTCAAACAGTCAGACAAGGTCATCCTTTCCTGACTCCTCAGACGCTGCCGGCCAGAACCAAAAGTTGGTCGAGATGTTGCGGCAGTGTCTGAGGGGTGGGGAACAGGGAACAAGTCGTCACCAGCAGCTTCATGTGATGAAGTCTGCCCTGCTGCTCCAGTGCTGGTGGAGGGGATAGAGGGATGAGACAAGAGGGTAGGTACAGAGGGGTCGGATACCTCGATGTGGTCACCGGGGGCGGTCTCACTAGGGATCACTCCAGAGGGACGCAACTCTGATGCAGACTCCCGAGTGCTGCAGATGATGCTAAAAAAAGGAGAAAAAATATATATTAAAAATATTGATATTTAATTTAACTTTGCTGAAAAAAAATTTGGTTAAACATTTCTACTACAGAAATGGTTTGGGGAATCTTTACCTTCTGCACACCATTGTTGATCGGAGGAAACCCAGGGCTCTGTAGTTCTTGTACTGGGGTCCCCGGCATCCTCCCGATCCACTCGGGGTCTGCATCTCCTTGTTGTAGTCCCTCTTGAAGCGATCCCGGAGCGACTGCCACCGTGTGATAACCCTGTCACCTGTGAAGCAAAAAAAAAGGGGTTTAGTATTCAACACTTCACATGCTGGAATATAAGTTACCAAAGTTGTAATACTTACGCACAAAATCCCTGGCCCTCACATTGAGTTTCTCCCAGTTCTCTATAACTGAAGAACAGACCTCATCCCAGAGCCGTCGGGTGGTTGGTTGGTCGGCGTGTAAACGGTTTGCCATGTTCCACAGCGGCTCCCGGTTTTCCACCTCACGGATGAGTTCATCTGTATCGATAGTTACACCTTCCTCCAGATGTCTCCGGGGAGCACGCTGTGAAACCTGTGAAGATAAAAAACAAAACAAAAAAAAAAAATTACATTCTATTCAAACACATGATGTTCATTTAATCAATTATCCAAATAGGGTTACTTACCGTTTGCCGACCACCAGAGGCATCACCTTGACGACCCTGGGATGTCCTGGGAGTCACTCTAGTGCGGGCACCGGATTCTGAAGACTGTGGAAAAAAAAATTTTTTGTTTGAATGGATGCATAGTTATTGTCTGTGCACTGTGATGAATGTTTGTGTTGGGTGTAGCATTATGTATGTGTGTATGTGCTAAACTTACACTCTGCGCTCCCCCTCCTTGTGTCTCTCCACCCTGCACGTCTCCTCCTGGAAGTTCCTCTGAATCAGCTTCCTGTCAAAACATAATACATGGATATAGTGTTTAAACAAAAAAAAATAAGACTTAAAAAAAAAAAAAATTATTTACCTCAGCTCGCTGATGATGTGAGGGGGAGCTTTCAGGAGAAGACATTACGGTCTGGGTCAGCTGCGGTGGCAGCTGCGGTGCTTCCTGAAGTGATCTGCAAGTATAAAGACACTTGTTAAGCTACTATACAAAGGATCATAATAAGCTTTCAGGCCTTTATACTTACAGGGAAACTAATGGTTGCCTGTCCTCTGATGCGGCCTGGCTGGCGGTCTCTGCTGCGGCCTGGCTGGCCGTCTCTGCTGCGGCCTGGCTGGTGGTGCTTGCTGAAGTTATCTGCAAGTATACAGACACTTGTTAAGCTACTATACAAAGGATCATAATAAGCTTTCAGGCCTTTATACTTACAGGGAAACTAATGGTTGCCTGTCCTCTGCTGCGGCCTGGCTGGCGGTCTCTGCTGCGGCCTGGCTGACCGTCTCTGCTGCCGCCTCGCTGGCCGTCTCTGCTGCGGCCTGGCTGGTCGTCTCTGCTGCGGCCTGGCTGGTCATCTCTGCTGCGGCCTGGCTGGTCGTCTCTGCTGCAGCCTGGCTGGCCGTCTCTGCTGCTGCCTTGCTGGCGGTGCTTCATGAAGTGATCTGCAAATATAAAGAAAATGATATGAAAGTTAAAAAAAAAAAAAAAATCTTCATTTGTATATAATTAGTGTAATTCCTTGAAACTAAGTATACGCAATTTTAAGTGTTTGCATGTGTAAATTCCCTTATCTCTCACTGAGTATAACCACAGTGATTGAAGGTGTGTAATTTTTTGTGTAAACCCACACTTTATCTTTACATGTGTTTAAATTCCCTGAAAAAGTGTAACCAAGTGTAACCACAGTGATTGAAGGTGTGTAATTTCTGTGTATACCCACACTTTGTTTTTGCATGTGTTTGAATTCCCTGAAAAAGTGTAACTGAGTGTAACCAGTGATTGAAGGTGTGTAATTGCTGTGTATACCAGTGTTTGCATTCCCTCAAAAACTCTCACCGAGAGTGTAACCACAGTGATTGAAGGTCTCACCGAGAGTGTAACCAGTGATTGAAGGTGTTTAATTTCTGTGTATACCCACACTGTGTTTGCATGTTTTTGAATTCCCTGAAAAACTCTCACCGAGAGTTTAACCTGTGATTTAAGGTGTGTAATTGCCGTGTATACCCAGAATTTTTTCATGGCATGTTGCAATCTCTCACTTTTAACCACACTTGTATGCCAAAAAATTAATGTACCTTTATGGTAACTTAATTTTACCTTGTATTAAAATGATACTACGGAGATTTTTTCAAAACAGTTTATTTTTTTTTTTTTCATTATTTTTTTTTTCCCACAAATAGGAGCTACTCTGCTCTTTATTTTAAATACCACAATAAATGAAAAATAAAAAAACACCGATTTACAACAGATACATTAATCACACCACAATTGCAAATATGAAAATAAAATACAATAAACATGCAAAAGAAAAACAATTAAAATATGAAAAAAAACCCACACAAACACGCATAACACACAGGTAGGCCACACACACACACACACACATGCTCCAGGGGTCTTGCAGGTGGAAGATTTGCAGCTGAGCAGACAGGTTTTATAGCTCTAGTTTGGTCTTCTATCAGTCGGGCTGGTGTTGGATGTCTGGCTCGGTGTCTTCAGTGTGGCTGGTGCAAGATGTCTGGGCCCAATTACACCACATACAATACCAGTTAGGCCGGTTTCACATTTGCACTTTATAGCGCAGCGAAGGCCTGCACACAGCCACCGCTAATCCCCGCCCCATCCGGTCATCGCCGCCTACTAGCGCACATGGACGCTTGCGATCTGCGCACCCTATCTTTAGCATAGGGTGCGCAGATCGTGCGCTGGCAGGATTTTACCGTGTGCTGCGCACTTTTGAAGGTGTGCTCGTGTGTGCCAAATGCAGCATAAATACATTAAAATTACAGAAGTATGAAGAAAAAATGCAGTACACATGCAACAGAAAAAAAAAAAGTATGGGAAAAAAAAAAAAAGCATTACACACACACACACACGCACGCTCCAGGGGTCTTGCAGGTGGTTGACTTGCAGCTGGGCAGGCAGGTTGTATAGCTCTAGTTCAATCTTCTATCAGTCAGGCTGCGGTCGGATGTCTAGCTTGGTGTCTTCAGTGTGGCTGGTGCTGGATTGTCTGGGCCCAATTACACCACATACCATACACCACACAATCACAGCATTAAAAATACAATAATATTACAGTTGTATGAAAATAAAATGCAGTACACATGCAACAGAAAAAAAAGAATGAAAAAAAAAAATATACACACAGACATGCAACACTCGCAGACCACACACACACACAGGCAGGCTACACGCTAGCAGGCCATACACACACACACACACACACACAGAAATGTCATAAACAAATAGGTATACTCACACTTTCAGGCGTGCTGGTGCTGTAACTGGCAGGCCTCTTGATGTTAGCTGTGTGGCTGTCTGGCTGGCAGGCTTGCTGGGTGTCTGGCAGGCTTGGTGGCTGTCTGGCAGGCTTGGTGGCAGGCTTGCTGGCTGGCTGGCTGGCTTGCTGGCAGGCTTGTTGGCTGGCTGGCTTGCTGTATGGCTGCTACTGCATGTCTGGGCCCAATTAGCCCACCTTATATAGTTTTGGGACTGTCTGGAAAAGTATCTTTTTTTCTGGGCATGCGCAGTGCGATTTTGCGGATTCCGCCGGCGGATTCTGCAAAATCGCGGGTCTCGGTGGATCCGCCGCCCATAGGCGGCCATTCTACCGCATGGCGGATGACGGCGGATTCGCCGTCACCCGCCATTTTGACGGCGAAAAAAAGTTACAAGCTCCGTCCCCCTCAGACAGAATCCGCAAGGAATTTTGCGGATCCGCCGAATAGCGGATGCAACGGACGACCATCCGTCAAAATCCGCCACTAATGTATCCTAATGGGAAAAAATGGCGGATCCGCAACAAGAAAAGCGGATCCGCCATTTTCAAATTTTGGCGGATTTTGACTGATGGCAAAAAACTGAAGTGTGAAAGAGGCCTTAGATGCCATGGCAATAATGACAATGGGATACAGATAGTTAATAGAGAGAGGGAGATTCTTATTTAAACCCTTCACCTCTGGGCGATTTTCTGTGTTTCCTTTTTCATTTTTCGTTCTTTCCTCCCCCTCTTCCAAGAGTCATAATTTTTTTTATTTTTTCATCCATGTAGCTGTATGAGGACTTGCTTTTTGCAGGATGAATTGTACGTTTGAATGACAGTAATCATTTTATCATGTGATTCCATGTGCGTTGAAATTGCAAAATGCAATTCGACAATTGTTTTATTTTTTGCTTACCATGTTTGGTGAAACTGATCTGGCGATATGATTAGAAAATTAGTAAAAAAAAAAAAAAAAAAAAGCATTTACTGTTATCGCTAGTGTTGAGCAATACCGTCCGATACTTAAAAGTATCGTATCGGATGGTATCGGCCGATCTGAAAAAAATATCGGGTATCGCCGATTCCGATACCGGAAGTCCCATTCAAGTCTATGGGACTTCCGGTATCGGAATAAGAAAAACCCTATTTTTGCCTTGTACAGCCTCTCTGGGGTCTGTACGGGCCTTTCGGGGGGCTGTGCCGGCCTGCTGGGGGGTCTGTGCAGGCTCCAGTGGTCTGTGCAGGCCTGCCGGTGGTCTGTGCAGGCTCCGGTGGTCTGTGCAGGCCTGCCGGGGGGCTGTGCCGGCCTGCCGGTGGTCTGTGCAGGCTCCGGGGGTCTGTGCCGGCCTGCCGGGGGGGCTGTGCCGGCCTGCCGGTGGTCTGTGCAGGCTCCGGTGGTCTGTGCCGGCCTGCCGGGGGGCTGTGCCGGCCTGCCGGTGGGCTGTGCAGGCTCCGGTGGTCTGTGCCGGCCTGCCGGGGGGCTGTGCCGGCCTGCCGGGGGGCTGTGCCGGCCTGCCGGTGGTCTGTGCAGGCTCCGGGGGTCTGTGCCGGCCTGCCGGTGGGCTGTGCCGGCCTGCCGGTGGTCTGTGCAGGCTCCGGGGGTCTGTGCCGGTCAGCCGGGGGGGCTGTGCCGGCCTGCCGGTGGTCTGTGCAGGCTCCGGGGGGCTGTGCCGGCCTGCCGGGGGGCTGTGCCAGCCTGCCGGGGGGCTGTGTCGGCCTGCCGGTGGTCTGTGCAGGCTCCGGTGGTTTGTGCCGGCCTGCCGGGGGGCTGTACCGGCCTGCCGGTGGTCTGTGCAGGCTCCGGGGGGCTGTGCCGGCCTGCCGGTGGTCTGTGCAGGCTCCGGGGGTCTGTGCAGGCATCGTCCGATGGGACTACAAGTCCCATCGGGCGATGCCTGCTACCATGACAGTGATTGACACATTAGCCAATGATGGGACAGTAGTAGTCCCATCATCCGGCTAATGTGTTGAATGTAAAAAAAAAAAATTACATGCTACATACATACAACATGCATACTACATATATACTACATGTAACATACATACTACATATATACTACATGCAACATGCATACTACATACATGCTACATACTACATGCATGCTACATACTACGTACATACTAAATACATAATACATATATACTACATGCATGCAACATACATACGACATATATACTACATGCATGCACCATGCATACTTCATATATACTATATATACTACATGTAACATACATACTACATATATACTACATGCTACATACATGCAACATACACACCACATGCTACATACATGCAACATACATACTAAATGTTACATACATGCAACATACATACTACATACATGCTACATACATACACACTACATGCTACATACATGCAACATACATACTACATACATGCTACATACTACATACATGCTACATACCTACTACATATATACCACATGCATGCAACATGCATACTACATATATACTGCATATATACTACATGCATGCAACATACATATATACTACATACAATACATACATATAGACATACAGTACATATAACATAGAGTACATACTCACCGTCACTTGTCACTTTGATCCCCGAAGCCATTGTCCCCTTGAGGAATAAATATCAAAATAAAAAAACACCAATATACTTACCCTGATCCGCAGAAGTCCACGAGGGTCCCACGTCCATCTTGCGTGGAGAACAGCAGCAATGGCATAAAGTGAGACTAGGGACTTTTCTTTTTTTTAAAGTGGTGGAGGAATACAGTGCGGAAGGATACCTACCTTCCGTCATTGTATTCCTGGAGCTGGTAGAGAACGGTAGCATCAGCTGATGCTGCTGTTCTCCACGCAAGATGGACGTGGGACCCTCGTGGACTTCTGCGGATCGGGGTAAGTATATTGGTGTTTTTTTATTTTGATATTTATTCCTCAAGGGGACAATGGCTTTGGGGATCAAAGTGACAAGTGACGGTGAGTATGTACTCTATGTTATATGTACTGTATGTCTATATGTATGTATTGTATGTAGTATATATGTATGTTGCATGCATGTAGTATATATGCAGTATATATGTAGTATGCATGTTGCATGCATGTGGTATATATGTAGTATGTATGTAGCATGTATGTAGTATGTAGCATGTATGTAGTATGTATGTTGCATGTATGTAGCATGTAGTGTGTATGTATGTAGCATGTATGTAGTATGTATGTTGCATGTATGTAGCATGTAGTGTGTATGTTGCATGTATGTAGCATGTAGTATATATGTAGTATGTATGTTACATGTAGTATATATAGTATATATGTAGTATGCATGTAGTATATATGTTGTATGTATGTTGCATGCATGTAGTATATATGTATTATGTATGTAGTATGTAGCATGTATGTAGTATGTAGCATGTAGGTAGCATGTAGTATATATGTAGTATGTATGTTACATGTAGTATATATAGTATATATGTAGTATGCATGTTGCATGCATGTAGTATATATGTTGTATGTATGTTGCATGCATGTAGTATATACGTATTATGTATGTAGTATGTATGTAGCATGTATGTAGTATGCATGTAGTATGTAGCATGTATGTAGTATGCATGTTGCATGTAGTATGTATGTTACATGTAGTATATATGTAGTATGCATGTTGTATGTATGTAGCATGTATGTAGCATGTAAATTTTTTTTTTTTTTTTTTTTTTTTTACATTCAACACATTAGCCGGATGATGGGACTACTACTGTCCCATCATTGGCTAATGTGTCAATCACTGTCATGGTAGCAGGCATCGCCCGATGGGACTTGTAGTCCCATCGGACGATGCCTGCACAGACCCCAGGAGCCTGCACAGACCACCGGCAGGCCGGCACAGCCCCCCGGAGCCTGCACAGACCACCGGCAGGCCGGCACAGCCCCCCGGCAGGCCGGCACAGACCACCGGAGCCTGCACAGACCACCGGCAGGCCGGCACAGCCCCCCGGCAGGCCGGCACAGCCCCCCGGAGCCTGCACAGACCACCGGCAGGCCGGCACAGCCTCCCCGGCTGACCGGCACAGACCCCCGGAGCCTGCACAGACCACCGGCAGGCCGGCACAGCCCACTGGCAGGCCGGCACAGACCCCCGGAGCCTGCACAGACCACCGGCAGGCCGGCACAGACCCCCGGACAGTCGGCACAGCCCCCCGAAGGCCCGAACTGACGGCGCATCATGATGCGCACAGACAGCGCATCATGATGACGTCATTTCGGCAGCCAATCAGAGCCACAAAAGTGGCTCATTGCATTTTGGACTTCCGATTCCGGTATCCGATACGAAAAAAGTATCGGTACTCGGTATCGGAATTCCGATACGGCAAATATCGGCCGATACCCGATACTTGCGGTATCGGAAAGCTCAACACTAGTTATCGCCAAGTTCTGAGACCCTAACTGTTTTAGTTTTTTTGGCATATGGGGCTGTGTGAGGGCTTATCATTTTTGCACTCTGAGCTGTCATAATTACTGATACCATTTTGGGGTACATCCAATGAATTGTTATCCTCTTATTACATATTATTTCAAAGTCGTGGCAGCCAAAAAAACGTAATTCTGCCTCTTGATTTTTATTCATCACGATGTTTATCACTGACGTGGGAACCTCATGCCATTTTTTCTTTTATTTATTAGCTATACACATGTACAGTAAAATACACATGCACTGCACTAATTTTCTCACTGACATATTTATTACTATGGACAGGGACCGGCTGGAAAAAACTCTCATCAATCTCACCTGCTCTCACTGACAGGTGGTGCACATCAGCCTATGCCTGACTGGCAATAACCTTTTCACCGCTGGTCACAGCTGCTGGCTCACAAGCTGTCATCTGTTTGACAACATGGGAACCACAGCTCTGTGACCGGTGAGATCGTGTAGGGTTGGTGACGCTGTCAAACAGATGACAATGTGGGAAACGCCGGATGTTTGGGCCCCCCATTCATTTGAGTGGGGTCCAGATTCAGGTTCGAGTTTGCATACCGTCTGGTACCTGAACTGAACTTTTAAAAAAATTCATCCAAACCTGATGGAAATAAAGATCAATGGGTTTGCTCATCCCTAGTTCTCTTATTACTTTCACTGCATGTAAAGTGGTGTAAAAAAATTATAGAGAATTCTTCAACTGCTGTTAATATATTCATGGTGGCCAAAAAAACAAGTACAAATCAATAAATGTTATGTATTTTCAAATAGTACCAATAAAAACATCAACTTATGCTGCGAAAATCAAGCCCTTCTTTAGATTTATTTTTTCTCGAGAGAAAAAGAAAGGTTTTCCACATGACTGCTAGCGCAATGTAAAAGCGACATGGCTCCCAAAACCAATGAAACCCAAATGCTGACCCCCCCTTACTGAGCCCGGCAGTGTGTGCTAAACTCATTTTGCAAAATTGAAACATATAGTTTTGCCGCAGAGGGGAGAATCAACTTTAAGGAAGATCTACAAGAGTTTATGATTGATGAACTATCTATCTGATAAGTCATTACTGTGAGATTGGTGGGGATCTGACACCTGGCGCACCCACCAATTAGTGCGAAACTGCTAAAGTAGTGTGTTTATGTAAGAGAGGTGTGGCCAGGACACAGCGGCCTCATACCGAGCTTAAAGTACTGCACTTTATTTCCCATTTAAGTAACTGTACTGCAGTTCTTGTCATAACACTAGGCTATGCACTGCTGTTTTTAGCTTATCCATTGAGGAATCAGGCGATACTGATCTCATATTGAGAGAAGTCATACAGGTTTAAAATCTTGATAAGCTATTCTGAGATGAAACTTTGGCCAAAATGTTTTTTAAGTATATTTTATTAAAATAATTAGTGCCTATTATTCCATTACTTCAACTAAATTATGAATTAATGACACTTCATGGGAATCCTTTGACATCACCAACAGGAAAATAAAAAAAAACAACAACTTTATTATCTATATATATATATATAAGAGGCATTGTGATTACTCGCTAATCCCGCCCCCTGCACAGTAGCTCCGCCCTCACCACATCACTACACATAATCCTGCCCCCACCCCATTACCACACACAATCCCACCCCTACCACATTACCACACACGATTCCGCCCCCCACCACATTACCACACACAATCCTGCCCCCACCACATTACCACAGGCAATCCTGCCCCCCACCACATCACCACACATAATCCCCCCACCACATCAACACACATAATCCCGACCCCCCACCACATTACCACACATAATCCCACCCCCCACCACATCACCACACATAATCCCGCCCCCCACAACATCACCACACATAATCCCGCCCCCCCACATGACCATACGTAATCCCGCCCCCCACCACATCACCACACATAATCCCAGCCCCTCACCACATCACCACACATAATCCCGCCACCCCACCACATTACCACACATAATCCCACCCCCCTCCACGTCACCACACATAATACCGCCCCCCGCCACATCACCACATTCAATAAGATTGGCGTTCTCCTACCTGATTCTGTATTCACACATGGTCAATTATACACTGCATTCTCTAGAGTAACAAGTTGTAAAGGTCTTTCAGTTCAAATTGTACCTAGTAGAAGTATAGGAAAGATCTTTGAAAATGACGAAAATGACTATACATTTGATTGTGTTTACAGAGAAATTTTAACTTAATTTATGTTTCGTTATGAAATTTGTTTAGATGCTGGAATGAATAAAAAATGCACATCTTACTGAATCCAGTTTGTTTTTGATTTTACACTGTGAATAAAATGTATCATTAGTATTATTCAGATTTTTAATGATTATTATTGTTATTAACTTCATTTTAATTTAATTTACCACCTGCGCAAGCACTATTGAATGTTGTCATTATTTACTTTAGTTTAATCACCAGCAGCGTTAATTAGATAGCAATGAGCGTGCCGAGCGAGTATCTTCATATAGGAAACCTACTGATAATAATAATAATTCAATTTTGGAAGCCCAATCATGCCATCCATCCCACATAAGTAAAAACATTCCAGTAGGAGAACTCCTAAGGACAAAAAGACACTGTCCTGAACATAACTGCTACAAAGAGGAATCTCAAAAAGTACTTATGACAGTGTTCCCCAATTTCAGTCCGCAAGAGCCACCAACAGTTCATGTTTTCAGGATTTCCTTCGTATGGCCCAGGTGATAATTGCAGTACCTTCACAGGCAGTAATTCCATCACTTGGGCAATACTAATGAAATCCTGAAAACATGACTTGTTGAAGGCTCTTGAGGACTGGAGTTGGGGAACACTCCAAGGGGATTCTAAACAGAGCAGACATGATAGTAAATGGCATAGATAGACAAGTTTTATTGATAAACACAAAGAAACAAAAAATAGGAAGAAATCCAAACATTATGTGACATTTTCAGCAGAGTATAGTCATCAATATCAAGAAATTATCAGCATCATCAAAAAATATTTACCAATTCTCAATCAGGACAGTAGACTCTCTGAAATAATACAGAACAATGAAATCAGATTTGTTGCCAAAAAAGCTCCCCCATTAGGTACAATTTTAGCTCCCGGTCTCTTTTACAACAACACACAATCTCATAAACTGACGTCTTTCCTCTAAGCGATTCTGTGGATGCGGACACACAGTGTATAACCTGTAAACATGCATTTAAATGTCAAAGATATTTGTCGTTTGCAACAGGACTACAATTTCCGAAATAAAGCTTTCTCAATTGCAAAACAACAGGGTTTATTTACTTGATATACTGCATAACATAAAAAAACAATATGAAGGGCGCACTACAGGCGCACTACCGGCCCTTAAAAAAATGCAATAGACACCATTTATCTGATGCTTCTAATCCGGCAACAGCTAATGTGTCTGCTGCCTCTAGACATTTTTCATCGATACATAAGGTGGATAAGACATCATTCAGATTTGCAGGTAAGGGAAAGTTTTTCAAACCTATCAGAGGAGGGGATGTAAAGAGGAAATACTGAACATATTGGATCTATAAGCTTCAAAACAGAATACCACTTGGTAGGGACATTAGACAAGATTTAATTCTTCAATGCTAATAGCTTGTATTATTCTGATACAACTCCCTGTATTAACCCTTCATTCATCAGTCCAGGAATATTAAAGGGTCAGTATTATATTAATTACTAGTTTAGCTAAATGTATCAGGATTCCTCACTATTTGCAAGATCTCTGCTTGCTGTCAGTGAATGAGTCTAACCACTGCACCCATAAAACACGTGTTTCTTTCTTTTACAATAAACAGTGCAGAGCATGCAATGACTCACAGCCTGCGAGTGACACTTTACATACAAGATAAATATAGAGAAAGTTTACTGTCAGGTGGTTTTATTTGACACAGCTCCAGTCTGCAGCTATAGTCTGATGCTTTTAATCTGTAATCTGGCATCAGTTAATATGTCTGTACCTTCTAGACATTTTTCATTAATACATATGGAGGATATGACATTGTTCAAACTTGAGGGGATTGAAAAATCTTTTTACAGAGGAGATTTAAAAAGGAAAACAATAAACAGACAATTATATTGAATCTATAAACATCATCCAGTACTAACACAGTAGTTTGCTTCATGTTGTGTTTGTTTATTGTGCTGTCTATGCTTCACCTACACTCTGCTGGGTCTGTCTATATGCTTCCATGTTTGTGTAGCCTTTGGACAGTGTCTATGAACACCAGTCCCCTAAGGATCCTCTGGATCAGCTGAGCTGAGCAGTATTACACTGCTGCCACCAAGTGTGGAGACTTGAGATTAAGTGGGTGCTCTCTTGTGCTGGCCTAGCTGCCTTTAGAAATACAGCGTAGAGCAGGGCTCATCTTACTGGCTGCTTGTACTCCTTCCTCGTGAGAGCACAGAGTGGCAATATTTTATTGGATCACCAATAGTCAAGAACACATTGTACAGTCCCAGCAAGTACATAAGATTGTACAAATGTCAGAGTCTCACCCTTCCGCTGGCTTGACGGGAACGAAAAAATCTGTGACTTAGAGGCATCCAGGGCCAATGACCCTAAACAGTGACACCCTTCTATTGGTGGGCACCCACAGAGAGGAGGTAGCAACAATCTTAGGAAGCTAAGAGAGAACATTGAGGTAAGTGGCCAGGGGACCTGATTGTCTCAACCTGGGTTTACCAAACATCTCCATAGGTTCAATGACAGGCAGTAGACCAAATCTGTATTCTTCCAGTTGGAGTCATGGTACTTTTGCTGCAGTCCCCTAAAATCTCACTGTAGAAGGCGATAGGTCCCTTTTAAACCCACAGCTGTCATTCAGGGCATCATCCATAGGTTGGGGCTGAGGAGCAGGAAGAGGTAATCTCTCATTATTTGAGTTTTCAACTCACTTGTACACTTTGTCCTTCAATGTTTGCAGAAAAACACGCAGCAGAGGCTGTTACAATAAGTAGTCAGCAGCCATTCACCAAATTAACAAACAATGAGTCTTCAAGTAACCTGCAACTTGGTCCATAAAGGATTGCAGAACAATAAGCTGCAGGTAATGATACAATAGGTAGTCCGTGAACATTAATGAAATTAACAAACATTAATTCAACCTTCAAGAGCCAATGTTCAGGCTCATATGAACAATAGCTCATGTCCGTGGGCCTACTGAATGATACGTCTGTCATAAATAAGACTAAAAGCTATGTCATCCAACACATTTCATGTTTGCATGCTATATCGTTACAGAGTACAACTTTATTTGTTAGTTACAAATGGAAGTGGCTTCTTTTATTAAGCACCTGTTCACACCTGGTCTCTGTTTGGAAGTGACAGACTGTCTTTGATACTTGTATATCATATATATTCTCTGACTGAGCCCTCCACTCATCAGCCTATGGCCTTTTCATCACAGCAAATTCCTACCTGCCTATATAAATATAGGCTATAAGCTCAGGAGAGGAATCACATTAGGTTAGGTTTCTAGCAAAGATTATTGCTTTGTCATTGGCTGCTGGGCATACATGAATTGGCCAATTTATGTGATAACTATCTTTATTTTTTCATATGTTGTAGAGCAGTAATGAAATTCCAATTTCACATAAGTCATGTTTGCATGCTACTGCATTCACTCTAAGGGAGGAAACTGGGCAATCTTCCAGGGCCCCTAACCCCCAGGGGCCTCCAGCATTTACAACAAAAATTAACTTGATTATTAATCTTATCAATCTGTATTATTAATCTAATATCTGATACTGAGAATGCTTAAGAACCTTAAGTGACAACACAGTAATATGACTGTGATATTACCACAGGTCTTGCAGTCTTGTACTCTGTGGGACTTCAGGACCTTTGGTGACCTCAATAAGCTTGAGAAAGGCTCACATTTTGAGCCGAAACATCTCTGAAGCCCCTATGGGCTGCTAAACCACCATTTTTATACTATATTGAGGATTGGTCTATGTCTGAAAGCTCTGGCACCAATTTTTCATATACTGCTTGCTAGTGTTGCTTTTGAATCTGTATTATATATATATATATATATATATATACACACACACAGTATTTGTGCATGTGTGTGCGCGCCTGTGCATGCATCAAGCTGTGTGTATGTTCAATAATGTGTCTGTATACAATGGTCAGTCTTTATGCACTGTATGTGCATGCATGTCTCTGTATGCATGTCTTTATATATCTTAAAAAGGAGAAAACGGAGTAACGGATCCAAAATATATGCAAAAGTATAAATTTTATTAGTACTCACATCAAGTGCTGACAAGTATACAAGTTGACTAAAATAGGGGGGATAAGCCCCAATGATACAACAATCAGGACAGACAAGGACAGGGTAAATAAAATGATACCAGTGCTCGAAATCTACATGGCACAACGTTCAGTCAGCCCATGGGCATTGCACATAACAGACATATGTCTAATGGTAAAAGATAGTCAGATATGGCATACTCAATTAAATGTGTATTGTACATAGTTGTACATGTCTAGAGCGCCAAAAAAAAAAAAAAAAAACATCCAGAGGGGTCAATGTGCAAGTCCAATGGACACTGAACATAAATGAATCAATGACATGCGAAAGGATTCTTAAATAGTTAATAACATATGTATCAGCATATCAAAACTGCGCAATTGTGCCAGAGAGAACCCGGGAGACGACCCGCCCAGCGGTCCAAATGACCGAAGTGTGGAAACAAGTAAAGGCAGGCTGCTTACCAGGGAGCAGAGGAGGTGAAGGCCCATGCAACGACCCCCGACGTACGTTTCGCGCCCGCCACAGGCGCTTTATCACTCCCTGCCTTTTGATATGCTGATATGTGAATGGTTTTGCACTGCAGCCACAGCAAGGGAAAATTTTGAAAGAGAGAGACGGGAAAAATTATAGGCCTACACTGGACACTGAGTCCCAGGACCTAGACATGTACAAAAGTTTCTTTTGGTACATATGAGAAGTCCAAAACTGTTGAAGATCAGTGAAAATTGTAGGCACTTTGGAGATTTTTTTATTAGGTCTTAGGAACTTCAAGTTAGTGTACATAAGCGAGACATGTATAGAGAGAGACATAAAGTGAAAGAAACATAAAGAGAGTGAGAGACACATTGAGAAAGAGAGAGAATGCAAAGCAACTATTCATAGCTACAAATAAAATATGTTCTGCGTCCATTAATAGACTGATTGACCAACAGCGTGAGACATTCCTCGCCGAAGATTATCATTGGATGTTTTTCACACAGTTTTTCTATCAATAAAATGCATTTTATAAAGGCCTTCGCATTTTATTAAATCACTTTACATGGTGTAGATTGCTCATAAACATTTATAGCAGCTCAGATTATTTTTCCTCTGAATAATTTAATATTACCCACGATCAAATCTTTAAAATGTTGAGATGGATTATTTTATGCCATCACTCGGTTTTATAGAATGTGTTCCTATAAAACCATGCATTTAATATTCAACGGTTTATTGTAAATCCTTAAGACAGAGGAGTTGTGCACCACAAGGGGAAGACAAACACTTCTGGGGTGCATTATTACGATGGCTTATGCTAATTACATTGAAGCATCACTACTTAATTTATACATTATCAGCAAGTGCAAGGGGACAAACCTCTTTTTAAGTCAAGCTTTATCTTGTTAAGAGGATTTACCTCACCATTTCCTGTAATAAAGAGCTATTTTTTTTCCAACTATACTAGGAAAGCAATGCACAGTCTCACACAGCGCTCCTGCTAGTTGCCATGGAAGTCTGGAGCTCTATGCTAAGCTCAATATATTGGCTGCAATTAGGTTAATTAGAACATTATCTCAAAGTACACAGCTATTGTATGAAAACATTCTTATTAGATGTACTGCCTACACTGCAATAAAACAATTCCTAAAACTATTATATTTTCTAATTACAAATCACATTTCTTTCTCTTCAGGATGATCAAGATAGCGACGTTAATTATATCTTTTAAGGAGCCCTCGCTCGGATGTCTGCATGTCTCACTCCTGAAAAGTAAATCTTGGAGGCCACAATTTCATATTTCTGCTGCAGTAACTTGTAAGATACTTCCTTTCTACAGGAAGTTAAAATAAATCAATGCTGAATCATTGCTGAATGTTTTATTGTAAAAGACTGAGAGGAGTACCATTTATCTCTAGAGTTGGGAATATATAATTTTCTCCAGCTTGCATTATTCTGTTTACTGTCGGAAATGTTCCTATTAAATAATTATGGGTTACGATGGCTTGCTGTTTACATCTTTAGTGAGTGCACGAAGAGGTAATGCTTTTTTTAATTGTTTTCAACAAAAAGAAGTAATGCTTTTGAGGCAGTCAAACACAAACATGTAATTTATCTCCATTAGACCTTATAGAGGTATAGCTTTACAAAGATAGTAATACCACTTTCAGTACCGCTAAGGTAATTAAATCTGCTACTACACAAAACAAAAGATAGGTAAGCAAGTAAAGCAAAGCAAAACCCCAGGTAGCTTTGTTTTAAATATAGAAATGCAAAAAATCAAGGTCTAAACAACAAGGAGACAAATAGGGGTTATGAAGAGTTGGTCATTGAGAAGCAAAAAAAATACAAAATCATATCGGATATAAAAAGCGTAGTTGAAGATTGCAATGCCATTGCAAATAGACTTAGCCCAAACTGAGTTATAAAAGTTCCCTGTCACGACCCAAGAGGGGTCGGTCCCGCAGACAGCACAACACACACAATGGGATGGAAAAAGGGACAATGGGATGGAAAAAGGGGAGGAAGGCCCCAACAATAGGGTTCGAGGGATGAGACACCTTCTAAACAACAACCTGTGCCTATCCATAAATTTCCCTAATTTAAAGTGTGTATGTGCATATAATGTAGTGTGATTGCATTAGTAAACTCATGTACCATAGCTCTCTTCGATGTCCTGCACTGTCCTTACCTCAACTATGTGATGTCACCGCTTCGCAGACTGTCTAAGTCATACTGTGCTCTGTGTGACCTGGATGTGACTTTTACAATGTATGCCTATGGAGAGTCAGAATAAGGTTCCGGGGCTTCCATTGTAATAGAGACTTCCGGCTCACACATAGAGCATAGAGTGAGCTAGATAGTCTATATGGTGATGACATCACTGAGAAGAGGAGGAGAGCGCTGCTGGATCCCGGAGAGAACAGAGGTAGGTGAGTATATTAATTCACTCACACTACATTATATGCACATACACACATGTAATAAAACAATATATACATGGGAGGGCTCTTTTGAGTGCACTGGCAAAAATGTGGCTCAAAGTTCTCCAACGATAACCACATTATTAAACAGGAACATGCAATGAGTTATTTATTGCCGTTCAGAAATGTTGTGCTATGATTTACCTTAATTTCACAAAAGAACATACTTCTCATTATGCTCTATATTGTGCTTTCTTTCATAGCAATATACATTTTACTAAAAACTGGTGGCACAATTCTGTTATTAGTATAAAACCAGACTTCATAAACTAAGCCCCCATCCGTATATAGGTTTATTAGTACCTTTAAAAAGCAATATCTGTATATTCTATTGTTGTCACTTTCCTGTTTTGGAAGTGTCACCCAAGAAGTAGAAGGTCAACTTATATCTGTATTCATTCCCAGGCTGATAAATCCTCCGGCTATAAAAAATATTGAAAAAGGAAAGACGAACAGACAACAGCCAAAATCAAACAGCGGAATGAACACTGCATTCATAACCATTATGCTGACACAAAAGTCATACACAACTCTCAATTTATTTTTAACATTTAAAATCTTTTTCTTTGGCTTATACAAAACAGATAAATGTTAAGTCAGGTGAAGCATATATCCTAAATAGCTTCTTTAAGAGCGGGACTATTCATTCATTTAAAAGTATCACATTACTGGCAGATAATATGCAATGATAATGGATCTTGTGAATTGTGATGCCTAGCACACAGTAGGGGGGATAGACTGCTCACATCAATATTTTTATTATTCCATTTCTGTATTTTCAGCGGTCTCACTGACGTTCTTTGTAATTCAAAATTGTGTATAGAAATAAAGCCTTTTTTTTCCCTTCATACCATAAAAGCATTATTATGAGAATGGTATTTTTCCCAATGTTAGCGCTTATGGGTTAAATTTATCATGACAATACTAGGCGAAGATGCAAAAGAAAGACTGAATTTCCCGTACCATCCAGTGATTGATACCAGCTAAGCAGACAGTAAATTTAAAATGCAATGACATTTTGAAGTGAGGATGGATTTCTTCCCATGGTTTTCATTATAACAGACTTCACTAATTAAACACTTTGAAAGTCAGATTATAAAAGTTCAGTAGATTTTCCAAATATAGAATTAAATAAAATGAACAGCTTACTTTGATTTTCATATAAGCGAACCATGGAGCGCTTGTGTCAATGTAAAGTATACTTACACTTAGGCCGGTTTCACATTTGCGCTTTATAGGATTTATATAGGATTTTGCCGTGCGCTGCGCACTTTTGAAGGTGCGCCCGTGTGCGCCGAACGCAGCATGGTGCATTTCGGCGCGCACAGCGCACCTTCAAAAGTGCGCAGCGCACGGCAAAATCCTGCTAGCGCACGGCCAGCGCATGATCTGCGCACCCTATGCTAAAGATAGGGTGCGCAGATCGCAAGCGCCCATGTGCGCTAGTAGGTGGCGATGACCGGATGGGGCGGGCAGGGAGCTGGCAGGGGGCGGGGCTTAGCGGCGGCCGTGCGCAGGCCGTCGCTGCGCTATAAAGCGCAAATGTGAAACCAGCCTTATTGTTATTTAATAGTGCACACGGAAAACAATAGAACTGATATAATGCATCTCCTGTTATTTTGACTAAAGTAAATGAAATATTTGGGGTAACAATGGCAAATTTCATGCCACCACTTATGATTCACATAATGAGATCTGTTGATCACATCAATTACTTACGGTATTCTAAGGCTAGATTCACATTTATACCTCTTCAGAGATATGACGCATGCGTAGAACATATACATACACCAAAAACATATGCAAGCATGTCCCCACATCAAGTCGAACTACGTCTGCCTGCATTTTGATGTATACCTCATCGCCATTCATCTACAGCTACTGTATATACTTTTTTTGTTTTTTTAAAACATCCATTTTTTGGTAAATTCTTTTCTTAACTAACTTTCAAAAGGTACAGACATTAAAATATATATGTTTAGATGTATTGAAACATACATCTACACTATACAGTGAGTTCACTATTGAGAAAAAAACATTCATACAGTTTTTGGGGGATCAAGAAAGTAGTCAACTAATGATTTTTTTGTGTGCCCAAGATTAAAAAACTATGGATACGCTGCCATATTTGTCTGAATACAGTTATTTTGAAGATCATGTGTATATGTCCAGTGGAATAAACTATACAAATGTAGACAAAGCCCAGTGTGTATGTTTGGCTGCCACAATTTATTTCCAGTTGCTACTCTGCTGACCACAGATATTCTGCTCCTTCATCTTGGTTAGAAGAACATTCTGATACTTACAACATAAGCAAATTTATGAGTTTATTTGTTTGTGACCTTTTTGCGTGATCCAGAATTTAAGTCTTAGGTTATCATTATGTACCTAATCTCTATGACTAGTCTCTGTCTTTCATGGGTCTGATTTGCTCATGTCCAAGTTCTGATTTGGCTTGATTATTATTATTGTGAGACTCACAATTATAAATTTATGGAATATTTTTCCCAGTACTGCTCCTGGTTTATTTTCAGGTCTTCACCCCTTGTTAGGTTGCTACTAGTTATTGGTGAACCCCTGGATGTTGGGGCCTGGCAGGTTCATCTGAACAATTAAAAAAGTTTGGTTTGTGTACCAGAACAGAATCCAAATCCGATCCCGGAACCTATTCAGAGAGCTGCAGTTCCCATGTTGTCAGATGACAGCGTGAGCCAGCAGCTGTGATGGCAGTAAAAAGTTTACCTCCAGTCACAGAGGTGTTGGCAAATGAGAGTTAACTACTTGCATCAGCCTTACGCCTGCTGTCGCTAATTGCTGTAATGTCTATTGTCTGTACAAATCCCCTCTGAAATGTAAAGTGCTGCGGAATATGTCGGCGCTATAAAAATAAAATTTATTATAGCAAGGAGAGAAGGCAGCGGCTGATGGGAGTACTCATCAGCTGGCGCCTGTGCTATAAATAAATAAAAAATAATGTTGGACCTTATATTGCATCTTAATTTAATTATCTTAATAAAAAATTGTAATGTGATCTTATCAACCTTAGTGAGCACAGGCAAGTGTGATTGTTGTCTATTTTTGATAACCTTCACAGAAAAATCTGACAGGCAAGCTAACGTAGACAGCTGTGGCCCAGCTATTCCAATTGCCCTGTGTCAGTGGCAAGTGGGGTTTATATTTGTGGGGTTGATGTCACCTTTGTATTTTCAGGTGACATAAAGCCCAGCAGGTAGTTGTGGAGAGGCGTCTTCTGTCAATGAAAAACACTATGAAAAAAGTCCTTTATTTGAAATAAATTAATACCCCAAATATTTAATATACTTTATGCATGTACTTAAAAATAACAGGAAATACATTATATCAGTTCTATTATTTTCAATGTGCACTTTTTAATTTTACAAATTTATTTAAAAATAACAAACACAGTTATACTCACCTAGTATTCACAGCTGGATGGTGCTCTGACCAGCGGTAAAGATCTTACAGCCAATCAGAGCCACCGGTGTTTCACGCAGTGTCATGCAAATGATAGCATGGGAAACACCCCATGTTTGGGGTGCCAAACCCGAACAATAATGCAGAACTCCTGGAGGTCCATTCCAGAAGAGTAGGTGTTCAGGACGGACTCTGAACTTTAATGTTTGGGTTCACCAGTCACTAGTTGCTACCAATACTTTGGGTCTACTAACTGCCTGGCTTAAGTTGGGTCTACTTATAAAGGGGTTGTCTGGTCTTATGTGACAGCAGACTTGTAAATCCTCCAATTGCGCACACTGCACGCTGTGAAGATACTCTGGTGTCGGCGTCCATAGCGGGCAGTCATGTGACTGAAAGCATGAAATTTGCATAAACTTGCATTAAGCGAGGCTGTGCCCATCTGGTTGACACATGACTGCATGTATGCAAATCATATATTTGATCTCACAAGTCCGCGCTCCCACTACAGTGCTCTCAATGTGAGGATTCATAAGAGTGACTGCAGACTTGTAGCTTAAGACAAGACAAACCGTAATAATCATTGAGGAGTCTAATCAAAGAAGCACAGGTAATCTACAGGAAGCTTGAATTATAGGATACAATTTTACTTTAAGCCACCAAATGTATTATACTGTATATAGTTTTTAAGAAGAATTGGTAATACTTATTCACAGATCACGTCTCAGTGTTTACACATGGAACAAACCTCATATAAAATGTTAGATGCATTAAACGTCACTGTAAGAGACTGAATGACCCTTTATTGGAATATAAACAATAGCTAAAATTCCCAAGGAAACTGAAGTGTTCTTGCCATTGTTATTGACCCCTAATATATAGGAAAGCTCTTGAATTCCTTCAACTGCTGACACTGTCATTTTCATCACTGAAGGTCAGAAAAGAACTGTGTTAAGATCTTACTTTTCAAGGCAAACTAACAAGCTCAGCAGTATGATACTATATATACTGAGCAATGAGTTTGTATGAATGACAATATACACCATTTCTTATTGTAGAAGTTTATTGTCATTATTGTAAACGTTCTAATCACTGTCTACAGGATTCCAATTTCACAAAAGATTAATTTTAACATTCTTTTCTCTTTCCTCGTCCCGTTATTGTAATTTTATGAGCATTTCCCTGTAATTCGAAGAAGATAGAATCTTTTTTATTCCCATGTTATCTTTAAAAAATGATTTAGGTGTTAATGAGGATGATTTGTTCAATACTGTAAATCTTACTGACATACTCACACTGACATACAACACTTTCCAATAAAATAGTTCTTATCTTACTACCTATCTCAGTTTGTATTTAAATGTCAGAAGTATAACATTCACAAGACTTAAAATGATAGACATTTAGAGAGGCCAATGCTAACTACTCAAAGAGAGATATGTCTTCGAAATGACATTGGAGCATAACTTTTTACAAAGAGTTTCTATATTATATTTTGCAGTGGTTTGAATTGCGAAACTCCAATGATCACAAGAATGGGGATGGATGGTATCATTTAAATTGGAGCATGTACACCAATGCTCCAATTGATGCCTATATTATTGCTGAGATAGCCAAGTGCTAAAGTCACCGAACACCAACAATCCAAGAGATCATGACTAGCACAGTATTGCACTTGTATTACTTGTACACATTGCTTCATTAAAAACAGATACTCTATATCCCTGTTCTCAGTTCAGCAGGTGTCCAAGGGAAGACTCAGCTAATCAATGAGATATAATTATGGTGGTGAGTGAATTTGTTCATAAAACGATCACCAAATATAAATGTGGAACGAGTATGGCACATTTGTATTCGTGATCAGAAACACAATCAAAATTTTATAAAGTCGTAAAAAAATTGGTAACATTTGGTAAAAGAACGAGAAAAAATGTGTGCGTTGCCACAAAACTATTTTCAGCACTCTAGCAATGATAATGGTGGTGTATCATGAGTGGTTGGCACATGTTTGATGAGAGGAGGGGGTTTGTAGAGCTCAGAGGTGCGGCGTTCTTGTAAACAGTCTTTTGTTTTCCTAACTTTATGTGTGCACATTGCAGCTAGCCAATGAAGGTGCAGGAAACACCCAAAATATCCTGACACAATAGCTTGTATGATTGGCTGCTGAAATCACATCTCACTCTCCATATAAATAGTGTACATCTTGTTTTAGCACCATTTTGACATCGAAGCAGTGCAGAGAAGCTGCTCCTGACGCTGCAACTGTTAACAGCAAGATTTTAGCTAGTTAGTTAGGCGGTTGTATATCAGTCACATAGTGTAGCTAGATAGTGTCCAGTGTGGCTGTTAAATGTACCTTGCAGCACTTTTTTATGGCCATTACTGAGATCCACAGACAAAACCGGCAAGGCACATGTCCAATAAGTGTGTTGTCCACTGCTTCTATTTTTACTAGCTAAATGTGAAACAGCCTGCTGTATCCCACCTTGTCATTTAGTGCTGTGGTGATATGAAACTGTCTGCAGACTTAAGGCACATTAAAAAAATTCTAATTTCATCTCATCAACACTGAAACAATTCTTTTTGCTGTGAGTAACACGACTAATCACGCTATATTTCACCTTCTAATTTTGTGCCTCTGAAATTCAGCTGTGTGAGGCGGTTGTGCAGAGTAAAAAAATCTGTTTTTAGTTGCTAATAGTGTGCGCCTAGCACAGTATCTGATCAACATGACTGGGAAAAAGCAAGGTCATGGAAGATGAGGATTAGGCTTGGTTTTCAAGGTGTTTGTGGGACAAGTGTTAATGTTTCTGAAAGCACTAGTGAACCACTAATATGATGTCCTATCCAAAGACAACTGACAACTTCTGTTACTCGAAGTTATAGTTTTTAGTGTTCCGCATTGTTCTTGTGTAATTGCAGTCTCTGATATCTTTAGTGGGGCTTATGTGCCTGCTTTTGCTCCTGCTGCATCTGGAGATGTTAATACTAATTTGTAGATATGTGAACAGTCCTGCTTGGGTGTCCATCTGCTGGGTTGGGTGAAGTGGAAGACCTGTGGCTCCCTATTATATTATTTCTACTGTGGTAAAACTGATGCCACTTTGTTAGTGTCTGACACTGATTTTTGGAAATGTGTACATTCTGTGTTGTGTCTCCTTCATGTGTGTTCCTGTAGCAGTAGGCCTCCGATACCGGCAGTCCTCCACTGTCTTTGAGTCAATTACCCATGCTACTATCCTTACATTATTCTGACGATAGTAATCTATGAAACTGATATGTGTACCACCATAGTGTGGCTGAGCATCACTTTCCATTTTTTTTGGGGGGGGTTTCACTTATATAGAGCCAATAATTCAACATTCGCTTTACAGACATTACTGGCACTGTCATCATTGGGGCTCACAATCTACATTTACTATCTGTATATCTTTGTAGTGTGGGTAGAAAAAAAATTACTTGGAGTAAACCCTCGCAAACACGGGTAGAACATACAAACTCTCTTCAGATGCTGTCCTTGGTGGGGTTGTAAAACAGAACTAGAGCACTGCAAGACTGCTAATGATTTTGCTTTGACAACTGAACATTTCTGTGGTTGGAAGGCTATCACTGCGATTCAAACTGTGTGCCTCACTGCTGTGTTGGGGAAAACCACTGTCAAGATTGTCTTCCAGAATATTTTTATACTGCAGCAAAGGCGCATCCCTTTTCAGGTGGGAAGCAACAGTCAAAATTTACTTTTGTATTGTGGATAGAACACACTGACAACCCAGTAGTCAGCACTATTTTGAATCGTAACTATACCAGTAACAATGTTGCAGATAGTGCTGCAAGAAGGTGCTCATGGGTCTGTCTCTTTCATGAGGTCCAACTCCACAGTGTGTTGGTGGTGGTATAACAGTCAAGCTTTCTTCCTCCATCCACTCCTGACAACCACAGACAACATAGAGGGACAGTGGTGGAGTAATTGCTTTACCATCATTTTGCAGATGAGAACCATGCAAGGCAGATGTATAAGGTTGGCCTGGAGTAGGGCCGCCACCAGGTTTGCACCATAATCGCACACAGCCTTCCCTGGCTGAAGTTTGAGTGTAGACAGCCATTGTTCAAACTCAGCATGGATAGCTGTCCCAACTGTTGATCTGTATTGTTAGGGCTGGCGGAAAGCGCCAAATAATAGATGGTAATAAGGTGGATTTGCAGCCCGGGGTCCGCCGTACAGAGATGTTAACTGCTGCTCGGTAACGGCGGACACAAAATGGCGGTATCACACTGGACACACGTGGGTTAAATGCCACCACTTATGTAGTAGCGATGGGCTCTGTTTCTTCAAAGAGCCACAGTACCGCGTAACACAAATGCCATACCCTGTGAACTGTCATAGGGCACAGCTGAGTCTGCGTTAGTGTACGGTCACAAAGTTCTGCCCCAACGATGCAGGGTAAGAGCCTCTCTAGACCCACTAGGCGCACAGCATCACAACTGCAAATGTCACTAATAGACGCTGGCTACTGTGGAGTGCAGCCTAAGTGCACAGTGGTGTACAAGCAAAGCCACTACTTGGAGCTGAAATTAGGCCCTGACTCTGCCTCAGCAAAGGCACTACCTGGCAAGGCTGATCAACACATGCGTACCAAGGGTAGGGGTTTCATAATGAGTCAGTCACCAGAGACATTCATACGTGCATAAAATATTCACTCCACATCTATAATATAATGCTGGGAACATTACTCTGTCCGAAGCCTTTACAGACAGCGTAAGCGTGACGCGCCTGCGCAGTCTGGATAGAGTAGCGCACCCAGGGATGAGGAGGGTGGCCCAGGAGATCGAGGTGTGCGTAATCACTGAATGCATACCGCGATCTCCGGCACAACACCTTACCAATCTGGTGTTGCCGCGGGGTCTTGCTGGGATGTCAGGAGAGGGCGGGTTGTAGCACCAGAATCGGCGCATGCCCAGTCTGCGCTTTCTGGTGCCATATTGTGGAAGACACACTGCAGTGTGTCTTCAAGAAAATGGCATCGGAAAGCGAGGTCTGCGCAGGCGCAGATGTCGCCGGCATCGGCGCATGCCCAGTCAGCACTTTCCAGCGCCATTTTGTGAAATACACACTGCAGTGTGTCTTCAAGAAAATGGCGCCGGAAAGCGATGACTGCGCAGGTGCTGACTTCGCCGGCACAATCTGGTCCTCTCCTGACATCACGGCACAGCAACTTACCGATCCTGTATTGCCACGGGTCTCGCTGTGATGTCAGGAGAGGGCGGGATGTGGTTCTGGAATTGGGCGCCGATTTCGGCAGCACAATCCCGCCCTCTTCTGACCTCACGGCGGGACCCCGTGGCAATACCAGTGTCAAAAAAATGGCATGCTTACCAGGATTGGGGGATGAGGGGTACCATACTTATCAGGATTGTGCATTGAGGAGACCAGGCTTATCAAGATTGGGGGGTGAGGGGACCATGCATACCAGGATAAAGGGTTGAGGGGACCATGCATACCAGGATAGGGGGTTGAGGGGACCATGCATACCAGGATAGGGGGTTGAGTTGACTGTGCATACCATGATTGGGGGATGAGAGGACCATGCATACCAGGATAAGGGGATGAGGGGTACCATGCATACCAGCATTGGGGATGAGGAGACCATGCATACCAGGATTGGCGATAAGGGGACCATGCATACCAGAATTGGGAGGTGAGGGGGTACCATACATCCTACGATAGGGATGAGGGGGGACCATGCATACCAGGATTGAGGGGAGAGGGGACCATGAATACCAGGACAGGGGGGTGAGGGGACCATGCATACCAGGATAGGGGGATGAGTGGACCATGCATTCCAGGATTGGGGGGTGAGGGGACCATGCATACCAGGATTAGGGATTGAGGGGGACTGTTATGAATGAGTCACCGAGGAGGAATAAACAAAAAGCAAGCTAAGCCCAGAAAACCGGAGAGGTTGGTAACTAGCGGATTGCAGACCCCTGATCCTATCCACAACAACTAGAAGTAGCCATGGAGCGTGCCTACGGTGGTCCTAGACACCTCGTCACGGCCGGAGAACTAAATAAGCCTAAAGAAAGAAAGGGAAAATCTAAACTGCCCCAGAGCAGACCCCAAAGCAATAGACAGCCCCCAACATGTATTGTCGGTGAAACAAGATGAAAACACAAACACAGATAGAAAGACAGGCTGAGCAAACGATGGGGCCCTCACTAATTAGAAAGGACAGGAAAGAAAAGCTGCTGTCTGCAATCACGCAAAAACCCTGCCAAAAAATGTCCAACACGTCTGATAGAAAAAGGCCCTGAAGTCGCTAGATTTCAATTCCCTATATCAGCACTCAGGTATATTCTGAAGACAGAGCAAAAGAGATCAACTGATCAGAGGCAAAATGGGGATTCAGCCCAGTCCCAGCCAGGGCTGGCTGAACACAAAAACTAAGTAAACCTGACGAAAACTCATATGAACAACAGCAGAGAAAACTTAGCTTTAAGAAGGCAGGAACCAAACTGAAAACCAGAAGCCACAGTCAGGAGAAATCACCAGCAAGAAACTAGGGAGTTGGCTGCCTTAAATCCAATCAGAAATTCCTGATATCCAATCACAGTCCTCTTCCTCAGGTGGTCGGTCTCTGCCATTTAGATCAGCTTCATTACCTCCCTTCACCAACAGAGGGAGTCCAGATAGAGAACTCACTACTCCTCTGTCAGCACAGCCAGCTCCATAACCCTCACCAGAAGCCAGAGGCAAACCCAAAAATGAGCTCACAACAGGGGACCATGCATACCAGGATTGGGGGGGTGAGGAGACCATGCATACCAGAATTGAGGGTGAGGGGACCATGCATACCATGATAGGGATGAGGGAGTACCATGCATACCTGGATTGGGATGAGGGGGTACCATGCATACCAGGATTGGGGGGTGAGGGGATCATGCATACCAGGATGAGGAATTTGGTGCCATGCATACCAGGATTTGGGGTGAGGGGACTATGTATATCAGGATAGGGGGTGAGGGGTAGTATGCATGCCAAGATAGGGAGATGAATGGACCATGCATACCAGGAAAGGGGGGTGAGAGAATGATGCATACCAGGAAAGGGGGGTGAGAGGACCATGTATAGCAGGAAAGGGGGGTGAGAGGACCATGCATACAAGGATGGCGGGTGAGAGGACCATGTATACCAGGATTGGGGGGTGAGGGGGCCATGCTTACCAGGATAGGGATGAGGGGTGCCATGCATACCAGGATGGCATACCATATACCAATAAAAATGCTTGCCACCCGGGCATAAAACGAGTTCAATAGCTAGATGTCTATACTAGCGCACGGCCGTGCGGGCGTGCAATCCTTTTATAACCGCAGCCTTCCAGGACCTTCCTGATGGCCCAATCTGAGCTGCTTCAGGACCTGAGCATGTGACCTCTGATCACCAATGAGCGGTCGTATCCCAGGCATGCTCAGATGAGGAAAAGCAGGCCTTAGTCCAGGAGCGTCTGTTCGCCGCTGACTAATGCTGGAAGCTATAGCTGAACCTGGGGCGGTAGCAGCAACCAGGCGCATAGCATTTGCCTCGGAAAGACGCTGGGACTGATGTCTCTGCTGAGCAGGAACCTCTGCGGCTGCAGAAGAATGAGAGACCTCAAAGGACATGGCTTGAGATTCCCCCTGTGCAGTGGCGGGAACTTGACACCTAACATGTAGGACTGCGATCTTCAAGGCATATTAGTGCAAACACTGCATGACTACAGTGAGCCTTGGCTGTGCAGTACAGAGGTGGGGGAAGGATGCTTTCTGCAGTGTTGGAAAGTGTGTTTAATTATGGCAAAGGTTGAGGGTGCAGGTGGATGCCCTAGAGGATGTGAAGGAGGTAGAAGCACTGCAGGAGCTGTTGCATACAGAGGTTTGTTCCGCAAATCCTGGGGATTCCAAGACTTGGTGTCTACTGCTTTAGTTCTCTATCCCTTGGTGTGTACTAGTTTAGTTCTCCAACCCCACCTGTTTAGTAGTTTAGTTCTCCAATTCCTGTTGTCTATTAGTTTAGTTCTCCATGTTCTGGTGCTAATTTGTTTAGTTCTGCAATCATAGCTGTTTAGTAGTTTAGTTCACCAACCCCTGTGGTCTAGTAGTTTTCTTATCTATCTTATGGTGTGTAATGGTTTATTTCTCCAACCCCAAGCACCCTGCAAGCATTAGGGATTGTAAGATTTGTGGAGCAGCCCCTTTCCCACTGCCCCTACAGTCACCAGAGTCACCCAGTGCCTGCTCATCCAGGTGTCATTGTTGAAATGTACCCTGGCAGACATAGAATTTTTCAAGGAACAGGTGATGTTGTCTGCAACTTGTTGCTATAGCTCAGGCACATCTTTCTTAGAAAAGTAATGGTGACTGAGCAACTGGTACTGGGGGGACTGTGACGGCCATCAGCTTTTGGAAACCATCTGTATCCATAAGGCGGAAAGGCTGCATTTCTGTGGCCAGCAGATTGGAGTGGCCATGCAATAATCACAGTGATCACAGGCCATGAGTTATACAAAAGCAAGCTCTGTGATCTTTGTAGCAAATAGCTCTCAGCTGGCCCCTATAGTCTACAGGATGACACGATTTGGTGACAAATCATCCGAGGAGGCCACAGGCTGTTCACAATAATTAGTTCTCAGAAAAGTAATTGTGAGTGTATGGCTTATCCACATCCAGATTAGAACACATGGAAAATGTGCATATCTGCCATAAAATCACTGCTAACTCCAAGATAACCCAACACTCCTTGCTGCCAACAACAATCATGATTTAACCGAATAAATAAATACAGGCCAATTGGATGCCATTCTTCTTTTGAGGTTCACACCATCAGGGTGTTCCATCCCCTCTCCCTCAGAGTAGCAGTCATACCAGACACTAGGCTCACACATCGACTTCCTTGACCACTTTTATGCATTACGGCCATACTCCATGTCCTCATAAGTGACAACCCTTATCCTAGGAGACTTCCACACCTCCACCTCCCCAACTGCATCCCAGCTTCTAGCTTCTATCTCTAGCATATTCTCATGGCCTCTCACAACTTTCAAACTCTAAGACCCACAAAGACGGTAACACCCTTGATCTGAACTTTGTCTGGTTCAGTTCAATCTCCTACCTAGCTGACTCACCTCTTACCCTTTGTCCCCTATGAAATTAGGAATATAAACATAACTTAGACATTTTTAGGTGCTCCCTAAAAACACATCTGTTTAGGGCAGCCTATCATATTCCCTAATCAAAGTCCTTTATATATCATCTTTCTGTCTGTCTATCTAGCTTATTCTCTACCTGTTTGAACTTAATTCGCTATCAAACTCAACCATACCCAAAAGGCTCATGCAGCCTTTATCTACCCCCCATTTTATCAAGATGGTTATACTATCACTAGATTATGGCCCGATGCTATAGCATCGGGAGGATGCGATAGCATCACACCTCTTGCCATGTTAACCCTCAACACACACACTCCTCAACACACACTCCTCTCACCTTTCACCATCTCCACTCACTCTTTCACTCCACATACGACCCCTTCTCTCACTCCGTCTCTCATACTCACGCCGTCATCGCCGCTGCTCCACGATCCCCGACATCTTCTTTCGCCGGCGCCATCCTGGATCCAGACGTTGTCCACGCCGGCGACATGTTCTTGCGGCGACGCCATCTTGAGTATCGTGAAATCCCGCGATAGTCAAGATAGCGTCGCCGGAAGAACATGTCGCCGGCGTGGACGACGTCGGGATCCAAAATGGCGTCGGCGAAATCTCGCGAGTTTTCGCCGACGCCATTTTGGATCCCGACGTCGTCCTCGCCGGCGACATGTTCTTGCGGCGACGCCATCTTGACTATCGCGGGATTTCGCCGATCCAAAATGGCGTCGCCGCAAGAACATGTCGCCGGCATGGACGACATCGGGATCCAAAATGGCGTCGGCGTAATCTCGCGAGATATCGCCGACGCCATCTTTTTGGATCCCGAGTCGTCCACGCCAGCGACATGTTCTTGCGGCAACGCCATCTTGAATCTCGCGGGATTTCACGAAATCCAAGATGGCGTCGCCGCAAGAACATGTCGGCGGCCTGGAGAACGTCTGGATCCAGGATCGCGGCGGCGGAGGAAGATGTCGGGGCAGCGACGATGACGGTGTGAGTATGAGAAACGGAGTGAGAGAAAGGAACGTATGTGGAGTGAAAGAGTGAGTGGACGTGAGTGGAGGTGAAAGGTGAGAGGAGTGTGTGTTGAGGCGGTGTGGTGTGTTGAGGGTTAACATGTGCGTGTGTGTGGTGACGTCACCGGTTACAACTGGACAGAAGTTGTTACAACCGGAAGCTGCTTAGGGCATTTATTATTATAGATGATGAGGAAGAAGCCGTCTGTTGTTGGCGGTGATGGCGTGTAGAGGCTTCTTCAGCCAATGTAATAGATTTAGAGTTAGGGGATTCGTGTGTGAGACGACGGCATTTATAAGCCTTAATCTTGTCAAGTCGATGCTGTTTTTCCTCAGGAGTCTCATTAGCACGGTGTTGTTTTTGTCGTAGTGCTAAAGCTGCTTTCCTTTCACTGGCATTGGCATACTGTGCATCGGTATTGAATGGTGGTATTGATAGGGCAGAAACAGATTGCTGATTGGTTATGTCAGTGAACGGCATATGGGATGAAGTGTAGCAGTAAATTGTTCCACATGCTGATGTGGAAGCATCCTGTTGTGAGTCTAATAATAATGATGAGGAAGAGGCCGTCTGTTGTCGGCGGTGACGGCGTGCAGAGGCTTCTTCAGCCAATCTTATGGATTTAGAGTTAGGGGATTCATGTGTGAGGCGACGGCGTTTATAAGCCTTAATCTTCTCAAGGCGATGGTGTTTTTCCTCAGGAGTCTCATTAGCACGGCGTTGTTTTTGTCATAGTGCTAAAGCTGCTTTCCTTTCACTGGCATTGGCATACTTTTTGTTATGACTCATGTTGGCACAGGTAAAGGAGTCTATTTGGCAGTTATCTGGCAGTGAAGAAGGCGTCCTGGAGTATTGTAGAGTAAACAGATACTAATTGACCCTGTAATTGCCCAGCAGTAGTTATGAAGTGGTAGTGGCAAATTGGCCCTGTAGTTAGACACCGGCAGAGGAGCAAGACAGCAGTAGTTATGGCGGTAGAGGCAAATTGGCCCTGTAATTAGACACCGGCAGAGGAGCAAGGCAGCAGTAGTTATGGCGGTAGAGGCAAATTGGCCCTGTAATTAGACACCGGCAGAGGAGCAAGGCAGCAGTAGTTATGGCGGTAGAGGCAAATTGGCCCTGTAATTAGACACAGGCAGTGAACAGTCAGAGGAGCAAGGCAGCAGTAGTTATGGCAGTAGAGGCAAATTGGCCCTGTAATTAGACACCGGCAGAGGAGCAAGGCAGCAGTAGTTATGGCGGTATAGGCAAATTGGCCCTGTAATTAGACACCAGCAGAGGAGCAATGCAGCAGTAGTTATGGCGGTAGAGGCAAATTGATCCTGTAATTAGACACCGGCAGAGGAGCAAGGCAGCAGTAGTTATGGCGGTAGAGGCAAATTAGCCCTGTAATTAGACACCGGCAGAGGAGCAAGGCAGCAGTAGTTATGGCGGTATTGGCAAATTGGCCCTGTAATTAGACACCAGCAGAGGAGCAATGCAGCAGTAGTTATGGTGGTAGAGGCAAATTGATCCTGTAATTAGACACCAGCAGAGGAGCAAGGCAGCAGTAGTTATGGCGGTATTGGCAAATTGGCCCTGTAATTAGACACCAGCAGAGGAGCAATGCAGCAGTAGTTATGGCGGTAGAGGCAAATTGATCCTGTAATTAGACACCGGCAGAGGAGCAAGGCAGCAGTAGTTATGGCGGTAGAGGCAAATTAGCCCTGTAATTAGACACCGGCAGAGGAGCAAGGCAGCAGTAGTTATGGCGGTAGAGGCAAATTGGCCCTGTAATTAGACACCGGCAGAGGAGCAAGGCAGCAGTAGTTATGGCGGTATTGGCAAATTGGCCCTGTAATTAGACACCAGCAGAGGAGCAATGCAGCAGTAGTTATGGCGGTAGAGGCAAATTGATCCTGTAATTAGACACTGGCAGAGGAGCAAGGCAGCAGTAGTTATGGCGGTAGAGGCAAATTGGCCCTGTAATTAGACACCGGCAGAGGAGCAAGGCAGCAGTAGTTATGGCGGTAGAGGCAAATTGATCCTGTAATTAGACACCGGCAGAGGAGCAAGGCAGCAGTAGTTATGGCGGTAGAGGCAAATTGGCCCTGTAATTAGACACCAGCAGAGGAGCAAGGCAGCAGTAGTTATGGCGGTATTGGCAAATTGGCCCTGTAATTAGACACCGGCAGAGGAGCAATGCAGCAGTAGTTATGGCGGTAGAGGCAAATTGATCCTGTAATTTGACACCAGCAGAGGAGCAAGGCAGCAGTAGTTATGGCGGTATTGGCAAATTGGCCCTGTAATTAGACACCAGCAGAGGAGCAATGCAGCAGTAGTTATGGCGGTAGAGGCAAATTGATCCTATAATTAGACACCGGCAGAGGAGCAAGGCAGCAGTAGTTATGGCGGTAGAGGCAAATTGGCCCTGTAATTAGACACCGGCAGAGGAGCAAGGCAGCAGTAGTTATGGCGGTATAGGCAAATTGATCCTGTAATTAGACACCGGCAGAGGAGCAATGCAGCAGTAGTTATGGCGGTAGAGGCAAATTAGCCCTGTAATTAGACACCGGCAGAGGAGCAAGGCAGCAGTAGTTATGGCGGTAGAGGCAAATTAGCCCTGTAATTAGACACCGGCAGAGGAGCAAGGCAGCAGTAGTTATGGCGGTAGAGGCAAATTGGCCCTGTAATTAGACACTGGCAGAGGAGCAAGGCAGCAGTAGTTATGGCAGTAGAGGCAAATTAGCCCTGTAATTAGACACCGGCAGAGGAGCAAGGCAGCAATAGTTATGGCGGTAGAGGCAAATTAGCCCTGTAATTAGACACCGGCAGAGGAGCAAGGCAGCAGTAGTTATGGCGGTAGAGGCAAATTAGCCCTGTAATTAGACACCGGCAGAGGAGCAAGGCAGCAGTAGTTATGGCGGTAGAGGCAAATTGGCCCTGTAATTAGACACTGGCAGAGGAGCAAGGCAGCAGTAGTTATGGCGGTATTGGCAAATTGGCCCTGTAATTAGACACCAGCAGAGGAGCAATGCAGCAGTAATTATGGCGGTAGAGGCAAATTGATCCTGTAATTAGACACTGGCAGGGGAGCAAGGCAGCAGTAGTTATGGCGGTAGAGGCAAATTGGCCCTGTAATTAGACACCGGCAGAGGAGCAAGGCAGCAGTAGTTATGGCGGTAGAGGCAAATTGATCCTGTAATTAGACACCGGCAGAGGAGCAAGGCAGCAGTAGTTATGGCGGTAGAGGCAAATTGGCCCTGTAATTAGACACCGGCAGAGTAGCAAGGCAGCAGTAGTTATGGCGGTAGAGGCAAATTGGCCCTGTAATTAGACACCGGCAGTAAACAAGCATAGGACCAAGGCAGCAGTAGTTATGGTGGTACAGGCAATGCCAAGCGTCCGCACAGCAAGTCGGCGTGAGGTAAATGACGCAATTTCACGAATGCAAGATGGCGTCGGCGAAATCTCGCGAGATTTCGCCGACGTCGTTAAGGCTGTGTGCACACGCTGCGGATTAGGTGAGGATTCATCCGCGCGGATTTTGTAAAATCCGCAGGTGAAACCGCAGGTCAAAAGACCTGCGGTTTTACCTGCGGATTGCTCTGCGGTTTTGCCCTGCGGTTTTTCATCTCCTCAATAGAGGAGATGGCAAACCGCAGGAGAATCCGCAGAAAGAATTGACATGTCAATTCTTTCTGCGGATTGAAAACCGCAGATAATCCGCGCGGAAAATTCCGCACCGTCTGCACTGCGGTTTTTGATTCCCATAGGGAATCATGGTACTGTACACCGCAGCAAAAACTGCTGCGGGTCCGCAGCGCCAAAACCGCTGCGGAACCGCAGCAAAATCCGCAGCGTGTGCACACAGCCTCACACCTCTTGCCATGTTAACCCTCAACACACCACACCGCCTCAACACACACTCCTCTTACCTTTCACCTCCACTCATGTCCACTCACTCTTTCACTCCACATACGTTCCTTTCTCTCACTCCGTTTCTCATACTCACACCGTCATCGTCGCTGCCCCGACATCTTCCTCCGCCGCCGCGATCCTGGATCCAGACGTTCTCCAGGCCGCCGACATGTTCTTGCGGGACGCCATCTTGGATTTCGTGAAGTCCCGCGATATTCAAGATGGCGTCGCCGCAACAACATGTCGCTGGCATGGGCGACATCGGGATCCAAAATGGCGTCTGCGTAATCTCGCGAGATTTCGCCGACGCCATCTTTTTGGATCCCGATGTCGGCGGCCTGGAGAACGTCTGGATCCTGGATCGCGGCGGCGGAGGAAGATGTCGGGGCAGCGACGATGTCGGTGTGAGTATGAGAAACGGAGTGAGAGAAAGGAACGTATGTGGAGTGAAAGAGTGAGTGGACATGAGTGGAGGTGAAAGGTGAGAGGAGTGTGTGTTGAGGCGGTGTGGTGTGTTGAGGGTTAACGTGCATGTGTGTGTGGTGACGTCACCGGTTACAACTGGACGGAAGTTGTTACAACCGGAAGCTGGTTAGGGCATTTATTATTATAGATTGTAAATAAGCACCTGTAATTGGTATCACCCCCACCTCATTGTAAATTGTATGGTCTGAAGAGCAGGGTCATCATTATTTTTGCTTTAATTGTTTGATTATCTAAAACTTAGTCACTTTTGACTGTTTTATATGAACTACTGACTCGTAAAGCTATGCATAATGTGTTTGTGATACATAAATAAAGTTTATTATTATTAGTAGATTGAAGATTGTGAAATTCAAACTGTTAACTGTGCCATGTGTAGGAGTGAAGAATCTTTTATGTGACCACAACTGCATAAACAAGGGATGGCTACTGTGCCGACACAGGATGGAGTAGGGTGAACATGACAAGTTGCTGGACTGTGAGAGAGGTGGATTGAGAAAGATGAGGTGTGCTTGGTATGTATGACCAGTTAATAACAGCAGGCATGTCCAATTCCATATCAGCTGACAGGCTCTCAATCACCCCAACAATAGAAGGTAAACAAGTGGAGGTTCTTCATCTGGAGACCTGTGTGACAACACTTGCCATGGTGAGGGAGGAGGAGATAGAATCAGAAGATGCGGTTGATGGTGTGGACGGTGGTTGGCGAGACCCGCTAGTCTGCATTTAAGCACAATGACATTCTCAGATTAAAGCATGTTGATCACACATGTGGCAGGTCATGCATGTAGAACTGAAATTATTTCTTTTTTTTACTCTACTAGGTTGTTTTTAAAAAAAAGTTGACAGGTAGCATGATTTTTTAGATTTTTGCCAATCTGAAAAAAGGGCTCACACTAGGCAACTGCAGAACCGCGAACACTGCTGTCCACTGCCAGAGTTGGGCCTCAGGGTGCATTGGTTGTCTTGGTTGCATAACTCTGTGTCTACATAACCTCTTCATCTTCCTCCTCCTCTGCTACTCAGCTGCATGCCTCTGGGTTTACACCAAGTGTGATCTACTGCCTCATCACCATCCTGTCTGTTCTCCAACTCCTCGCACTGAGAGTCACCCTCCTCCTCTTCCTGCCTTGACAGCACAGTACAGTAGGTGGGCACCTCAAATATCTGAGTCTCATCACACATGTATCACCTTCACCCAACGGGGCCAATGTCTGTTGACGAGGGTTTGGTTTATGTTCAGAGCAAACTTTTTTGGGCTATGCATTAAAGTGAGAAAAAAAATTTGCCCGTCGGTGCAGATGATTTCCATCTCTTCACTCTGTGGATCTTTAGAGTGCACTTCCTATGCCCATGGCATACAATGTGTGAAAAGATCTGCAGACTCAGCCATCTTTGGTTCCCAACAGTCAGTTGGGTGCTTGGAGAGTTGTGATATGGGGGAAAAGGGTAATTGGGCTGCCACCACTGAGGACTGTACTGTGTGTGATGTTAAGGTGGATAAGACAAGGGAGACACAAAGCGCAAATAGGGTCTTATCCAACGATAAGTTAGCACTTTTACGTAAAAAACTGCTCATCTAGCAATAGGTGGTCAAAGCACATGTAGTGAGAATAGGCTGCCGCAGAACCACAGGTCGGTCACCGACCAGACAATACACTACACTGCAGAAAGGATGTGGATTTTTGTCCGCGCTGCCCAAGTAAAAAATTTCCAAGCCGTAGTAGAAGTTCAGTAGTGGTTAAATCGACGTGGGTGAATACCACCCCTTCCTCAGGAAATACCACATATAGCATCAAGTTGTCTTCCATTCTTATTGAAACATACCTTGATCACACCCATTGTCAAAAAGCCCACCTTTGATCCATCCTCTGTCTCTACCTATTGCCCCATATCATTTCTCCCCTATGCCTCCAAACTATTGGAACACTTCTTTTTTGAACTGTCCTCCCACATCTCCTCTTGCTCTCTCTTTGACCACTTACAATCTGACTTTAGACCTCACTATTCCACTGAAACTGCCCTGACTGACTAAAGTCACCAACAACCTACTAACCGCCAAATGAATGGAACATAAGTTTGCCCTCTTCCTTCTCCTGGACCTGGCATCTGTCTTTGAAACAGTGGACCATTCCCACTTACTACAGACTTTCTGATCTGTTGATATTACAGACCTAGCACTTTGCTGGATCTCCTCATACCTAACAGACAGGATGCTCACACACCACTTCCTCATCTCACCCCCTATGCATCGGTGTCCACCAAGGTTCAGTTGTAGGGCCGGGAGCTATGCTTAGAGGGCACACATGTGTGCTCCCTCCCTCTTAATGGGACCGCCATCATCAATCTTAGGTATTCCCAACCTATACCTGGGTGACACCTTCTATTTAAGGCATCTGCTCCAATATGGAGGTGCCTGAGCTACGTTTTTAGTTTGCTTTGCATGCTTGCTAGTTGTCAGGTTCCACAGGTCCCCCTGTCTGCTTGTCTACCCTGTACCCATCTGTTCTTACCTGTCTGTGCTCATCTGCTCATACCTGACTGCGCTCTTCTGTCCATCAGCCGATCTAGCCCGCACCTGCCAGTGTTTTAATGTTCCTCAGCTGGTCCCAACTGCACCCATTTTTCCAGAGTCCCTACAGAGCCTGACTGCATTTTTCATCCTTTTTCCTTCTGTAAGTCAGCCATGGAGTAGCACCTGATGCCACCTATTTGTATCTCTTTGGGTCACAGTTTTGCCTGCTGCCACTTGTCCAAGTAGGGATTTGGTAGGCCACCTAGCTTCACCCCTTCCAGACTTTCAGAGGGATATGAAACAGTGAATCCACCACCTTGCCCATTACAGTCTCCATCTGCTGGGTTGGCTGTAGAAGGAAATTCTACTTTATTTTAGTTGATGCCACTTTGTTGGTGTCTGCCACTATTTTTTGTAAATGTGTAGACTCCTGGTTGAGTCTCCTTCATGCCTGTTGCCTGTAGCAATAGGCCTCCAAGACCATCAGGCCTCCATTTCCTTGACTCCTTGTTACTATCCTTAGATTATTTTGACAATAGTAGTCTGTGAAATTTTTAAGATATTTGTGCCACCTGATTGTGGCTGAGTATGAAAGTAGGTTGAGCTGTTGCATGTGGTATCAGGGTTCCCAGCACAGGATTCCTACACCGATCCCTCACCCTCCTCATCTTACTGTGACATTCAAGTGAAGTCTGTGAATGCTGTACCAGGCCCCAATACCTCATGCCTGGCTGATTGCTGCAGTACCTTGTGACAATTAGCACTGTGGGTGAATTGAGGCCAATTTCCTGGTGTCTGCAACTAATTTGATGTTTTATGGCAGCATTTGGGACCGTTATAAAGTGTTGTGCATGTGTTAATTTTTGCTTCCTATTGACCTGAATGGCATTCAGTTATTTTCGGCAAATATTTGATGAATTAATCTGCGAAAATTGCAAATTCGGTGATCGTACTTCGAACCGAACATTGAAATATTCGCTCATCTCTAATTATCACCTTGTGGATGGGTGATTACTTGATCAGTTAGTCTTTCTCCTTTAAAGAGTTTTATCAAAGTACCACTATTATTTTATAAACTACCATAAAGATGTTGGTTTGACTGTATGGATAATAAGACTGGGAACAAAATGTGACATGCAGCCTTGATGTAGCTTCTAACTTTTTAGATTTAGAATCCATAGTTGCTCATTTCAGGGTTATTTGTTGTTTGTTTTATTTTGTTTTAGTCACAGACACTATGTTGTGACATTCTAATATTTAATGGATAGCATCCTTACTAGCAGACACTTCTCTTGCTCTAAGAGTAACATTTCTCCTTTAAGTGAGAATCAAACTAAGGAAGAGAGATTTATAAACCAAAGTTATAAGACAAGTTAAAAAGTTATGCCAATAGCCTCTTTACAAAGAAAAAGTCAAAAGCTACTAGTGGCACCTAATGTGAGCAGAAATCATATAAGTTTATACCGACCTTTTAAAAAACCTTGTCATATGACTTAGGTAGAGTTGAGCGACTTTGGTCGGATCGGGTTTCATGAAACAAAATTTGTTTCAGATGAAACTGGTCCGACTAAAGCAAAAAAAAAGTCGGGGTTTCGTCCGAAACCCGACCCCAATGCAAGTCAATGGGGAATAAAAGTCGGCATTGAGCGGATGAATGTCATACCAAAGTCTTCTCCAAAAGAAAATTAACTATTTGCAAAAAGCAGTTTTAATTTTCTTGCCCTTCAGAGGTGCAAAGGCACCAAGTCGCTCCATGAGGAGTGCACTAAGCTGGCATATAAAGACTTTGTTTGGGGGGTTTTGCACTTCACCAGTTACCCTCTACTAAAGGTCTCTCAGTCTCCTACTTTTGATTAATGAGAGTTCTATCACTTTTGACTAACATATTGGTTTGGCATTTCATCCAAAGGCAAATGGAAAGGCACTGTAATGAAAAAATACCGATTTCAAGAAGTGCAATTTCTTACATGGTGCACTAGGGACCCTGTTGTCTTACACTTTTAGAGAGGCTATTTGCATAAGTTTTTTTAAGGGTAACACTGCCTTGACTGTAAGCCTCCCTCTAATAGCTTGGTGCTCTTCCCATTTAGAATCTTTATCCCAACAACCAAACTTCACAAAGACCTCTTACCCAGTGAACCAGTTGCTTATTTTCAATGATAAAGTGTTATAACTCTGAAAGAACTGTCTACAAATTGAATTTTTTACCTTATGAAGAAGATTCTAGTTTGGTTTTATATGATATATCATGTACAGTCATGGCCAAAAGTTTTGAGAATGACACAAATATTATATTTTCACATGATCTGCTGGCCTCTGGTTTTTATGTGTGTTTGTCAGATGTTTTTATCACATACAGAAATATAATTGCAATCATATTATGAGTAGCAAAAGGTTATATTGACAGTTAGAATGAGTTAATGCAGCAAGTCAATATTTGCAGTGCTGACCCTTCTTCTTCAGGACCTCAGCAATTCTCCCTGGCATGCTCTCAATCAACTTCTGGATCAAATCCTGACTGATAGCAGTCGATTCTTGCAAAATCAATGCTTTTATTTTGTCTGAATTTGAAGGTTTTTGTTTGTTCACCCATCTCTTGATGATTGACCACAAGTTCTCAATGGGATTAAGATCTGGGGAGTTTCCAGGCCATGGTCCCAAAATCTCTATGTTTTGTTCCCTGAGCCATTTAGTCATCACCTTTGCTTTATGGCAAGGTGCTCCATCATGTTGAAAAAGGCATTGTTGATCGCCAAACTGCTCTTGGACGGTTGGGAGAAGTTGCTCTTGGAGGACATTCTGGTACCATCCTTTATTCATGGCTGTGTTTTTAGGCAAGACTGAGAGAGAGCCCATTCCCTTGGCTGAGAAGCAACCCCACACATGAATGGTTTCAGGATGCTTGACAGTTGGCATGAGACAAGACTGGTGGTAGTGCTCACATGGTCTTCTCCGAATAAGCCATTTTCCAGATGTCCCAAACAATCGAAAAGGGGATTCATCAGAGAAAATGACTTTACCCCAGTCCTCAGCAGTCCACTCCCTGTACCTCTTGCAGAATATCAGTCTGTCCATGATGTTTTTCCTGGAGAGAAGTGTCTTCTTTGCTGCCCTCCTTGAGACCAGGCCTTGCTCCAAGAGTCTACGCCTCACAGTGCGTGCAGATGCACTCACACCTGCCTGCTGCCATTCCTGAGCAAGCTCTGCACTGCTGGTGGCTGATCCCGCAGCTGAAACATTTTTAAGAGACGGTCCTGGCGCTTGCTGATCTTTTTGGGCGCCCTGGAGCCTTTTTGGCAACAAGGGAACCTCTCTCCTTGAAGTTCTTGATGATGCGATAGATTGTTGACTGAGGTGCAATCTTTCTAGCTGCGATACTCTTCCCTGTTAGGCCATTTTTGTGCAGTGCAATGATGACTGCACGTGTTTCTTTAGAGATAACCATGGTTAACAGAAGAGAAACAATGATGCCAAGCGCCAGCCTCCTTTTAAAGTGTCCAGTGGTGTCATTCTTATTTAATCATGACAGATTGATCTCCAGCCCTGTCCTCATCAACACCCACACCTGTGTTAATGGAGCAATCACTGAAACGATGTTAGCTGGTCCTTTTAAGGCAGGGCTGCAATGATGTTGAAATGTGTTTTGGGGGATAAAGTTCATTTTCTAGGCAAATATTGACTTTGCAAGTAATTGCTGTTAAGCTGATCACTCTTTATAACATTCTGGAGTATATGCAAATTGCCATTAGAAAAAATGAAGCAGTAGACTTTGTAAAAATTAATATTTGTGTCATTCTCAAAACTTTTGGCCATGACTGTAGTAAAACAGTATAAATCGTCAATATTGATTTCCAGTATTGCTATATTCAATAGGTTGAACAAGAAAAACTATACTTCCTACTGAAGATGCTATTTGCAGACAGTTTTGTATAGACTTCAGAAAGATAATCAGTTGCCATGCAGAAACAGAGACCTTGAATGAATTGAGCCATTGTGTTGAATGACTTCACATAACCATCTACAATTATTTATCACATTAGGGTGCCAAGAACTATTTTTCCAAAGCAACAATGAAATGAGAGCTCCATTAACTCAAGAATAATGCAAGCGGTGACTGGTTTTGTGTATTCGTGCCAAAGACATCTTTATAATCTATAGTACACTGTAGAAGTCTTAGGGGTTAAGGCAGTTATCAAGGTATATTGCTATATTGCAGAGAACATCTGTTTCTGTAATTATGAAACAATACATATAATATAATGGTTATTTGCAATTTTTCTTTAATACTTCCCTAAATTAAGGCAAAGTAGGAGATCTAGTAAGATTGACATATTTTTTTCTTCCTGATGACACAAATATGTGCCACAAAATGAGTCTTTTCGTGAGCATACTTCCAACACTAGTGCTAAAAAAAAATGCTACCTATCTTAAAAGGAGGTTGTCCACTAATGGAAAACTGAAAATAAAGATTAAACAACAACCACAAGATGGATTTCATCAACCAAGGTATCGTTTTAATCAGTATAACGGTGCCGACCTGACACTGTCTGTAGGTTACGGAGCACAATCCTGCTCACTGGTCCCCTTTAATTACCTGCATTATTGTAGTGCAGAGCAAGGCAGAAAAAGAGGCCGGATTTGAAGTCTATCCACTTCGGTGATGATTCCTACTTTTGTCTTGGATGCAAAGAGATTGGTCTGGAGACCAGGTGTGCAATGTCAGGAAGAGGCCTTCATAAGGTAATGCCATAAGAGTCCTATTCCCAGGTTGATTGTCTATGGTGGCATAAAAACTCATTTGGTCTTTATGCCGTATACACTACTTTAAGCAGTCTGCATGACCAAAATGTCCTACTATGGCATACAGTGTCTACAGACTTGTCTACCATGAAGCAAATCTCGAATTTTATTGTTCAGTAGTTGCAAAAGGATCTGTCAGAAGTGGAACTTGATGATTGTAAGCTTTTGAGCAAGGTCGTCACTCCTCTTGGTATGTGTTAAATGTGTTTAATCTTTTATGTCTAAATTGCTTGTACAAATTGTTAGGGCTGGCGGAACGCACCAAATAATAAAGATGATAGTAAGGTGCGTTCGCAGCCCAGGGTCCACTGTGCAGAGGTGGTAAACTGCTGTTTGGTAATGGCTAGTGCTATATGGCATAAAAGACCGCACGTAGGTTAAGAGTCACCTGACGTGTACTGGAGAGGACTCTGTTATGTCACCGAGCCGCACTACCGCGGAACATAAATGCCTGAGTCTGTTAGAACTAACAGAGCTCGGCAAGTGAGCGCACAGAATGCGGTCACAGAACTCTGCCCCAAGGACACGGAGCCAGAGTCCCTCTAGACCTTTTGAGCATGTGGCGTCACACCTGTGGACGCCACTATAGACTCTGACTATGGTGGAGTGTCGAGCAAGTGCACCATGGCGTGTAGAGCCACCAGTGGAAACTGATTCCAGTCTCTGCCTCTGCCTCTACCTACACCTAGGCCTGGGCACTTAACAGGCTAGGCTGCACAACACATGCATACCAAGGGTAGTAGTTCCTTAATGAGTCATTCACCAGAGACATTCATACATGCATACAACACTCACTCCACATGGTCTAATCTTTTTCTATATTAGCACATGGCCGTGCAGTTGTACAATCCTTTTATAGACGCAGCCTTCCGGGACCTTCCTGATGGCCCAATCCGAGCTTCAATAGGACTTGAGCATGTGACCTCCGACCTCCAATGAGAGGTCATCCCACGGGCATGCTCAGTAGGATAAAAGCAGGACTTAGTCCCAGGAGCGCCTGCTCGCCGCTGACTCATGCATGGTACAATAACTGAGCCTGGAGTGGCAACCAGACGCCTAATTTTAGCCTGGGCAAGAAACTGGGACCAACGTCTCCACTGAGCAGGAACCTCTGCGGCCGTAGAGGAATGGGAGACCGCAGAGGACATGGCTTGAGATTCCCCCTGTGCAGTGGGAGAACCTCGGTGCCTAACATTACCCCCCCTCCTAAGGCCCCCCTACTTGAGCCTCGCTTTATTCAAAAGCTGCAATGAGCTGAGGAGCACGAATGTGTTTAACAGGTTCCCAGGTCCTATCCTCTGGGCCATAACCCCTCCAGTCCACCAGATAGAACTTTTTACCTTGTACTCATACCACCTTGCACCCAAGAATGGCGATCACCTCATAATCGTCCGTAGACGAACCCGATGTCCCAGCAGATGACTCGGAAAACTGGGACATGTGAACGGGTTTTAGGAGGGACACATGAAAGGTGTCGATGATACCGAGGCGTGGTGGAAGAGCCACATGGTATACCACAGGGTTAACCTGTTCCAGGACCGTGAAGGGACCTATAAAGCGAGGTGCAAAGTTAGTGGACTTGACTCGCAACCTGATGTTACGGGCAGAGAGCCACACTAGATCGCCAGGAGCAAAGGTCAGAGCGGGGCACTGGTGAGCATCAGCGGAAACCCTCATTCTCTCCTTGGAGGCCCAGATGGCATCCTGTGTGTGGTCCCAAATGTCACATGCCTCCACCGCCCACTCTGCCACCCTAGAGTCGGTGGAAGACACGGTATTGGCACAGGAACCTGCGGATGCTGGCCTTAGTTAAGGAGGAATGGGGTTTGTCCAGTGGAATCAGCTGCGGCGTTGTTTAGCACAAACTCAGCCCATGGTAGCAAGGATTCCCAGTCATCCTGCCTGGCCGAAACAAGGTGTCGCAGATACGTGACTAGGGTCTGGTTGGCCCTCTCTACCAACCCATTCGTCTTGGGATGGTAAGCCGAATAGAGATTCAGCTCAATGCTGAGCAGACAACAAAGCTCTCTCCAGAACCGAGATGCAAACTGGGGACCTCGGTCGCTGACAATTTTGTCAGGCATGCCGTGTAGGCAGAAAATGTGCCTAATAAACAACGCCACCAAGACCCGTGCAGAAGGCACCCGCAGAAGAGGCACCAAGTGCACCATTTTAGAGAAATGGTCGGTGACTACCCAAATAATGGTGCAGCCACGAGACTTGGGTAAGCCCACCACAAAGTCCATCTCAACCATCTCCCAGGGCCTGTCTGCCACCGGCAGAGGGTAAAGTAACCCAGCAGGTCATTGCCGAGGAGACCGATTCTTGGCACAGGAGACACATGCCCGAATATTGTCTCCGATGTCACGGGCCATATTTGGCCACCAGTACGTCCTTGCCTGGAGCTCAGATGTCCTCTTGGTCCCAAAATGTCCACCCACCCTGGATGAGTGAGCTCAAGAGAGAACCGCCGGTCGCAAATTAGGTGGAATGAAAGTCTTGCCCGGGGGCACAGACTCTAGCAAAATTGGGGCCACAGTTCTCAGGCTCTTTAGAGGGACAATTAACCGAGTCTCCTCCTCCTCTGATGACACTATGGAGTGGGAGAGAGCGTTGGCACAAATGTTCTCCCCGGAAAGAAAGTGGAGGGGAAAGTGGAACCGGGAGAAAAACAAGGACCATCTAGCCTGGCGAGAATTTAACCGCTGGGCGGTTTGTAGGTCCACTAGATTTTTGTGGTCGGTATAACTTGGAAGGACTAGCAAGCACCCTCCAGGAGGTGTCTCCATTCTGAAAAGGCCAACTTCATGGCTAGCATCTCCCTGTCCCCGATGGAATAGTTCCGCTCCGCCGGTGAGAAGGTCTTAGAGAAGAAGAAGCAAGGATGCTTCCGACCTTGAGCATCCTTTTGGAACAGGACTGCTCCAGCACCGACAGATGAGGCATCCACCTCCATAATAAATGGTTTATCCACATCGGGGCGATGTAAAATGGGAGCGCTAGCGAAGTGAGACATAATAGAGAGGAAAGCCTTCCTGGAGAACACGTCCACATAGGGCCAATAGTATTTCGGGAGAGAGGAAAGATCTGGGGGTACCTCTGTAGTAGCAACCTGAAGGCACTCCCTCTGATATCTACCTTTACAGGATTTACTCCATCCTAGAATTCTCCCTGAAGACCACTCTATATGAGGGTAGTGGTAGCATAGCCATGGCATCCCCAAGAGAACCTCATCAATTCCCTTGGGCATAACTAGCAGGGAGATGATCTCCTGATAGGATGGAGACATGGATAGAGTAAATGGGATGGTCTGATGTGTTATCTGTGATGGTAGTGTCGACCCATTTATCGCCCGTATGGTCACTGGCTGGGCGAGCATCACCAGTGGAATTGCATGCCATCGGGTGAAGGCAGAAGACATAAAATTGCTCCCTGCCCCAGGATCCATGCAAAGCTCTACCACATGGGCGGAAGGGCCAATACCGATTGTACCCCGAAAGGTGAGCTTAGAAGAGGGCGTCGCTGCGTCTAGTGAATCAGCTCCTAAGGTCACTAAGTACAGACATTTCCTCGCTCACTGATGACATCTAGAGGTGAGATGTCCCAACTGCCAGCAGATATGACAGACCATGCGTGCACGAGTGGTCCGGGACTTAAATCCCACTCAAGACACCTCCATGGCCTCATGTGGCTTGGATGTCTGGGCCAGAGATTCCAGAGGTTTGGCAAAGGTTGGAACCAGCCGAAACCTCTGTCTACACTGGGCTTGCTCCAACCTTCGCTCGTTAAAACGAAGGTCAATGCATGCAGGTAGAAACAGCTATTAGCTCCTCCAGTGTGGCAGGAATCTCCCTAGTAGCCAGAGCATCCTTTACATAGTCAGACAGCCCCCTCCAAAACACGGGAATGAGGACTTTATCCGGCCACTCCAGCTCGGAAGCCAGAGTCTGGAAATCGACAGCAAAATGGCTGACCATGGACGAACCCTGTGTAGATGTCAGCAGTTGGAGCACCTTATCGTGGGTGACTCGAGATCTCAAAAAGACCTGTTTCACAGTGCTCATAAACTGTGAAGCACTCTGCACTGCACGATCGTCACGCTCCCACAAATGGTGTGGCCCACTCCAATGCCCTGTCCGACAAGAGGGATATTATGAATCCCACCTTGGCCCACTCTGAGGGGACACATGCTGCCAGGAGCTCAAGGTGTATTTCACACTGGCTCATGAATCCTCTACATGACTGGCTATCACCAAAAAAATTATCTGGCAGCGGGAGGCTGGATAATGTCGAAACAGTGGTGGCAGTTGACAAAGTGGTTACAGCCACGATAGCAGCCTGAGCAGCTATTGCTGTAACATCCACCGCTGTGGTTGTGCGTTCAAGAGCCGCCAACCTACACTCCAGCTGCTGGATGTACCACTGTAGTTGCTGCTCATCCCCCATTACCAGCCAGACTCTGGCACCAATATAATGTTAGGCCTGGCAGAACACACCAAATAATAAAGATGACAGTAAGGTGCGTTCGGAGCCCGGGGTCCACCGTGCAGAGGTGGTAAACTGCTGCTTGGTAATGGTGGATGCTATATGGCAGTAAAAAAGACCGCACGCAGGTTAATAGTCACCTGATGTGTACTGAAGTGGACTCTGTTACGTCACAGAGCCGCACTACCGCGGGACATAAATGTCGGAGTCTGTTAGAACTCACAGAGCTCGGCAAGAGAGTGCACAGAATGCGGTCACAGAACTCTGCCCCAATGACACGGGGTCAGAGTGCCTCTAGACCTTCTGAGCATGTGGTGTCGCACCTGCAGACGCCACTATAGACGCTGACTATGGTGGAATGTCGAACAAGGGCACCGTGGCGTGTAGAGCCACCGGTGGAAATTGATTCCAGTCTCTGCCTCTGCCTCTACCTACATCTAGGCCTGGATGCTTAACAGGCTAGGCTGCACGACACATGCGTACCAAGGGTAGGAGTTTCTTAATGAGTCATTCACCAGAGACATTTATACATGCATACAACACTCACTCCACATGGTCTTTTTCTATACTAGCACACGGCCATGCGGTTGTGCGATCCCTTTATAGACGCAGCCTTCCGGGACCTTCCTGATGGCCCAATCCGAGCTTGAATAGGACCTGAGCATGTGACCTCTGACCTCCAATGAAAGGTCATCCCATGGGCATGTTCAGTAGGAGAAAAGCAGGACTTAGTCCCAGGAGCGTCTGCTCGCCGCTGACTCATGCATGGCACAATAGCTGAGCCTGGAGTAGCAACCACACGCCTAACATTAGCCAGGGCAAGATGCTGGGACTGACGTCTCCTGAGCAGGGACCTCTGCGGCCGTAGAGGACATGGCTTGAGATTCCCCAAGTGCAGTGGGAGAATCTCGGTGCCTAACACAAGTACCCTCTGAAATGTAAAGACCTGTGGAATATTTTGGGGCAATAGAAATTAAAATTATAATTATTTATGTGCCCAAATTAGAATCATAGAATCGTAGTGTTGGAAGGGACCTCCTGGGCCATCTGGTCCAACCCCCTGCTCAAAGCAGGATTCGCTAAATCATCCCAGACAGATATCTGTCCAGCCTCTGTTTGAAGACTTTGATTGGAGGAGAACTCACCACCTCTCGTGGCAGCCTGTTCCACTCATTGATCACTCTGTCAAAAAGTTTTTTCTAATATCTAATCTGTGTCTCCTCCCATTCAGCTTCATCCCATTGCTTCTAGTTTTTCCTTGTGCAAATGAGAATAAAGATGATCCTTCTACAATGTGACAGTCCTTGAGATATTTGTAGACAGCTATTAAGTCTCCTCTCAGTTTTCTCTTCTGCAAGCTAAACATTCCCAAATCCTGCAACCTTTCCTCATAAGACAGGGTTTGCAGACTGGTCATTATTCTGCTCGCTCTTTTCTGAACTTGCTCCAGTTTGTTGATGTCTTTTTTAAAATGTGGCGCCCAAAACTGGACACAGTATTCCAGATGAGGTCTGACCAAAGAGGAGTAGAGGGCAATAATGAATTCACGTGATCTAGACTGTATGCTTCTGTTAATACATCCTAGAATTGCATTTGCCTTTTTTGCTGCTGCATCACACTGTTGACTCATATTCAGTCTGTGATCTATTAGTATACCCAAGTCTTTTTCACATGTGTTGTTGCTTAGAACTATTCCTCCCTTCTGTATATGCTTTTTTCATTTTTATTGCCCAGATGTAGTACTTACCCAGTTTATTTATATCTTTTTTAATCCACTCTCTTCTCTAGTATTAGCTATCCCTCCTAGCTTTGTGTCATCAGTAAATTTAAACAGTTTACCCTCAATTCCTTCATCTAAATCGTTGATAAAGATGTTGAACAACACAGGGCCCAGGACAGACCACTCTTTGGGTACGATCACTAAGCCAGTTATGAATCCACCTAACAGTTGCCTTGTCCATTCCATACATAGCTATTTTTTCAAAAATGATTGTGTGAGATACTTTGTTAAATGCTTTGCTGAAGTCAAGATATACTATATCTACAGCATTTCCCTGATCCACCCAATCAGTGTTTCTGTCATAGAAGGAAATTAAGTTAGTCTGACATGACCTATTTGTTACAAACCCATGCAGACTCTGTTTAATCACTTAATTCTTATCCAGGAACTTACATACATGTTGTTTAATAATTTGTTCAAAGATTTTTCCTGGTATAGAAGTCAGACTCACCAGTCTATAGTTGCCTGGGTCCTCCTTCTTCCCCTTTTTGAAGATAGGAATAGCATTTGCTCTTCTCCAGTCTTCTGGGACTTCTCCTGTTCTCCAAGAATTTTCAAAGTTTTTGGAGAGGGGTTCAAAAATTTCTTCTGCTATCTCCTTCAGTACTCTGGGCTGTAATTCATCTGGACATGGAGACTTGAATTCATTTAGGTTAGCTAAGTGTTGCCTCACTATCTTTCTGTTATAGATATCCTGGATTTTTCTATTCCCTTAATAGGACAGTGAAGAACAGTTGCTGTTACATTTCCTTTCTAAGAGAAAACAGATGCGAAATAGGAATTTAAAAGTTCGGCCTTGTCAACATCCTGTCTTACCATTTCATCATTTTCATCCAGTACAAATCCTATAGCATCTTTGACTTTTCTTTTGCTTTTCATATATCCCCAAAATCCTTTATTATTGCATTTGATGTCTCTTGCAAGCCTCAAATCACTGTCAGCTTTAGATTAATCTGATTTGTGCCCTGCAAGTTCTGCAGACAGCATTATTTTCTACTTTAGATATGCCTCCCTCTTTCCATTTTATAAACATTTCTTTCTTCCTTTTTAGCTTTGTTTTCATCCATCCTGGTTTCCTTAACTGCTTCCTGTTCTTCCTCTTTTCGGAATTGTTAACAATTGTGCTTTGAGAATTTCATTTTTCAAGATTTCCCATCCTTCCTGGACATTTTTGTCCTTAAGGATATCTAGCCATAGAATTCCTCCAATTCTCTTTCTGAATCCCTTAAAATCTGCCTTTCTGGAATCTACCCTTGATGTCTGAATCTTCACAGGTCTTCCTCCAATTGTTATGCAAAATTCTAAAATAGCATGGTCGCTACCTCCTAGGGTCCAGCCACTTTTACCTCCTCAACCATTTCCTCCCTGTTTATAAGGATTAGATCCAAGTTAGCAGATCCCCTTGTTTTCTCCCCTACCTTTTGGAAGATAAGGTTGTCAGCAAGAGAGGATAAGAATTTACTTGACATGTTAGTTTTGCCTGAGAGAGATTCCCAACAAATGTCAGGATAGTTGAAATGTCCCATGACAACTATGTCATATTTTTTGGAGAATTTGGCCATTTGATGCATAAATAGTTCATCCATGTCTTCAGCTTGCACAGGCGGCCTGTAGTAAATGCCTACAATGGTGTAATTTCCATTGTTCTGTCCTTGTATTCTTACCCAAACAGTTTCCACAGAACTCCCAGTCTCTGAAGCTTCAATCTCTGTGCAGATATACGCGTTTCTAACATACAATGCGACACTTCCTCCTCGTTTATCAAGTCTTTTTCTAGCAAATAAGTTGTATCCTTCTAGCCTTGTATTCCAATCATGTGTATTGTCCCACCAAGTTTCAGTGATTCCAATGACATCATATTTATTTTCCTGCGTTAGTAGTTCCAATTCTCCTTGTTTGTTGCCCATGCTTTGTGAATTAGTATAGAAACATTTTAGTTTGTGATTGGCTTCTCATTCTCCAATATTTTTATTATTTAAATTCTTTTGTGCTTGTTCTTACTTTCCACTAGAGATGAGTGACTTTTCCTTTTTTCGGGTCGAGTCGGGTTTCATGAAACCCGACTTTCGCAAAAGTCGGGTCGAACGAAATCTGCCGACTATAGGGAAAAGTCGGAGGCCGACTGAAACACGAAACCCAATGCAAGTCAATGGGGAAGCAAAGTCGGCAGGGAGTGGAGGACAGTAAACACACCTACAGTGCCCATTTCAATGCCAAAAACAACAATTCTTATTACTGAAGCTTGTCAACCTTAATTTACTTCATAATAATAGTTACGCATTGAAAACTGGGGGTTATTTGGCTAAAGTTGTGGGGGGGTAGGGCTGGCTCCAGGTTTTCATGTGCCCTGGGCCAAAGAGTGTCAGTGCACCCCTTTAACACATACCACAACTCATGATGCTCCGATACGGCACAGAAATATAGGCATAGTTCAATGACAAATACCTCACTGCTTACATGACGTAACTGATCGATTTTAAATTGTGCAATAGCTCAAAAAAAGGACAGTATATTACTCCATACAGTATTATGGCCACCACATTGTGCGCCATACAGAATAATGAGCCCCATATATTTCTCCATACAGAATAATTGGTCACTCACATATAATGTTCCACACAGCATATGATGAGATCCACCTAATTCTCCAGTATATGATGGGCCGTAATAATGCTCCATATATAATGGGCCCCATTTCTCATATCTCAGTGTTTAATGGGCCCCGAAAAAGCTGCTCCAGTGTCTGATGTCCCCAATCTGGAATGCTCCAGTATATGATGGGCCTCATGGATGATGCTCCAGTGTATGATGGGCCCTAATAATGCTCCTTATATAATGGGCCCCATTTCTAATGCTCCACTGTATAATGTGCCCTATAGATGCTGCTCCAGTGTCTGATCTGCCCCATTTATAATGCTCCAGTATATGATGGTCCCCATGGATGATGCTCCAGTGTGTTATGGGCCCAAATAATGCTCCATATATAATGGGCTCCATTTCTAATGCTCCAATGTGCAATGGGCCCTGTAAATGCTGCTCCAGTGTCTGATGTCCCAATCTGGAATGCTCCAGTATATGATGGGCCTCATGAATGATGCTCCAGTGCATGATGGGCCCTAATAATGCTCCATATAAAATGGGCCCCATTTCTTATGCTCCAGTGCATAATGGGCCCCATAAATGCTGCTCCAGTGTCTGATGTCCCCCATTTGGAATACTCCAGTATATGATGGGCCCCATTTTTAATTAACCCAGGCATGGTATGTGAAAAGAGCTCCATGGAGTAATCTGAAGTGTGTGCTACTGCATCCTTCACTTTTGGGGTGCGTGAAGGACAGAAGGAAAGGGGTTCCTCCTGACCAGAAATGTTACCACTTTATTTTCTGCAGATAGTTAAGATTTTTAGGCCTTTTACATTTTCTTTTAATAATCTTAATAAACTTCAGAAGAGGAGGTGATAGAGCTGGAGGCTGTTTCAGCAATGTAAGGAAAAACAGTTCCTGATGCTCCAGCTTTAAAAGCAGTCTACCTACTCCAAGAAAATGGAGCCTTACAGGCCTTCCAGAGCTACACAATGACGCAGGCCCAACACCTCCTGCCTTAGCTGCTATTGTGTTCTTGGCACTACCAGCAGATGCACCACCACCACCATCAGTACCAGGTGGCCCCCCATGCCCACGTCCACGTCCTCTTCCACCATACTTCCTCATGTTTTGGAAAATGTACCCAAAATCCCAGCAGATATATGGTACTGTATCAGAAGCGTACAGCTCTATACAGTCTAGGGATAACAGTAAATCTACGTATATATTTCATGAGTCATACACAGATGCCAACAGGCTCAGTATGGATTACCCAATAAAATAAAAAGTTGAAAAAAGGTACAGTATCACCAGATACAAGATATATATAGTATAGTGTAAACATTCTGAATCTCCGTATACATTTCAGGAGGCAGACACAAACGCTCTCAGGCCCAGTATGGATTACACAAGAATATGAAAAGCTGTAAATGGGTAATGTAACATAAGCGTACAGCTGTATACAGTGTTGGGGTAATCTTAAAGCTCCTAATATATTGCCGGAGTAACAGACAGACGTTCACAGGCTCATTATGGATTACACCAGAATCTAAATAGCTAAAAAGGTTACTATATCAGAAGTGTACATCTGTATACAGTGTTGGCCAAATTTGAAATCTCGGTATATATTTCCGGAGTCACCCGCAGACGCTCACTCAGTCTTTGCTTGACCATAATAAAATATGTTGTAAAAAAGGTACTGGATAACAAGATAGCAAGTATATATATTATAGGGTACAATTGAAATCTCCGTATACATAGTCCCATAGTCACTCTCAAACACTTACTCAGTATGGATTTGACCGTAATACTAAATGTCGAACAAAGGTACTGTATAACAAGATACAAGCTGTATCGAGTATAGGGTAAAAATTGGTATCTCCGATTCACAGTATATATAGAAAGCGTAAACCACACACGCTCACTCACTATGGATGATACCATAACACAAAATTTTGAACAAAGGTACTGTATCAGCACATACCAGGTGTATCCAGTCTAGGGGTAATTGTAAATTTCCGTCTATACTTCCGGAGTCAGACACAGACACTCACATGTTCATTGTGAATTACACCAGAATTTAAAAAGTAGATAAAGGGAAAGGTAATCGAAGCGTACAACAGTATACAGTGTTGTGGTACTTTTAAATCTTCGTACATATTTCAATCTCCGCAAGCCAGTCCAGACTCTCCGCTACTGGAAACTACATGGATACCAGTACAGATGGAAAATCAAGTGTTTGCAGAAATTTGGGAATTACGCATCGCGGGAAAACCTCCCAGCAGAAGTTGCAGAGCCGATGCAAACCCTCAATTACTGTATCTGTGGAGACAGCGAAAACGGTTCTTTGTGAAGAAAGGATTGCTTTATCGCCGTAGCGGGGATCACATCACTGTTACTCGTCTCCATCAAATTGTGATCACAGGGAGAGCTGTAGACATGGTCCTCACTGCCTATCATGAGGTGTGTGGTCATTTTGGAGTGCAAAAGACAGAAGCCACAGGCCGTAGGCAATTCTATTGGATTGGCATGAGAGGAGACATTGAAAAATGGTGGCAGGAATGTCACACGTCTGTGACTATCACAACTGTGAAAGATGATCATAAAGCACCACTGCATGCGCTTGTAAGTTGACGTCCAATACAAATGGTAGCCATTGATAATCTGAAGGTAGAGGCCAGCAGGACAGGCCATAGCTACATCTTAACCATCATCGATCAATACACCAAATGTCTAGTGGCAGTCCCTGTGAAGGATTTAACTGGCCAGACTACACAGCGGTGGAGCAGGGAGAGGTAAGTATTGCAACTTGCAAGTGCTGTGGCCATGACCAAGCAGGGGGGGCACACTCATGGTCGACAGTACTGGCACAGGGCCCCTCATAGTACTCTGGTGTGTCTGACAGCGAGTGGGACCCCCCACCATCAGAGACACTGAATTGTACTATGAGGGGCCCTGTGCCAGTGCCGTCGGCCATCAGTGGGCCCATCCACCTGTTCAGAACAATGGCACTTGCTCGGGTGCGCCAGGTGGTGACCCCAGCCTTTGGGGGGGTGGGCAGCCCTTTTAGGGAGGTTTAACCCCTTCACTACCAAGGGTGGTTTGCACGTTAACTCCTGGTCCAATTTTTACAATTCTGACCACTGTCCCTTTATGAGGTAATAACTCTGAAACGCTTCCATGGATCCCGGTGATTCTGACAATGTTTTCTTGAAACATATTGTACTTCATGTTAGTGGTAAAATTTTATTCAAATAACTTGTGTTTATTTGTGAAAAAAAAACAGAAATTTGGCAAAAATTTTGAAAATTTCGCAAGTTTCCAACTTTGAATTTTTATGCTCTTAAATCACAGAGAGATGGCACACAAAAAACTTAATAAGTAACATTTCCCACATATTTCCTTTACATCAGCACAATTTTGGAACCAAATTTTTTTTTGTTTGGAAGTTTTAAGGGTTAAAATTTGACCAGCGATTTCTCATTTTTGCAAGACCATTTTATTTTTACGGACCACATCACATTTGAAGCCACTTTGAGTATGATAGAAAATACCCAAAAGTGACACCATTCTAAAAACTGGACACCTTAACGTGCTCAAAACCACACTCATGAAGTTTATTAACCCTTCAGGTGCTTCACAGGAATTTTTTGAATATTTAAAAAAAATGAACATTTAACTTTTTTTCAAAAAAAATAGTTCAAGTTCAATTTTTTTTATTTTACCAAGGGTAACAGGAGAAATTGGACTGCAAAAGTTATTGTGCAATTTGTCCTGAGTACGCTGATACCTGATATGTGGGGGGGGAGCCACTGTTTCGGCGCATGGCAGAGCTCAGAAGGGAAGGAGCGCTGTTTGACTTTTTCAATGCAAAATAGGCTGGAATTCAGATCGGACGCCATGTCACGTTTGGAGAACCCCTGATGTACCTAAACAGAGGAAGGCCCCCACAAGTGACCCCATTTTGGAAAATAGACCCCACAAGGAACTTATCTAGATATGTGGTGAGAACTTTGAACCCCCAAGGGCTTCACAGAAGTTTCTAACGTACAGCCGTACAATTAAAAAATCATATTTTTTCCACAAAAATGATCTTTTCACCCTCAATTCTTATTTTTCCAAGGGTAACAGGACCCTAAAAGTTATTGAGCAATTTGTCCTGAGTACGCTGATACCCTATATGTAGGTGTAAACGACTATTTGGGCGCATGGCAGAGCTCGGAAGGGAAGCAGTGCCATTTGACGTTTTTGGATGGAATTGAGATTGGACACCATGTTGCGTTTGGAAAGCCCCTGGTGTACCAAAACAGTGGAAATCCCCCAGAAATGACACCATTTTGGAAACTAGACTACCCAAGGAACTTATTTAGATGTGTGGTGAGAACTTTGAACCCCCCAGTGCTTCACAGAAGTTTATAATGCCCGGGCGTGAAAATAAAAAAATCATATTTTTTCCTCAAACATGATCATTTAGTCCCCAATTTTTTATTTTCCCAAGGGTACAGGAGAAATTGGACCCCAAAAGTTGTTGTCCAATTTATCCTGAGTACGCTGATACCCCATATGTGGGAGAAAACTACTGTATGGGCACACGTCGGGGCTCGGAAGGGAAGGAGTGACGTTTTGGAATGCAGACTTTGATGGAATGGTCTGCGGGTGTCATGTTGCTTTTGGAGAGCCCCTGATGTGCCTAAGCTATTCAAACTCCCCACAAGTGACCACATTTTGGAAACTAGGCCCCCCACGGAACTTATCTAGATGTGTGGTGAGCACTTGAACCCCCAAGTGCTTCACAGAAGTTTATAATGCCCGGGCATGAAAATAAAAAAAATCATTTTCCAGAAAAATTATATTTCTGCCCCCAATTTTTTATTTTCCTAAGGGCAACAGGAGAAATTGGACCCCAAAAGTTGTTTTTCAATTTGTCCTGAGTAGGCTGATACCCCATATGTGGGGGTAAAACACTGCTTGGGTGCATGGCAGAGCTTGGAGGGGAAGGAGCACCATTTGACTTTTTCAAAGCAGAATTGGCTGGAATTGAGATCAGATGCCATGTTGCGTTTGGAGAGCACCTTGTGTGCCCAAACAGTGGAAACCCCCCAATTCTAACTCAAACCCTAACCAAAACACACCCCTAACCCTAATCTCAGCCCTAACCCTAGCCCTAACCCTAACCCAAGCCCTAACCCTAATGGGAAAATGGAAATAAATACATTTTTTATTTTATTATTTTTCTCTAACTATGGGGGTGATAACGGGGGTTTGATTTACTATTTATGGCGGGTTTTATGTTTGGCAGCTGTCACATGCTAAAAGACGCTTTTTATTGTAAAAATAGTTTTTGCATCACCACATATTGAGAGCTATAATTTTTCCATATTTTGACCCACCGAATCATGTGAGGTCTTATTTTTTGCGGGACGAGTTGACGTTTTTACTAGTATCATTTTCGGGTACGTGACATTTTTTGATCGCTTTTTATTCCGATTTTTGGGACGCAGAAAGAACAAAAACCAGCGTTTCATGAACTTCTTTTGGGGGGTGCGTTTACACCGTTCCGCGTGCAGTAAAATTGATAAAGACCTTTTATTCTTCGGGTCAGTACGGTTACAGTGATACCTCATTTATGTCTTTTTTTATGTTTTGGCGCTTTTATGCAATGAAAACAATTTTATATAAAAAATAATTATTTTTGCATCGCTTTATTCTGCGAGCTATAACTTTTTTATTTTTTCGCTGATGATGCTGTATGACAGCTCGTTTTTTTGTGGGACAAGATGACGTTTTCAGTGGTACCATGGATATTTATATGCGTCTTTTTGATCATATGCTATTTCACTTTTTGTTCGGCAGTATGATAATAAATCATTATTTTTTGCTTTGTTTTTTATTTTTATTTTTTAAGAGGTTTGCTAAACGGGTTAACTAATGGGACAGTTTTATAGGGCAGGTCGTTACATACGCGGCGATACCAAATAGGTGCACTTTTATTGTTTTTTTTTTATTTCCAAAAAATGAATTTATTAGGGAATATTTTTTTATTTTTTTGGAATTTATTTAGCAATTTTTTAAATTATTTTTACAATTTTTTTTTCTTTTTTTAACTTTATTAGGTTGTCCCAGGGGGGATTTCACTGTCCTGTGACAGATCGCTGATCTGTCACATCACAGATCACTATGACAGATCAGCGATCTGTCACAAGCATAGACGCAGACTTCCTGATGCTTGCGCTTTGCAGGTACTGAGGATTGATCCAGCAGCACTGAAGACTCTTTCAGATAACACACTAGCAGCAGGGCAAGCTCCTGTAAGGCATATTGTTCCAATTCAGGCCAGGTGTCCAGTTTAGAGGCCCAATAGTCAAAGGGGAATGACCTGTGAGGGAGAACATCGATATGGGAGGAGAAGTAGTTTGTAACCATAGTTGACAACTGTTGTCTCCTGTTACTTTTAATCAATGCAGTATTAGCAGTTGTGTGAGTGGTACTTGAGAAATCATTCCTCAACATGGTCATTAAACCCCTGTCTCCAACACCACTTCGGCTGTGTGCACCACAAACACTTCTTCCATTGTGCCCAGTACCGCTGCTGTGTGCTGGGAAAGCCTCAAACAAATGGTTTACTAGAGTTGCTTGTTTGTTAGCCAATATTATCTATAGGTTCTCCTATGGCATGATGTTGTGTAATTTGCCTTTGTAGCGTGGATCGAGGATGCTGGCCAGCCAGTAGTCTTCATCCCTCATCATTTTGGCAATGCGAGGGTCCCTTTTTTAAGATCCGCAAGGCATAATTGCACATGTGGGCCAATGTTCCAGGTGTCAATGCTGCACTGCCACTGCTGGGTGGAGGAGTACTTTCTGGCAAATCCACATCCCTACAGTCACGCACAAACACTGTACCTGACCTTGGAACGCCAACATTTTCTCTTGCCCCCTGAGAAGCATCCTCCTGCCCAAAATAATCATCCCCCTTATCCTCCTCCTCCTCTTCCTCTTCTTCCTCCACCTCGTCCAGTACAGTTCCCTGACCAGACAATGGCTGACTGTCATCAAGGCTTCCCTCCTCCTTCGCTGCAGATACCTGATCCTTAATGTGTGGCAAACTTTGCATGAGCAGACGCATAAGTGGGATGCTCATGCTTATGATGGCATTGTCTGTGCTTACCAGCCATGTGCATTCCTCAAAACACTGATGAACTTTACAGAGGTCTTTCAGCTTCCCTCAAACTGCATGCCTGTGTATCCTCCCACAAATGCATTACAGCCTGCCTCTGTTCGCATAGCCTCTCAACCATGTGCAGGGTGGAGTTCCACCTTGTTGCAACGTCTATGATTAGGTGGTGCTTGGGGAGGTGGAGCAATCGCTGCAGCTTCAGCATACGAGTGGAGTGGACGTTTGAGTAATGGATGTGTGAGCACAGTCTTCGCACCTTATGGAGCAGGGATGTTAACTCCGGATAATTATTAAGGAAGCACTGCACCACCAAGTTCAAAGAGTGAGCCAGGCAAGGTATGTGTGTGAGTTTTGCATGGGCTATGGTTGCCACAAAATTACGGCCGTTATCACTGACTACCTTGACTGCTTCAAGATGTAGACTGCCCAGCCATGACTCAGTTTGTCGCTGCAAGTAGTCGGCCAGTACCTCCGCAGTGTGTCTGTTGTTGCCCAAAGACATCATCTTTAACACAGCCTGCTGACACTTACCACAGGCTGTTCGATAGTGGGACACCTCGTGTGCAATACTGCCAGCTGTGGATGGAGTGCTCGTGCAACTGCGCTCTGTGGACAAGCTTTCGCTGATGGAGGAAGAGGAGGAAGGTAGAAAGCCTACAGCCAACTGTTTCCTATACTGTGAGCTAGGCAGCACTATTCCACCACCGCTGTCCCCTGTGAAGCCTGCATCCACCACATTAACCCAGTGCGCAGTGATGGACACGTAATGGCCCTGGCCATGCCTACTGCTCCATGCATCTGTTGTGAGGTGCACCTTTCCACTCACTGACTGTTTTAGTGCATGGACAATGCAGTCTTTCACATGCCGGTGGAGGGCAGGGATGGCTTTTCGAGAAAAGAAGTGCCGACTGGATAGGTCATAGCGTGGGACAGGGTAGGCCATGAGCTCGCGGAAAGCTTCGCTTTCAACCAAACGGTAGGGCATCATCTGTAATGAGATTAGTTTGGCAATGTAGACATTCAAACACAGTGTACGCGAATGAGAGGATGAGTTCTTTCTTGTCCTTCTCAGAGTGTCTGGTAGCGTGAGCTGAACTGGAGAGCTGCATATGGGGGAAGTAGCGGTGGACCGGATGGAGTGAGAGGGGGTTGGTGATGTTATTGGTGGTGATGGCCTAGATTCAGTGTTGTGTTGCAAAACCATTGTGATTCCCTGAGTGCTTTGGCCTTGCGACGACACCTCCACATTTAGTGCTGGTGGTGGGCTTAATGGTGGCGGTGGTCTTACAGTGGGGGAAACGATGGAGCGTTGCACATGTGCTACCAGAGGTTTTGTAGTCCATCCACGCTTGCAAGTGCATGTTGATTAACTGTCTAAGTATGCAACTGGTATTCAAATTTCTGAGTTGTTTACCTCAGCTAATGGTCCTTCCGCACTTCCTACAGGTAACCTTTGCCTTATCAGTAGGATTTTGGACAAAGAAGTGCCACACTGCACTCTTCCTACTATGGTATACATTTTCTGGCCTTGCACGCTGTGCTAAGCTGACCGTCTGGCCAAACTGTCCTGCAACTCTTTTAGTTTTTGGTCCACATTTTTCGACAGCTGCGGGCCTGCCAGATAACCACTGCTGCGATGTCAATGCCTGCAGCGGATCCTTCTCCTTATCTCAACTATTGCCAGCGCCACCCTCCTCCCCCAATGGATGCCAATCCTGGTCAAAAACTGGGTCATCCATCACCTCCTTTTCAAAGTGATCTGCACCTTCCTCTTTACCTTCCTCTATGTCACCGTGTAAGGTGGTATAGTATGCAGGAAGGGGGCACCTGAGTTTAATCAGGGTCAGATTCTGGCTCAATAGACTGCGAGGGCAATGTAGTGCTCTGGGTCAATGTACCAGCAGAATCAACTAGCAGTGGCTGTGCATCAGTGCACTCCATGTCAGATTCATCTTGGACTGGGGAATTCAGGATTTGACTGGATAACCCAGGCATGGTATGTGAAAAGAGCTCCATAGAGTAATCTGAAGTGTGGGCTGCCGCATCCTTAATTTTTGGTGGGGGTGAAGGACACAAGGAAAGGTGTTTTTTCTGACCAGAACCCTGCACTGATGACCCTGTGCATGCAGGTTTTGAACGTTCAGAAGAGGAGGCAATAGAGCTGGTGGATGTTTCTGTAATGTATGCCAAAACCTGTTCCTGATGTTACAGCTTTAAAAGCGGTTTTCCTACTCCAAGAAAAGGTAACCTTACAGGCCTTCTTGGGCCAGACGATGACGCAGGCTCAACACCTCCTGCCTTAGCTGCTATTGTGCTTTTGCCAGAACCAGCCGATGCACCACCACCATCAGTACCAGCTGCACCTCCCTGCCCACGTCCGCGGCCTCTTCCACCATACTTCCTCATGTTTGGGATAATGTACCAAAAATACCAGCGATGGTACTGTATGAGGAGCGTCCACCTGTGTAAGGCGTATTAAAAAAATTAAATCTACGTATATATTTTGCTCGTCACAGACGCTCTCACAGTATGTATTTGACTGTAATTCAACAAGCAGATATACGGAACTGTATCAGTAGTGTACAGCTGTATACGTTTTTTGTGTAACTAACAATATACGTATATGTATTTATGGAGTGTCACACAAACACACGCTGACTCTGTATAGATGTGACTGTAATGCGAACTGCAGATATACAATACTGTTTGAGAATCGCACAGCTCTACACGGTGTGTGTGTATGGAAAATTGTCAATCTCCGTCTATTTTTAAACGGACTGACACACGCTGTCTCTGACTAGTTTTGACCATGATCAAACAGCAGATATACGAAACTGTTTGAAAAGCGGACAGCTCTCTAAGGTGTAGGTCTGGAAAAATGGAAAATCTCCTCGGCTTGTTTCTCCAGAGTCACACACAGATAGCTTCTATTTGTCCATGATACAAGGCAGTACACGGTAGTGTATGAGGAGCGTACACCGCTATACGGTGTCTGTATGGAAAATTGTCAATCTCCGTCTATTTGCATACGGACTGACACACGCTGTCTGTCTAGTTTTGACCGTTATCAAACAACAGATATACAAAACTGTCTGAAAAGCGGACAGCTCTATAAGGTGTAGGTCTGGAAAAATGGAAAATCTCCTCGCCTTGTTTTTCCAGAGTCACACCTAGATATCTTCTATTTGTCCATGATACCAGCCGGTACACAGTAGTGTGTGAGGAGCGCACACCACTATATGGTGTGTGAAAAAATGAATGCTCAGTAACTCACCAGAACAAAATAATAAAAGTTGGAGTGCTTTGAAAAAAGCAGTTTGAACAGCAGTGTGCACACAGCAATGCAGCTAGCAGGTAGCCTTAGAAGGCAGCCTAATCACCACCAGCACTGCTGCACACAACAAAAATCCTCCCCTTTCACTGCACACTAACTGTACAGTGAAAAGCGCTATCAGAAGCAATTTTGTTTTTCTTTTTTCCTGCCTAACGCTCTCCCTATTCAGAATCATCAGCAGCAGCACCTCTCCCTATTCTAAGTTCGGCAGAAGTAAGATGGCGGTTGGCGTTCATGGCCTTTTATACCCACTGTGACGCCACACAAAGCCAGGCAATCACTTCAATGCCCTTCTCTAAAATGGTGGTGGCCGCTGCCCTTGTCATCGCGTTGCCCACAGTGTGCGTCCTCCATCATTGGCTGAGAAAAGGCGCTGGAAGCATTATTTGAAACGCGACTTTGGCGCTCTGATCGGCGACCTCATAGCCGACCTCACGCTATGGTCGGGTTTCGATCGGCGAAACCCGACTTTAGCTAAAGTTGGCTATTTTTGAATTTGACTGACCCGTTTTGCTCAACTCTACTTTCCACTTCTAATATCAGAGTTCAAAATAGCATTTGTCAGGTATATGGCTTTTTCTGGCCTTTTGCTTCCCTTCCCACGTTGTTCTAGTTTAAAGCTCTCCTGATGAGTGTAGCAAGGCGACTTCCAAATACACGTTTTCCAGTCTTTGTAAGGTGCACCCCATCACTATCAAGTAGTCCATCGTGTAGGTAATTCACTCCGTGATCCAGAAATCCAAATCCTTGCTGACAGCACCATCGACGTAGCCAGTAGTTCACCTGCAGAATCTTATTCCACCTACTTGATAGCATGCCAAGGCATGTAAATGCATGCATTTATGAACTGATACTCAATACTGAATAAATCGAGATGGTTTGAAAATTTTCTTTCCATTTTTTTCATCATTTGCATATTATTGACATGTTTATCGTTTTTGCGATTTATGTAGTTTTATGACTTTTCCATCTTGGTGTTTCAATTTGGAGAATATATTTCAATGTGACAGATCCACTGAATTTTGTAAAAAATTAAATTCTTCTATATGTAAATCAAGAAATGAACAATTTCCCTCCTACTTCTCAATAACCTCACACTAGACCTGTTTCTGACTAAAAGTTTCTTGACTAAACCAATTTCACTAATCTACAGTATCTGGATTAGAAACACTAAGCTACACCACATTACTGAGTCTTATTTTCCAGCTGTCTGCTGCCAGCCAGGATGTAAGAAATAAGTATGAAAATAAAATGTTTTCTCAGTTTCTTATTACATGTTTCTCATCTTCTAGGTACCATGCTTCCTTTTTTGTTGTGAAAAACAAAGACTTAGACCTCCCAAACACAGCATTAATGGAACCTAAACTAATCATGCACAATGTATTTTTGTTTTCAAATAATTTTATTGTTTTTTTGGAAATAAACAGGGTAGGGAAAGGAAGGTAGGAAGGGAGGGAAGGGAGTGGGGAATAAACAACCTTGTACAAGTACGGAAAAAAAATTTAAAAACTAGAGAACCCACAAACAGGCATAGAATAACATATATCGAATAACAACATAAAAGAAAAAAAAAAATCGACAATCCTTATTATGGGGTAACATTCTTGGAAGGAGATACAGCTCCCAGTACTAAAGCGCCCAGGTTTAAACTTCAAAATATAGTGCCTCTTGTTAAGTCTAGTTGATATGAAATTTGTTGTTCCAGGTCTTCCATTTTTTTGAGTATTTGTGAATGTGATTGTTGTTGATCGCAAATCTGCGTTCTAAATCGCTGTGTTGGCCTATCTTGTCAAGTATGTCTGAAAGCTTGGGAACCTCTGCTTTCTTCCACCATTGATGCACAATGTATTTTTGACCTTTTTTCATTTTTACAGCATTTGGCATAATATTATCATTAACTTTTATAATTACTTTCAATAATAATAATACTTCTCTGCTAAAGTTATACTCATCTCATTAGAGACAGAAATCAGCTTTGGAAAATAGTTTTAAATTAAGTCAATGCACTTATATCCTCTCAACAAACAAGAGCCCATTGTTAGCAATGGAAGAGAAATTAAAACATAATTAAAATAGTCATGTACACAAAAATTCTGAGATACAATTAAATTGTAACTATGGTAAAAAAGTGTAATTTTTATAGTTTTGCATTTTACGTTTTCTGGTTTATCTTTGCAGCTAGTTTGTTGATTATAATTGACACTAATATATTCACAAATATAAAGATTAAATATTAAGTATTGCAACTATTTTGCTATAAACATGTTATTAAACCATCATGTTGTTTCTTTATGAGATCTTTTTCTGCGAATGATAATATCATAGCTCTACCTAATCATGTGTCAGAACATAAACTTGTCATAACCTACCTACGAGGGGTGTTCATCACACCCATCCTCAAAAATCCCTCCCCATTCCCTCATCTCTTGCCTCACCTACTGCAACCTCCTGCTCTGTGGCCTCCCTTCTAACACTCTTGCATCCATTCAACCTATCCTAATTTCTGCTGCCTAAATAATCTGCCGGTCACCCTGCCATTCCCTGGCTTCTCCCTTTTTTCAATGCCTGCACTGGCTCCCCATTGCCCAGTGACTCCTGTTCAAAACTCTAACTTTGGGATACAAACCCATCCAAAATCTGTCTCCTCCATACATCTGTGACCAAGTCCCCAAGTACTTACCTGCTTGCATCTCCGAACATCACAAGATCTCTTTCTCTGCTCCCCTTTTATCTCCTCTTTCCACAAACACAAAGCAGATTTCTCCAGTAGATCCCCTCTACTCTGAAACCCCAACATATTATACTCTGGCCTACCATGGGAACCTTCAAAAGGAACCTGAAGAACCATCTCTTGCGCCAAGTCTACAACCTACACTAAACATCGCTCCTCCTCACCGCTGCACAAGAAGCTCTACCCTCACCTATTATATCCTCACCTATATACCTTGTAGAGTGTGAGCTCTTACAAATATGATCCTCTCTCTTCCAGTACCAGTCGGTTACTTGTATTGCTTAAAATTATTGTCCTTGTTTTTACTATGTTTACTCCTCTTTACATGTAAAGTGCCATGGAATAAATGACACAATAACAATAATAATACAGTAATACTGCTGTCTGGCTGCCAAAGAAAGAGAGTCGAGTAGACCATACAGTAACAGAAGTATAAGAAACTGCACAATTATTCTATGTGTACTCCGGGGAAATTGATTACACTAGTGGTGTGTGGCAATAATTTTGGAAAATGTTTGTACTCCAAGTTGGGTTTCCTTTATGTGTGTTGCCTGTAGGAGTAGAACTCCCAGACTGGCAGATGTGCGCTTACTTTTAGTCAACTACCTGTGTTACCATCTTTAAATGTTTCTAACAATAGTAGTCTATGAAGCAGATATTTGTGCCACCTGAGTGGCTGAGCAGAAAAGCAGTTTGAGCTGTTGCATGAGGTATCAGGGATCACAGCTATAAAGTTTACACCAGTCAATTACCCACCTTGTCTTAGGCTAGGTCGGGCGGATGTATGCAAATGCCTCCCCATGCATCGTTTTAACGATGTGGTGACCCGCGTAGAATGAAACATGTTGGAATTTTACGCGGTCGCCGCATCTGCATACATCCGCACGACCTGCGTACCCAATGTTAAACATAGGTACGCAGGCCGCATGCAGATGTAGGTGGAGCTAACCAGAGGAGGTGTGGCAGTGGGCGGAGCTTCACGGAGGAAGTCCGCAGCCCTCCGCAACTCATCATTCCGCAAATGTTAACCTAGCCTTAATTTAAAAATTTACATTTTCTACTGTGGGTAAATTTATGCCACTTTTCCTATTGTCTGCCCCTAATTTTTGGAAATGTTTGGATTTCAAGTTGGGCCTACTTCATGTGTGTTGCCTGACTTTGGCAGGGCTCTCAGCACAGCAGGTCTACATCGGTTCCTTACCCACCTCTTAATTTCAATTTAAAATCAAAGCAGTAAATGCTGGGCCAGACCATGTTTCTTGCATGGTCCGTGCCTGACTGATGCGCCATTATAAATTTTGCACTATAGTTCAATTGATGCAACTTTTCCTGGTGCCATCCCCTAATTTTTATAAAAGTTCAGACTCCAAGTTTGATCTCCTTCATGCTTATTGGCTGAGTTTGACAGACCTCTCAGAGCAGCAGGCCTCTACCTGTCTCTAGCAATTAGCGAGTGTGCTCATCACTACTCAGTGCTCACCCAAGCATCGCAGTGCTCGCGATACTCAGAGCTCACCAAGTATTTCTGGGGTTGCTCGGCAGGAGTTTGGATCCCCCCCCTGCATGTTTAGCACTCTTTAGAGACCCAATGAACATGCAGGGATAGTCTGCCACACACTTTAATGCTGCAGCTATGTTAGTTGTGGCATTTCAGTGATTGGCTGGCCACATAGCATTATCAGGTCTATATCAGATCTGGCGCTGCCCTGCTTGTCACAGTCAGCTCTGGAATCAGGCAGAGTAGGGAGAGTTGCTGCTGAGCTAGGGATCGATTTATTTGCTTCATAGTTAGTGTGGGTATCCCACATACAGCTCTGGCAAAAATTAAGAGACTACTTTCAAATGTTCAATTTGTCTGATTTTTCTCTTTATAGGTTAATTTTTGAGTAAAATGTAAATTGTTCTTTTAGTCTATAAACTTGTGACAACATGTCTCCGAATTTCCAGGCAATAAACTTTGTCTTTTTTTTCTGAAAAGGAGAAATGGTCAAAATTTAAAAAAAACAGTGCTTTCAGGCCTCAAATAATGCAAAGAAAACAAGTTCACAATCATTTAGAAACAACAATACTAATGTTTTAACTCAGGAAGAGTTCAGAAATCAATATTTTGTGGAATAACCATGATTTTTAGTCACAGCTTTCATGCGTCTTGGCATGCTTGCCACCAGTCTTTCACACTGCTTCTGGCGCAACAATTTAAGCAGTTCGTCTTTGTTTGATGGCTTGTGACTATCCATCATCCTATTGATTACATTCCATATGTTTTCAATGGGCTGCCCATGACAGGGTGGCAAGCATGACAGGATGTCCTATACATCCATGCTTCACAATTATATTATTTGTACTCTTTTCCTTGTCTCTGCCCAAAATTTGAGCTGTTTGGGAAGCTTTTTGGACACCCTAAAGGTGTTGTCTATGAGTTTGGTTTTGCCTTCCATTGAATTCAATGGGTTTTTGCTATGTTTGATGAACTGTTCGGCAAAAATGTTTGTTGAATATTGATACTTTTGCCTAACTGAACCTTGAAAGGTTTGATCATCTCTAGTTGGTACTCAAATATACCAGCTAGAGATGAGCAAACCTTTCAAGGTTTAGTGATTGCTCAAGTATTCAAGTAATTGGAAAATGAAAGCTGTAATTTAATGGTATATGTACATCATTGCAAAATTGTTTATTGTTCCTTTTTAATTTATTGAAAAGTTTAGTAAAAGTCAATGGTAAAAAAAATGATAATATAATATTCCCAGTTATAAATTCCACATAAAACTGTACATTCTCTGAAGCCATTTCTTTTGAGACTGGAGCCTGCCACCAAGTGGGTAGATTGATCACGTCGTAGCATATTAAGACTGCAGGAGAGGAGTGGGTTGATGTGCTAAACTGTAATGCTGGGACACAAATTATATTTTTTTATTTTTCAACCTGTGTGATCCCAAAGCTAAAATTAATGTTACATTAAATTTACAGAAATATTTAATCTGCAACCTGACATTAACTGCAATATCTATCTGAAATAAATGTACTGCATACCTTTAGGCTATGTTTATAAAGGATTAATGATCCTTTGACAGTTTGAAATTGAGCTTGCTGGTAAAAATAATATACACTTACAGTATACTCACACATGCACACACACATATATATATATATATATATATAAAGAATACAAAAGCACATGTGCATGAATCTAGGCCATGTGAAAACACAGAAACACATTAAAACCATCCAATTTGGATAATTATCCTCAAAAATATTTTTTTTAATTTTTTTTAAAGCTTACAGTAAGATGAAAATTAAGGTTCTTAGTGCACAAATTGGCCAATTCATGTTAGCCCATCAACCACGGCAAGGTGACCTCCCCCAGATGGGTCCATGCTCAACCGTGCATAAGCCACTTCTGGGCCACCAGCCTACAACTTTGGACAAACATGTCACTACCAGGCTAAGCTTATAATTTATGGGCGAATAGAGCTGATTGCGGCCACCTGCAAGGCCAATGGGAGGGGTGCAAGATCAGACTGGAGGCAGCTAGCATCCAGCAACTAAACAGAGAAAAAAGAAAGCGACCAGCACCTCCTAATATGAACACGAGCAAGCTGCAAAAACTGCACAATATAGACAAAAAGAATACAGCAGCACATGTGCATGAATCTAGGCCATGTGAAAACACAGAAACACGTTAAAACCATTCAATTTGGATAATAATCCTCAAAAATATTTTTTCAAAAATTTTTTTAAAAACTTGCAGTAAGATGAAAATGAAGGTTCTTAGTGCACGTGTTCACATTAGGAGGTGCTGGTCATTATATATATATCTATATATCTCTCTATATATATATATCATAGATTCGTAGAATTGGAAGGGACCTCCTGGGCCATCTGGTCCATCCCCCTGCTCAGGAACGGCATAACGCACTAAATAAAAATAATAATAAAGTGCGTTCGCCGCTCGGGGTCCACCGTGCAGTAGGTGATATAACCGCTGCTAAGTGGTGGCAGGAGCAATATGGCGGAAATGCGCACAGGGTTAAACTTCACCCAGGTGCGCAGAACAATCTCAGTTAATTCACAGAGATGCCAAATAAGTACAAACACAAAGGGCTGAGCCTGTTGAGGTCACAGTACTTAGTAAAAACGCACACACGGTATCAGGTCACAGGAGTAGCCCAAGACGGCGGCACTACGTCCGTCTAGACCTACTGTGTGCGGAGTGTCGCAACTGCGAACGCAAAGGGGCTGCTACTGCAGCCCAGCGTGGACACTGCTGCTAAACGACAAGGCTGAGGCGCAAGCGCAATGTCGGACGCTAGCAGCTGTGGATGTTGCAGCAGAGGAGCGCTGGTGCTGATTGTGACTCAGTTCCTAACCACATACGTAATATCAGAGCGAAGGGGTTTTATAATGAGTCATTCACCAGAATCATACATCCGTCCTCATAACACAGCAGCAAGTAAGTCTATACTAGCGCATGGCGGAACAGCCATCCGCGCCTTTTATAGCAGCCGGGACCTTCCGCAAGCTTCCAGATCTCTGAGATGGACCAATGAGATCTGGAGCGGGACCTGAGCACATGACTCCCAATCTCCAATGAGAATCGTCCCATGAGCATGCTCAGTAGGAGGACAGAAGGACTTAGCCTCAGGAGAGATTTGTTGCAAGGCAATCTCCTCTGCTATCTCCTCTGCAGTAGATAAACAGCAGGAGACTGCAGAATGTGAGGGTCTGGATCCCTGCGGAGTAAACGCAGAAATCTGATGCCTAACATATATATACACTCACTGGCCACTTTATTAGGTACACCATGCTAGTAAGGGGTTGGACCCCTTTTGCCTTCAGAACTGCCTCAATTCTTCGTGGCAGAGATTCAACAAGGTGCTGGAAGCATTCCTCAGAGATTTTGGACCATATTGACATGATGGCATCACACAGTTGGCGCAGATTTGTCGGCTGCACATCCCTGATGCGAAACTCCCGTTCCACCACATCCCAAAGATGCTCTATTGGATTGAGATCTGGTGACTGAGGAGGCCATTTGAGTACAGTAAACTCATTGTCATGTTCAAGAAACCAATCTGAGATGATTCGAGCTTTATGACATGGCGCATTATCCTGCTGAAAGTAGCCATCAGATGTTGGGTACATTGTGGTCATAAAGGGATGGACATGGTCAGCAACAATACTCAGGTAGGCTGTGGTGTTGCAACGATGCTCAATTGGTACCAAGGGGCCCAAAGAGTGCCCAGAAAAAATTCCCCACACCATGACACCACTACCACCAGCCTGAACCGTTGATACAAGGCAGGATGGATCCATGCTTTCATGTTGTTTACGCCAAATTCTGACCCTACCATCCGAATGTCGCAGCAGAAATCGAGACTCATCAGACCAGGCAACGTTTTTCCAATCTTCTACTGTCCAATTTCGATGAGCTTGTGCAAATTGTAGCCTCAGTTTCCTGTTCTTAGCTGAGAGGAGTGGTACCCAGTGTGGTCTTCTGCTGCTGTAGCCCATCTGCCTCAAAGTTCGACGCACTGTGCGTTCAGAGATGCTCTTCTGCCTACCTTGGTTGTAACGGGTGGCAATTTGAGTCACTGTTGCCTTTCTATCAGCTCGAACCAGTCTGCCCATTCTCCTCTGACCTCTGGCATCAACATGGCATTTCCGGCCACAGAACTGCCGCTCACTGGATTTTTTTTCTTTTTCGGACCATTCTCTGTAAACCCTAGAGATGGTTGTGCGTGAAAATCCCAGTAGATCAGCAGTTTCTGAAATTCTCAGACCAGCCCTTCTGGCACCAACAATCATGCCACGTTCAAAGGCACTCAAATCACCTTTCTTCCCCATACTGATGCTCGGTTTGAACTGCAGGAGATTGTCTTGACCATGTCTACATGCCTAAATGCACTGAGTTGCCGCCATGTGATTGGCTGATTAGAAATTAAGTCTTAACACACAGTTGGACAGGTGTACCTAATAAAGTGGCCAGTGAGTGTATATATATATATATATATATATATACACATATATACTAGCCGAAGAGCCTGGAGTTGCCCAAGCATAGTAACTAACTGTGGTAAGTTATAGCAAATTATAATTATCCTCCATCCCATAGTCCCATGCCCATATACCCGTCATACATATCCACGATCCCATAGGCCCATGCCCATATACCCATTATACATATTTGCCATCCCATAGTCGAGTGCCCATATACCCATCACACATCCTTCATCCTTCATCCTTCATCAAAACCAGGGGAAGAGTCTTGAGGAGATCATTTGCATATTCCCAGTGCCTTCTGGGATAAGTGAAGAGTCTCCGCGAGCTCAACGATCACTGGGTTTTGGCCGTTGCAGCTGAAAAGAGGAAATCGGAAAACCAGGGGAAGAGTCTTGAGGAGATCATTTGCATATTCCCAGTGCCTTCTGGGATAAGTGAAGAGTCTCCGCGAGCTCAACGATCACTGGGTTTTGGCCGTTGCAGCTGAAAAGAGGAAATCGGAAAACCAGGGGAAGAGTCTTGAGGAGATCATTTGCATATTCCCAGTGCCTTCTGGGATAAGTGAAGAGTCTCCGCGAGCTCAACGATCACTGGGTTTTGGCCGTTGCAGCTGAAAAGAGGAAATCAGAAAAACCGCGCGCCTAAATTTGGCTCATCTTTCATCATTTTTAAGAAATCTCAAGATGGAAGAGGCCAGGAGCCATTTGGTGAGCTGCATTTCTTGCTACATGTTCACAGATTTACCAGTGGAAAAGCCAAACTTCACATGCCACAAATGCAAGCTTGTGTCCCTGTTGGAGGAAAAGTTGCAAAATCTCGAAGAGAGGTTAGCTACGTTGAAGATCATTAAGGAAGGTGAAGAGTTCTTGGACAGAGCAGAATTATCTCTTCATGTTACAGAAAGAGAAGAAATTCAAAGTGCACCTGAAGAAACAGAGGAATGGAGACATGTGACCCAGAGAAGCAGGAGGATCAGGAGGCAGTCAGCACCCATACTGCTCAGAAACCAGTACCAGGCTCATCGCAGGAAAACGATGAAGAAATACATCAGGATAAGACTTTGCCAACAAACAGCAACCTTGTACGCCCTCAGAGTCCTCCTGGATGGAGAAAGAAAAATGTTGTGAAGAAGAAACGGAGAGTGGTGGTCATGGGGGATTCCCTGCTGAGAGGAACAGAGGCCGCTATCTGCAGACCGGATATAACTTCAAGAGAAATGTGCTGTCTTCCAGGTGCAAAAATTAAAGATGTGTCTGACAGGATATCAGGACTCTTCAGAGCTACAGATGACTACCCATTCCTGCTACTACATGTGGGGACAAATGACACCGCAAGAAACGACCTGGAAACCATCTGCAGAGACTTTGAAGACTTAGGCAAGAAAGTGAAAGAACTGGGAGCGCAGGTGGTCTTCTCTTCCATCCTCCCAGTGGATGGCCATGGAACAAGGAGGTGGAATAAGATTCTGCAGGTGAGCAACTGGCTACGTCGATGGTGCCGTCAGCAACGATTTGGATTTCTGGATCACGGAGTGAACTACTTATACAATGGACTACTTGCTAGAGATGGGGTGCACCTTACGAAGACTGGAAAGCATGTATTTGGAAGTTGCCTTGCTATACTTGTAAGGAGAGCTTTAAACTAGAACAACATGGGAAGGGAAGCAAAAGACCAGAAAAAGCCATACACCTGACAAATGCTATTGAGAACTCTGCTATTAGAAGTGGAAAGGAAGAACAAAGACGAAAGAATCTAATTAATAAAAATATTGGAGAAAGAGAAACCAATCACAAACTAAAATGTTTCTATACTAATGCACAAAGCATGGGCAACAAACAAGGAGAATTGGAACTACTAACACAGGAAAAGAAATATGATGTCATTGGAATCACTGAAACTTGGTGGGATAATACACATGATTGGAATACAAGACTAGAAGGATACAACTTATTTGCAAGAAACAGACTTGATAAATGAGGAGGGGGTGTCGCATTGTATGTTCGAAACGCGTATATGTGCACAGAGATTGAAGCTTCAGAGACTGGGAGTTCTGTGGAAACTGTTTGGGTAAGAATACAAGGACAGAACAATGGAAAGGACACCATTGTAGGCATTTACTACAGGCCGCCTGTGCAAGCCGAAGATATGGATGAACTCTTTATGCATCAGATGGCCAAGTTCTCCAAAAAATATGACATAGTTGTCATGGGAGATTTCAACTATCCAGACATTTGTTGGGAATCTCTCTCAGGCAAAACTAACAGGTCAAGGAAATTCTTATCCTCTCTTGCTGACAACTTTATCTTCCAAAAGGTAAGGGAGAAAACAAGGGGAACTGCTACCTTGGATCTAATCCTTATAAACAGGGAGGAAATGGTTGAGGAGGTAAAAGTGGCTGGGACCCTAGGAGGTAGCGACCATGCTATTTTAGAATTTTGGATAACTAGAGGCGGAAGACCTGTGAAGACTCAGACGTCAAGGTTAGATTTCAGAAAGGCAGATTTTAAGGTATTCAGAAAGAGAATTGGAGGGATCCAATGGCTGGATATCCTTAAAGACAAAAATGTCCAGGAAGGATGGGAAATCTTGAAAAATGAAATTCTCAAAGCACAGTTGTTAACAATTCCGAAAAGAGGGAAGAATAGGAAGCATTTAAGGAAACCAGGATGGATGAACACAGAACTTAAGCACATGTTAAAAAGGAAGAAAAAAATGTTTATAAAATGGAAAGAGGGAGGCATATCTAAAGAAGAATATAATGCTGTCTGCAGAACCTGCAGGGCACAAATCAGATTATCTAAAGCTGAAAATGAACTGAGGCTTGCAAGAGATGTCAAAAGCAATAATAAAGGATTTTGGGGATATGTCAAAAGTAAAAGAAAAGTCAAAGATGCTATAGGATTTTTACAGGATGAAAATGATGAAATGGTAAGACAGGATGTTGAGAAGGCTGAACTTTTAAATTCCTATTTTGCATCTGTTTTCTCTCAGAAAGGAAATGCAACATCAACTGTTATCCACTGTCCTATTAAGGGAATAGAAGAATCCAGGATATCTATAAACAGAAAGATAGTGAGGAAACACTTAGCTAACCTAAATGAATTCAAGTCTCCAGGTCCAGATGAATTACACCCCTGAGTACTGAAGGAGATAGCAGAAGAAATTTTTGAACCCCTCTCCATAATCTTTGAAAATTCTTGGAGAACAGGAAAAGTGCCAGAAGACTGGAGAACAGCAAATGTTGTTCCTATCTTCAAAAAGGGGAAGAAGGTGGACCCAGGCAACTATAGGCCGGTGAGTCTGACTTCTATACCAGGAAAGATCTTTGAACAAATTATTAAACAACATGTATGTCAATACCTGGATAAGAATGAAGTGATTAAACAGAGTCAGCATGGGTTTGTAACTAATAAGTCATGTCAGACTAACTTAATTTCCTTCTATGACGGTATCACTGATTGGGTGGATCAAGGAAATGCTGTAGATATAGTATATCTTGACTTCAGCAAAGCATTTGACAAAGTCTCTCATACAATCCTTATTGAAAAAATGACTAAGTATGGAATGGACAAGGCAACTGTTAGGTGGATTCATAACTGGCTTAGTGATCGGACCCAAAGAGTGGTCGTAAATGGCTGCACATCCAGTTGGAAGAATGTCTCAAGTGGGGTACCACAGGGCTCTGTCCTGGGCCCTGTATTGTTCAACATCTTTATCAACGATTTAGATGAAGGAATTGAGGGTAAACTGATTAAATTTGCTGATGACACAAAGCTAGGAGGGATAGCTAATACTAGAGAAGAGAGAGAGAGGATTCAAAAAAGATTTAAATAAACTGGAGAAGTGGGCAGCAACTAACAGAATGGTTTTTAACAGGGAGAAATGCAAAGTACTACATCTGGGCAATAAAAATGAAAAAAGCATATATAGAGTGGGAGGAATAGGGCTAAGTGACAGCACATGTGAAAAAGACTTGGGTATACTAATAGATCACAGACTGAATATGAGTCAACAGTGTGATGCAGCAGCAAAAAAGGCAAATGCAATTCTAGGATGTATTAACAGAAGCATACAGTCTAGATCACGTGAAGTCATTATTTCCCTCTACTCCTCTTTGGTCAGACCTCATCTGGAATATTGTGTCCAGTTTTGGGCACCACATTTTAAAAAAGACATCAACAAACTGGGGCAAGTTCAGAAAAGAGCGACCAGAATGGTGACCGGTCTGCAAACCCTGTCTTATGAGGAAAGGTTGCAGGATTTGGGAATGTTTAGTTTGCAAAAGAGAAGACTGAGAGGAGACTTAATAGCTGTCTACAAATATCTAAAGGGCTGTCACATTGTAGAAGGATCAACTTTATTCTCATTTGCACAAGGAAAGACTAGAAGCAATGGGATGAAACTGAATGGGAGGAGACACAGATTAGATATTAGAAAAAACTTTTTGACAGTTAGAGTGATCAATGAGTGGAACAGGCTGCCACGAGAAGTGGTGAGTTCTCCTTCAATGGAAGTCTTCAAACAGAGGCTGGACAGACATCTGACTGGGATGATTTAGCGAATCCTGCTTTGAGCAGGGGGTTGGACCAGATGGTCCAGGAGGTCCCTTCCAACTCTACGATTCTATGATTCTATGATTCTATGATTCTATGATCTCATATTCCCATGCCGATATACCCATCATACATATCCTCCATCCCATAGTCCCGTGCCCATATACCCATCATACATATCCGCCATCCCATAGTCCCGTGCCCATATACCCGTCATACATATCCTCCATCCCATAGTCCAGTGCCCATATACCCATCACATATCCTCCATCCGTAGTCCTGTGCCCATATACCCATCATACATATCCTCCATCCCATAGTCCAGTGCCCATATACCCATCACATATCCTCCATCCGCAGTCCCGTGCCCATATACCCATCATACATATCCTCCATCCCATAGTCCAGTGCCCATATACCCATCACATATCCTCCATCTGTAGTCCCGTGCCCATATACCCATCATACATATCCTCCATCCCATAGTCCAGTGCCCATATACCCATCACACATCCTCCATCCCATAGTCAACCATTATGACATCATAGTGAGCGGTAGGGCTTGCAACCTATGATGACATCACTATCGCCATGGCAACCATAATGACATCATAATGATGCGCGGGGCTTGATACACACACACTTTTTACCATTATGTAGATAGGGGCAAAATTGTTTGGTGAATTGGAACACGCGGGGTTAAAATTCTGCCTCACAAGATAGCCTAGGACACTCTCGGGGTCCAGACATGTGACTGTGCCAAATTTTGTGGCCGTAGCTGCGACGGTGCGAATGCCAATCCCGGACATACATACATGCATACATACACACTTGAGCTTTATATATTAGATATACACTCACTGGCCACTTTATTAGGTACACCTGTCCAACTGTGTGTTAAGACTTAATTTCTAATCAGCCAATCACATGGCGGCAACTCAGTGCATTTAGGCATGTAGACATGGTCAAGACAATCTCCTGCAGTTCAAACCGAGCATCAGTATGGGGAAGAAAGGTGATTTGAGTGCCTTTGAACGTGGCATGATTGTTGGTGCCAGAAGGGCTGGTCTGAGAATTTCAGAAACTGCTGATCTACTGGGATTTTCACGCACAACCATCTCTAGGGTTTACAGAGAATGGTCCGAAAAAGAAAAAAAATCCAGTGAGCGGCAGTTCTGTGGCCGGAAATGCCATGTTGATGCCAGAGGTCAGAGGAGAATGGGCAGACTGGTTCGAGCTGATAGAAAGGCAACAGTGACTCAAATTGCCACCCGTTACAACCAAGGTAGGCAGAAGAGCATCTCTGAACGCACAGTGCGTCGAACTTTGAGGCAGATGGGCTACAGCAGCAGAAGACCACACTGGGTACCACTCCTCTCAGCTAAGAACAGGAAACTGAGGCTACAATTTGCACAAGCTCATCGAAATTGGACAGTAGAAGATTGGAAAAACGTTGCCTGGTCTGATGAGTCTCGATTTCTGCTGCGACATTCGGATGGTAGGGTCAGAATTTGGCGTAAACAACATGAAAGCATGGATCCATCCTGCCTTGTATCAACGGTTCAGGCTGGTGGTGGTGGTGTCATGGTGTGGGGAATTTTTTCTGGGCACTCTTTGGGCCCCTTGGTACCAATTGAGCATCGTTGCAACACCACAGCCTACCTGAGTATTGTTGCTGACCATGTCCATCCCTTTATGACCACAATGTACCCAACATCTGATGGCTACTTTCAGCAGGATAATGCGCCATGTCATAAAGCTCGAATCATCTCAGATTGGTTTCTTGAACATGACAATGAGTTTACTGTACTCAAATGGCCTCCTCAGTCACCAGATCTCAATCCAATAGAGCATCTTTGGGATGTGGTGGAACGGGAGATTCGCATCAGGGATGTGCAGCCGACAAATCTGCGCCAACTGTGTGATGCCATCATGTCAATATGGTCCAAAATCTCTGAGGAATGCTTCCAGCACCTTGTTGAATCTCTGCCACGAAGAATTGAGGCAGTTCTGAAGGCAAAAGGGGGTCCAACCCCTTACTAGCATGGTGTACCTAATAAAGTGGCCAGTGAGTGTATATATATACAGTCATATGTAAAAGTTTGGGCACCCCTATTAATGTTAACCTTTTTTCTTTATAACAATTTTGGTTTTTGCAACAGCTATTTCAGTTTCACATATCTAATAATTGATGGACTCAGTTATATTTCTGGATTCAAACGAGGTTTATTGTACTAACAGAAAATGTGCAATCTGCATTTAAACAAAATTTGACCGGTGCAAAAGTATGGGCACCCTTATCATTTTCTTGATTTGAACACTCCTAACTACTTTTTACTGACTTCCTGAAGCACTAAATTGGTTTTGTAACCTCATTGAGCTTTGACCTTCATAGCCAGGTGTATCAAATCATGAGAAAAGGTATTTAAAGTGGCCACTTGCAAGTAGTTCTCCTATTTGATTCTCCTATGAAGAGTGGCATCATGGGCTCCTGAAAACAACTCTCAAATGATTTGAAAGCAAAGATTATTCAGCATAGCTTTTCAGGGGAAGGATACAAAAAGTTGTCTCAGAGATTTAACCTGTCAGTTTCCACTGTGAGGAACATAGTAAGGAAATGGAAGAACACAGGTACAGTTCTTGTTAAGCCCAGAAGTGGCAGGCCAAGAAAAATATCAGAAAGGCAGAGAAGAAGAATGGTGAGAACAGTCAAGGACAATCCACAGACCACCTCCAAAGACCTGCAGCATCATCTTGCTGCAGATGGTGTCACTATGCATCGGTCAACAATACAGCGCACTTTGCACAAGAAGAAGCTGTATGGGAGAGTGATGCGAAAGAAGCCGTTTCTGCAAGCACGCCACAAACAGAGTCGCCTGAGGTATGCAAAAGCACATTTGGACAAGCCAGTTACATTTTGGAAGAAGGTCCTGTGGACTGATGAAACAAAGATTGAGTTGTTTGGTCATTCAAAAAGGCGTTATGCATGGAGGCTAAAAAACACAGCATTCCAAGAAAAACACTTGCTATCCATAGTAAAATTTGGTGGAGATCCATCATGCTTTGGGGCTGTGTGGCTATTGCCGGCACCGGGAATCTTGTTAAAGTTGAGGGTCGCATGGATTCAACTCAGTATCAGCAGATTCTTGACAATAATGTGCAAGAATCCATGACGAAGTTGAAGTTACACAGGGGATGGATAATTCAGCAAGACAAAGATCCAAAACACCGCTCCAAATCTACTCAGGCATTCATGCAGAGGAACAATTGCAATGTTCTGGAATGGCCATCCCAGTCCCCAGACCTGAATATCATTGAACATCTGTGGGATGATTTGAAGCGGGCTGTGCATGCTCGGCGATCATCAAACTTAACTGAACTGGAATTGTTTTGTAAACAGGAATGGTCACAAATACCTTCATCCAGGATCCAGGAACTCATTAATAGCTACAGGAAGCGACTAGAGGCTGTTATTTTTGCAAAAGGAGGATCTACGAAATATTAATGTCACTTTTATGTTGAGGTGCCCATACTTTTGCACCGGTCAAATTTTATTAAAATGCAGATTGCCCATTTTCTGTTAGTACAATAAACCTCATTTGAATCCAGAAATATAGCTGAGTCCATCAGTTATTCGATATATGAAACTAAAATAGCTGTTGCAAAAACCAAAATTTGTTATAAAGAAAAAAGGTTAACATTAATAGGGGTGCCCAAACTTTTACATATGACTGTAAATATATATATATATATATATATATATATATATATACTAGATGAAGAGCCCGGCGCTGCTCGGGCATAGTAACTAACTGTGGTTAGTTATAACAAATTATAATTATCCTTCATCCCATAGTCCCGTGCCCATATACCCATCATACATATCCACGATCCCATAGGCCCGTGCCCATATACCCATCATACATATCCTCCATCCCATAGTCGAGTGCCCATATACCCATTACACATCCTCCATCCCATAGTCCCATGCCCATATACCCATCATACATATCCTCCATCCCATAGTCCCGTGCTCATATACCCATCTTACATATCCGCCATCCCATAGTCCCATGCCCATATACCCATCATACATATTCGCCATCCCATAGTCGAGTGCCCATATACCCATCACACATCCTTCATCTCATAGTCCCATGCCCATATACCCATCATACATATCCTCCATCCCATAGTCCCGTGCTCATATACCCATCTTACATATCCACCATCCCATAGTCCCGTGCCCATTTACCCATCATACATATCCTCCATCCCATAGTCCCGTGCCCATATACCCGTCATACATATCCTCCATCCCATAGTCCAGTGCCCATATAACCATCACACATCCTCCATCCCATAGTCAACCATTATGACTAGTGTTGAGCATTCCGATACTGCAAATATCTGGTATCGGTCTATATTCGCTGTACCGGAGTTCCGATACTGAATACCGACATTTTTACAATATCGAATACCGAAATCGGAAGTTCCCTTAATACAATGAGCCAGTTGTGTTAGCCATGTTAACTAATGGCATGGCTGTGATTGGCTGCTGAAATGATGTCATCATGATGCGCGGTCTGTGCGGGCCTGCCAGGGGTCTGTATGGCTGCCGGGGGTCTGTGTGGGCTGCCGGGGGTCTGTGTGGGCCTGCCGGGGGTCTGTGCGGGCCTGCCGGGGGTCTGTGCGAGCCTGCCGGGGGACTGTACGGGCCTGCCGGGGGTCTGTACGGGCTGCCGGGGGTCTGTGCGGGCCTGCCGGGGGTCTGTACAGGCCTGCCGGGGGTATGTACGGGCTTCGGAGGTCTGTGCGGGCCTGCCAGGGGTCTGTGTGGGCCTGCCGGGGGTCTGTGCAGGCTTGCCGGGGGTCTGTGCGGGCCTGCCAGGGGTCTGCACGGGCCTGCTGGTGGTCTGTGCGGGCCTGCCGGGGGTTGTGTGTGTGTGCAGGCATCGTCCAATGGGACTACAAGTCGCATCGGGCTATGCCTGCTACAATGACAGTGATTGACACATTAGCCAATGATGGGACAGTAGTAGTCCCATCATCCGGCTAATGTGTTGAATGTAAAAAAAACAAAAAAACATGCATACTACATACATACTACATACTACATACATACTACATATATACAACATACATACTAAATACATACTACATATATAATACATTCATACAGCATACATAATACATACATACTGCATATATACTACATTCATGCAACATACATACATACATACTACATACATACTACATATATACTACATTCATACAACATACATGCATACTACATAATACATACATACTACATATATACTACATTCATACAACATACATACATACTACATATATACTACATCCATGCAACATACATACATACTACATACTCACTACATACAACATACATACATACTACATTCATACATTCATACAATGCATACATATAGACATACAGTACATATAACATAGAGTACATACTCACCATCACTTGTCACTTTGATCCCCGAAGCCAGTGTCATCTCACTGTAAAAAATATTAAAATAGCAAACAACCAATATACTCCCTAATCCGCAGAAATCCACGAGTGTCCACGACGATCTAATGCAGTGCATCACTGAGAGGTTACTATAGTTCACTGGTCTCACTTTATGGCAAAAGCTGTGTGAGAACTTTCTCACACAGCAATTCCAAAAGTGAGACTAGGGACTAGTTTTTTACAGTGGCGGAGGAATAGAGTACGGAAGGATACCTACCTCCCATCATTGTATTCCTGGTGCCCCTAGAGAGCGGTCGCATCAGCTGATGCTGCTGTTCTCCACAGGAGATCATCGTGGGACATTCGTGGATTTCTGCGGATCAGGGAGTATATTGCTTGTTTGTTATTTTAATATTTTTACAGATGACACTGGCTTCGGGGATCAAAGTGACAAGTGATGGTGAGTATGTACTCTATGTTATATGTACTGTATGTCTATATGTATGTATTGTATGAATATATTGTATGTAGTTTGTATGTAGTATATACACTCACTGGCCACTTTATTAGGTACACCATGCTAGTAAGGGGTTGGACCCCCTTTTGCCTTCAGAACTGCCTCAATTCTTCGTGGCAGAGATTCAACAAGGTGCTGGAAGCATTCCTCAGAGATTTTGGACCATATTGACATGATGGCATCACACAGTTGGCGCAGATTTGTCGGCTGCACATCCCTGATGCGAATCTCCCGTTCCACCACATCCCAAAGATGCTCTATTGGATTGAAATCTGGTGACTGAGGAGGCCATTTGAGTACAGTAAACTCATTGTCATGTTCAAGAAACCAATCTGAGATGATTCGAGCTTTATGACATGGCGCATTATCCTGCTGAAAGTAGCCATCAGATGTTGGGTACATTGTGGTCATAAAGGGATGGACATGGTCAGCAACAATACTCAGGTAGGCTGTGGCGTTGCAACGATGCTCAATTGGTACCAAGGGGCCCAAAGAGTGCCCAGAAAAAATTCCCCACACCATGACACCACCACCACCAGCCTGAACCGTTGATACAAGGCAGGATGGATCCATGCTTTCATGTTGTTTACGCCAAATTCTGACCCTACCATCCGAATGTCGCAGCAGAAATCGAGACTCATCAGACCAGGCAACGTTTTTCCAATCTTCTACTGTCCAATTTCGATGAGCTTGTGCAAATTGTAGCCTCAGTTTCCTGTTCTTAGCTGAGAGGAGTGGTACCCAGTGTGGTCTTCTGCTGCTGTAGCCCATCTGCCTCAAAGTTCGACGCACTGTGCGTTCAGAGATGCTCTTCTGCCTACCTTGGTTGTAACGGGTGGCAATTTGAGTCACTGTTGCCTTTCTATCAGCTCGAACCAGTCTGCCCATTCTCCTCTGACCTCTGGCATCAACATGGCATTTCCGGCCACAGAACTGCCGCTCACTGGATTTTTTTTCTTTTTCGGACCATTCTCTGTAAACCCTAGAGATGGTTGTGCGTGAAAATCCCAGTAGATCAGCAGTTTCTGAAATTCTCAGACCAGCCCTTCTGGCACCAACAATCATGCCACGTTCAAAGGCACTCAAATCACCTTTCTTCCCCATACTGATGCTCGGTTTGAACTGCAGGAGATTGTCTTGACCATGTCTACATGCCTAAATGCACTGAGTTGCCGCCATGTGATTGGCTGATTAGAAATTAAGTCTTAACACACAGTTGGACAGGTGTACCTAATAAAGTGGCCAGTGAGTGTATGTAGTATGTATGTAGTATGTATGTATGTTGTATGAATGTAGTATATATGTAGTATGTATGTATTATGTAGTATGTATAGTATGTATGTTGTATGAATGTAGTATATATGTAATATGCATGTTGTATGAATGTAGTATATATGTAGTATGTATGTAGTATGTATGTATGTTGTATGAATGTAGTATATATGTAGTATGTATGTAGTATGCATGTTTTTTTTTACATTCAACACATTCGCCGGATGATGGGACTACTACTGTCCCATCATTGGCTAATGTGTCAATCACTGTCATTGTAGCAGGCATAGCCCCATGGGACTTGTAGTCCCATCGGACGATGTCTGCACACACACACAACCCCCGGCAGGCCTGCACAGACCCCCCGGCAGCCCGCACAGACCCTCGGCAGGCCCGTACAGACCCCCGGCAGGCCCGCACAGACCCCCGGCAGCCCGCACAGACCCCGGGCAGGCACGCACAGACCCCTGGCAGCCCGCACAGACCCCCGGCAGGCCCACCCAGACCCCTGGCAGGCCCGCACAGACCCCCGAGAGGCCCGTTTAGACCCCGCCCGCACACACAGACACGCACAGTGTCCGCCCACGCACCGCCCACACTCTTCCCCCTCCCGAACTGGATGTGCAAGTAAAGAAAGGGTTTATTTTCATTCCGATATTTGTGCCCCATTGACTTGCATAGGTTCCCGGTATCGGAATCGGTGATACCCGATACTTTTTGGGTATCGGTCCGATCCAATCCGATCCGATATTTCACGATATCGGATGGTATCGCTCAACACTAATTATGGCATCATAATGAGCGGCGGGGCTTGCAACCTAGGATGACATCAGCATTGCCATGGCAACCATTATGACATCATAATGAGGGGCGGGGCTTGATACACACACTTTTTCCCCATTTTGTAGATAGAGGCAAGATTGTTTGGTGAATTGGAACGCGCAGGGTTAAAATTTTGCCTCACAACATAGCTTAGGACACTCTCGGGTTCCAGACGTGTGACTGTGCCAAATTCTGTGGCTGTAGCCGCGATGGTGCGGATGCCAATCCCGGACATACACACACACATACATACATACACACACTTGAGCTTTATATATATACTAGCTGAAGAGCCCGGCCTGCCCGGGCATAGTAACTAACTGTGGTTAGTTATAGCAAATTATAATTATCCTCCATCCCATAGTCCCGTGCCCATATACCCATCATACATATCCACGATCCCATAGGCCCGTGCCCATATACCCATCATACATATCCTCCATCCCATAGTCGAGTGCTCATATACCCATCACACATCCTCCATCCCATAGTCCCATGCCCATATAACCATCATACATATTCTCCATCCCATAGTCCCATGCCCATATACTCATCATACATATTCTCCATCCCATAGTCCCATGCCCATATACCCATCATACATATTCACCATCCCATAGTTGAGTGCCCATATACCCATCACACATCTTTCATCTCATAGTCCCATGCCCATATACCCATCATACATATCTTCCATCCCATAGTCCCGTGCCCATATACCCATCATACATATCCGCCATCTCATAGTCCCGTGCCCATATACCCATCATACATATCCTCCATCCCATAGTCCAGTGCCCATATACCCATCACACATCCTCCATCCCATAGTCCCGTGCCCATATACATATCCGCCATCCCATGGTCCCGTGCCCATATACCCGTCATACATATCCTCCATCCCATAGTCCAGTGCCCATATACCCATCACACATCCTCCATCCCATAGTCAACCATTATGACATCATAATGAGCGGCGGCAGGGCTTGCAACTAATGATGACATCAGCGTCGCCATGGCAACTGTTGTGACATCATAATGAGGGGCGGGGCTTGATACGCACACACTGCTTCCCCAGTATGCAAATAGGGGCATTATGACATCACAATGAGGGGCGGGGCTTGAAGCGCACACACTTTTCCCCTAGTATGTAGATGGGGCAAAATTGTTTGGTGAATTGGAACGCGCAGGGTTAAAATTTCGCCTCACACCATAGCTTACGACACTCTCGGGGTCCAGACGTGTGACTGTGCCAAATTTTGTGGCTGTAGCTGCGACAGTGCGGATGCCTATCCCGGACATACAAACATACACACACACACACACACATACACACATACATACACACTTTGAGCTTTATATATTAGATATATATATATATATATATATATATATATATACACACACATATATATACAGATTTGGCAAAAATTAAGAGGCCACTGCAAAATTTTCAGTTTGTCTGATTTTTCTCTTTATAGATATACTAGCTAAAGAGCCCGATGCTGCCCGGGCATAGTAGCTAACTGTGGTTAGTTATAGCAAATTATAATTATCCTCCATCCCATAGTCCCGTGCCCATATACCCATCATACATATCCACAATCCCATAGGCCCGTGCCCATATACCCATCATACATATCCTCCATCCCATAGTCGATGCCCTTATACCCATCACACATCCTCCATCCCATAGTCCCATGCCCATATACCCATCATACATATTCTCCATCCCATAGTCTCATGCCCATATACCCATCATACATATTCTCCATCCCATAGTCCCATGCCCATATACCCATCATACATATTCGCCATCCCATAGTCGAGTGCCCATATACCCATCACACATCCTTCATCTCATAGTCCCGTGCCCATTTACCCATCATACATATCCACGATCCCATAGGCCGGTGCCCATATACCCATCATACATATCCTCCATCCCATAGTCGAGTGCCCATATACCCATCACACATCCTCAATCCCATAGTCCCATGCCCATATACCCATCATACATATTCCCCATCTCATAGTCCCATGCCCATATACCCATCACACATCCTTCATCTCATAGTCCCATGCCCATATACCCATCATTCATATCCTCCATCCGATAGTCCCATGCCCATATACCCATCACACATCCTTCATCTCATAGTCCCATGCCCATATACCCATCATACATATCCGCCATCTCATAGTCCCGTGCCCATATACCCATCATACATATCCTTCATCCTATAGTCCAGTGCCCATATACCCATCACACATCCTCCATCCCATAGTCCCCATGCCCATATACATATCCGCCATCCCATAGTCCCGTGCCCATATACCGGTCAAACATATCCTCCATCCCATAGTCCAGTGCCTATATACCCATCACACATCCTCCATCCCATAGTCCCGTGCCCATATACCCATCATACATATCCGCCATCCCATAGTTCCGTGCCCATATACTCATCACACATCCTCCATTCCATAGTCAACCATTATGACATCATAATGAGCGGCGGCAGGGCTTGCAACCTTTGATGACATCAGCGTCACCATGGCAACCATTGTGACATTATAATGAGGGGCGGGGCTTGATACGCACACACTGCTTCCCCAGTATGCAAATAGGGGCATTGTGACATCACAATGAGGGGCGGGGCTTGATACGCACACACTGCTTCCCTAGTATGCAAATAGGGGCATTATGACATCATAGTAAGGGGCGGGGCTTGACGCGCACACACTTTTTCCCCCAGTATGTAGATAGGGGCAAAATTGTTTGGTGAATTAGAACGTGCGGGGTTAAAATTTTGCCTCACAACATAGCTTAGGATGCTCTCGGGGTCCAGACGTGTGACTGTGCCAAATTTTGTGGCTGTAGCTGCGACGGTGCGGATGCCTATCCCGGACATACAAACATACACACACACATACACACATACATACACACATACACACTTTGAGCTTTATATATTAGATTTTTGAGTAAAATGTAAATTGCTCTTTTATTCTATGAACTACTTCTATGAATTATGATGTCATAATGGTTGCCACGGTGACGCTAATGTCATAATAGGTTGCAATGGTGAAGATGCTGTCACAATGGTTGCCATGGTGATGATGATGTCTTAATAGGTTGCAATGGTGACGGTTATGTCATAACGGTTGCCATGGTGATGATGATGTCATCATGGGTATGTGGGCATGGGACTATAGGATGGAGGATGTGTGATGGGTATATGGGCATAGGACTATGGGATGGAGGACGTGTGAGGGGTATATGGGCATGGGACTATGGGATGGAGGATATGTATGATGGGTATATGGGCACGGGCCTATGGGATGGTGGATATGTATGATGGGTATATGGACACGGGACTATGGGATGGAGGATAATTATAATTTGTTATAACTAACTAACAGTTAGTTACTATGCCCGGGCAGCGCCGGGCTCTTCAGCTAGTATATATACAGTGGGGCAAAAAAGTATTTAGTCAGTCAGCAATAGTGCAAGTTCCACCACTTAAAAAGATGAGAGGCGTCTGTAATTTACATCATAGGTAGACCTCAACTATGGGAGACAAACTGAGAAAAAAAAATCCAGAAAATCACATTGTCTGTTTTTTTCATTTTATTTGCATATTATGGTGGAAAATAAGTATTTGGTCAGAAACAAGCAATCAAGATTTCTGGCTCTCACAGACCTGTAACTTCTTCTTTAAGAGTCTCCTCTTTCCTCCACTCATTACCTGTAGTAATGGCACCTGTTTAAACTTGTTATCAGTATAAAAAGACACCTGTGCACACCCTCAAACAGTCTGACTCCAAACTCCACTATGGTGAAGACCAAAGAGCTGTCAAAGGACACCAGAAACAAAATTGTAGCCCTGCACCAGGCTGGGAAGACTGAATCTGCAATAGCCAACCAGCTTGGAGTGAAGAAATCAACTGTGGGAGCAATAATTAGAAAATGGAAGACATACAAGACCACTGATAATCTCCCTCGATCTGGTGCTCCACGCAAAATCCCACCCCGTGGGGTCAGAATGATCACAAGAACGGTGAGCAAAAATCCCAGAACCACGCGGGGGGACCTAGTGAATGAACTGCAGAGAGCTGGGACCAATGTAACAAGGCCTACCATAAGTAACACACTACGCCACCATGGACTCAGATCCTGCAGTGCCAGACGTGTCCCACTGCTTAAGCCTGTACATGTCCGGGCCCGTCTGAAGTTTGCTAGAGAGCATTTGGATGATCCAGAGGAGTTTTGGGAGAATGTCCTATGGTCTGATGAAACCAAACTGGAACTGTTTGGTAGAAACACACCTTGTCGTGTTTGGAGGAAAAAGAATACTGAGTTGCATCCATCAAACACCATACCTACTGTAAAGCATGGTGGTGGAAACATCATGCTTTGGGGCTGTTTCTCTGCAAAGGGGCCAGGACGACTGATCCGGGTACATGAAAGAATGAATGGGGCCATGTATCGTGAGATTTTGAGTGCAAACCTCCTTCCATCAGCAAGGGCATTGAAGATGAAACGTGGCTGGGTCTTTCAACATGACAATGATCCAAAGCACACCGCCAGGGCAACGAAGGAGTGGCTTCGTAAGAAGCATTTCAAGGTCCTGGAGTGGCCTAGCCAGTCTCCAGATCTCAACCCTATAGAAAACCTTTGGAGGGAGTTGAAAGTCCGTGTTGCCAAGCGAAAAGCCAAAAACATCACTGCTCTAGAGGAGATCTGCATGGAGGAATGGGCCAACATACCAACAACAGTGTGTGGCAACCTTGTGAAGACTTACAGAAAACGTTTGACCTCTGTCATTGCCAACAAAGGATATATCACAAAGTATTGAGATGAAATTTTGTTTCTGACCAAATACTTATTTTCCACCATAATATGCAAATAAAATGAAAAAAAAACAGACAATGTGATTTTCTGGATTTTTTTTTCTCAGTTTGTCTCCCATAGTTGAGGTCTACCTATGATGTAAATTACAGACGCCTCTCATCTTTTTAAGTGGTGGAACTTGCACTATTGCTGACTGACTAAATACTTTTTTTCCCCACTGTATATATATATATATATATATATATATATACATACATACACACACACATCAATGCATATTAATGAACAATAATAGTATTGTAAGCAAGGTTACGTAATTTTTGAGCAAATATATAAATACTTTCTACTCTAGAAAATAGCAGAAAACCACTGTTTATTAACTTAAAAAATAAATTGGTGCTTTATTAAAAGACTAATGACCATAATGTTTATAATGACTGATCCCTAAGGCAATTAATAAAAAAAAAAAAAAAATTATTTTAGTAGAATGTTTTTTCTAATTATATTTGTATCAATAAGTATACTAATTTGTATGTACTGATGGCCAATACATTCTTTAGTACCTGTCAATTAGGAGTAAACATATTAAATGGCCAAAAAAAACAAGGATTGAGAAAGAAAGGAAAGCAGTACATGAGAATGAACCATGAGAACTTACAAACAAAATAGAAGATGAGGAATGTCATGGACCATGAAAGGAAACCATAAAAGCTCACAAACAAAAGGTGATGAGTTAGGCCACTGTACAAACCAACTGTGCCAAGCAGCTACACATTGAATGTACCCAGGGGAATAGAAATAAAGTAACACCAACTATTCACCTAGATAATAAATCACAGATACCTATAAACAACATAGTGAGACACTGTTGAAGGAAGAAATTTAGTTAAGCCAATTTAAGTTGTGTTTAGGATATGGGCTGTCGTTCACCCGCTATTGCAAAAAGTAAGGATACTAATGAGGAGACTATTCTACATTTAATTGTTGAAAAACACAAAGACAGAAGCATATTGATTGAGTACCCTGCAGTAAAAAAACAGGATAGTGCATGAAAATAATATACGGTATTGCGAAATCCATCCCACCACTCCACGGTGACAGTGGGACAGTCCTAACTCTAGTATTAAAACCCTTACCATTTGTCAAGTGACATGCATGTGGATAAGGGCTTAGAAAAACTGGGTCCAGTTAGTGGACACACAACCATGGGAGACCACATCAATATAGTGCCCAGCTCAAGGAACGCCTGACCACACCTTTTATATGCACATGATGCAATCAGATTGAAAAAAAAAAACTTTGTGATTTTTTAAAGTCTCATTTAATTCATCAGGCTAAAACATCAGAAACTGCTATATTCCACCCACAAAGTGAAAAAACAGAAAAAAAGAAAGTGAGCACATATAAAATAGACTTGAAGAAATGTCGAAATAGAAAAATGAATTAGGTGTAAGCTTAAAAAAGACAGGAGAACACAACACAAGAAAATAAGTAGGTGCACAGGAAATTATTAATTGGTGCCATAGAGTCAGAGTTCAATTCATAGTTTGATAAATTTCTTAAATCATGTGAGTAAGTGACAAAAAATAACACTGCAACATCCTTTCATTTTCTCAGTCCTAGACAGAGATGCAATCCTGCTAATTTTACTGCAATTTCTTCCCAGCTCTGCACATGGGCCCATTCCTGCACAGGGTCCAAAAATGGAAATGTACTTCATCTTATGGCCAAAACGCTTTCATGTGCAGAAAGGGAAACCTAAAATGTAAAGAAAATTTTTATGGAAGCCCATGAATTGTTGCTTTATAAGATTCTCTACTTTTTGTTCAAAACCATAGGTATGAACCCAGTCCTGTGCAGAGTCCATTTAGTGGAATTCACCTCATTTGGTGCCCGAAAACTTAATTTCTCAAAAAATTAAGAAGAAAGTAAGACAAAGTAAGTTGTAGTCATGGATGTACATGGATTTTTGTTCCAGATGCTTTTTTTTTGCTGCATGGGCTAGGTTCTGTGTAATGTCTAAATCAGGGAGGGGGAACCTCCAGCCTCAGTGTCTCTTATGGGATGTATTAGCCTCAGCCCAAGTTTTTCCTGTGATTTATATGCTCCAGCCCCAGCTTCTTCTTAGAAGTTTATGCCCCAGCTCCTATGTCTCCTGATTAGGGTTGAGCGAAACAGATTGGCCAGATTCATAAGTCGCAGACTTATGGCAAGGTCGGGTTTTGCTGACCAAAACCGGACCACAGCGTGAAGTCGGCCATGCGGTTGACAAAACGGGCGCCAAAGTTGGATTTCCCAGAATGCTTGCACGTGACTTTTTTCAGCCACTGAGCAAGGATGTACACTGTGGACAATGAGATGACATGTGCAGCGTCCGGGGAGAGAGCGAGAGAGAGAGTTTTCGCGCACTTTAAAAAAGCGGTCTGGCATGTAGATGTGTTTACTGTCCTCCACTCCCTGCCAACTTTGCTTCCCCATTGACTTGCATTGGGTTTCGTGTTTCAGTCGGACCTCTGACTCTTCACGATAGTTGGCCGATTTTGTTCATCTCGACTTTTGAGAAAGTCAGGTTTCATGAAACCCGACTCGACCCTAAAAAAGGCAAAGTCGCTCATTTCTACTCCTGATATGTATATGCTGCATCTCAAGGGTGCCCTGTACTATATATGCCCCAGCATATCCTGTAATGTATGTGCACCAGCCCCTGTGTCTCCTGTGATGTGTGTGCCCCAGCATCTCTGGTGATGTACAGGGTGGGCCATCTATATGGATACACCTAAATAAAATAGGAATGTTTGGTGATTTCAACTTCCTGTTTGTGGCACATTAGCATATGGGAGGGGGAAACTTTTCAAGATGGGTGGTGACCATGGTGGCGACTTTGAAGTAGGCCATTTTGGATCCAACTTTATTTTTTTCCGATGGGAAGAGGGTCATGGGACACTTCAAACTCATTGAGAATTTTACAAGAAAAACAATGGTGTGCTTGGCTTTAACATAACTTTCATGAGTTATTGACAAATTTATAACCACTTATAGAATGTGGTCAAAGTGCTGTCCTTTGTGTTGGATTGTCAATGCAACCCTCTTCTCCCACTCTTGACACACTGATAGCATCACCGCAGAAGAAATGCTAGCCTAAGGGAGTCAGATTCCTTGTAGGAATGCTCGGACCTGACACCCATAATGAGGTGGTGCACCATCTTGCTGGAAAAACTCAGGGAGCATGCCATCTTCAGAGCATAAAGAGGGCAACACATCATCATATAGCAATTTCAGATATCCAGTGGCATCAAGGTTTTCATTGATGAAGAATTGCCCCACTATCTTTGTACCCCATATACCACACCATACCATCAATTATGGGTGTCAGGTCCGAGCATTTCTAAATGAACAGTTTCCTGGAAAGTGGATTGGTCATCGTGGGCCAGTTGAATGGCCACCAAGGTCTCCCAATTTGAACCCCTTAGACTTTTATCTTTGGTGTCATCTAAAGGCAATTGTCTATGCTGTGAAGATACGAGATGTGCAGCATCTGAAACGGATACTGGAAGCTTGTGCTAGCATTTCTTCTGCGGTGTTGCTATCAGTGTGTCAAGAGAAGGAGAAGAGGGTTGCATTGACAATCCAACACAATGGGCAGCACTTTGAACACATTTTGTAAAATGGCCGCCATGGTCACCACTCATCTTGAAAAGTTTCCCCCTCCCATATACTAATGTGCCACAAACAGGAAGTTAGTATCACCAACAATTCCAATTTTATTTAGATGTAGCCATATAAATGGCCCACCCTGTATAATATCCAGCCACAGCACCTTGTAAGGGTGGTTTCACATTAGCGTTTAAGGCCGCAGCGTCGGCCTGCACACGGCCACCGCTAAGCCCCGCCCCCTGCCGCACCTCCACCGGTAGCTCCGCCTATGGGTGCATGACGCTGCATGCATCCTGCATCCCCTATCTTTAGCACTGGGGACACAGGCCATGCAGGTATGCGTTTGGCGGCGCATGCGTCCTTTTGACGGTGCGCCGAGTGCACCAAATTGCAACAGGTTGCATTTGGCGCTGGTCGGCGCACCCGTCAAAAGGACGCATGCACCGCCAAACACATACCTGCGCACGGCCTGCGTCCCCAGTGCTAAAGATAGGGGACGCAGAATGCATGCAGTGTCATGCGCCTGTAGGCAGAGCTACCGGCAAAGGCGCATCAGGGGTGGGGCTTAGCGGTGGCCGTGCGCAGGCCGATGCTGCGGCCTTAAATGCTAATGTGAATCCACCCATTGGCGGCGCATGCGTCCTTTTGACGGTGTGCTGAGCGCACCAAATTGCAACAGGTTACGTTTGGCGCTGGTCGGCGCACCCGTCAAAAGGACGCATGCGCCACCAAACACTTACCTGCGCATGGCCTGCGTCCCCAGTGCTAAAGATAGGGGGCGCAGGACGCATGCAGCATCATTCACCTGTAGGCGGAGCTACCGGCGGAGGCGTGGCAGGCGGCGGGGCTTAGCGGCGGCTGTGCACAGGCTGACGCTGTGGCCTTAAACGCTAATGTGAAACCACCCTAAGTGATGTATGTTCACCAGCCCCAGTGTTTCCTATGTGATGCATATGCTACAGGTCCAGTGTATCCTATGTGATATACAGTCTTGGCCCAAAGTGTTGGCATCCATGAAATTGTTCCAGAAAATGAAGTATTTCTCCAAGAAAAATATTGAAATTACACTTGTTTAGTTATAAACATGTTTATTTCCTTTATGTGTATTGGAAGAGCACAAAAAACAGAGGAAACTCGAAAAAAAGGCAAATTGGACATAATTTCACACAAAAACCCTCAAATGAGCCACAGAAAATGTTGGCACCCTCAACTTAATATTTGTTTGCACACCCTCTTGAATAAAAAAGTGCAATCAATTGCTTCCTATAACCATCAATAAACTTCTACCAACTCTCAAATGGAATTTTGGACTACTTTTATTTTGCAAACTGCTCAGGGTCTCTCATAATTGAAAGGTGCTTTTTTTCAACAGCAATTTTAAGATCTCTCCACAGGTGTTCAACGGAATTTAGATACAGATGCACTGCTGGCAGAACTCTCCAGTGCTTTGATTCTATCCACTTCTGGGTACCTCTTAAAGTAGGTTTGGAGTTATGGTCCTCCTGGAAGCCCAATAACCTAGGATGCAAACCCAGCTTTCTAACACTTAAAAATATTGCAACCCAAAATTCTTTGGTAGTCTTCAGATTTCATGATTTCTTGCACAGAGTCAAGGCACCCAGTGCCAGAGGCAGAAAAACAACCCCAATAGAAAATAGAATGATATGCTTTACCAAACAGATTTTAGTCTCATCTGTCCACCAGACGCTTTCCCAGAAGGATTTGGGCTTATTAACGTACATTTTAGCAAGGTGCAATCTAGCTTTTTTTTGTCTCTGTGTCAACAGTGGGGTTCTCCTCTGCCATAGCATTTCATTTTGCGCTTCTGCTGCAACTCATACCAAAATCCCTATTCAGGGCTAACAAAATTCTTTTTTTATCTTATTCCAGCAAATTGTTCTGAGCAGGGACATACAGTATTATACGCCATTTATACTACAACAGTTGTGCATCAAAATCATACAGCCAGACATGTTTGTTTGCGATAGCAATATTGCTACTGCAGTGTAAAAAGTCCATCTGACATGAGCAAATTTTCCTGAGATACTAATTCTTCAAAGTTTTTACAGCAGGCAAATTTTTTACACCATTTATACTACACCAGTTGTGTGTCAAAAATATGCAGCCTGAATTGGTTGGTTGCAATAGCATTGCTGTATTGCTTCTGTAGTTTAACAAGTCCATCTGAAGTGGACAAATTTTCCTGCAATGCTAATCCAGTGAAGTTTTCTCAATGGGGATGAATCATAAGTAATTTAAAATGGGTAAGGCACATGGTAAGTGAAAGGGAAGTGGACGTGATGCTGATAATGAGCCCAGAGGCTGAGGTCATGAGCAAGGTGAAACTGTGCACGCTGCAGAGGCACAACAAGCGCACACATCATGTGGACCTAGCTTCCTGTTCCACTTTGCAGGGGGGCACGAAAGACCAGTCTTGAAGCCAGACCAGTATGAAAAGGTTGTTGGATGGATAGTAGGTGCTTCTAGTCAGTTTGCCAGCACCACCTTGTCTTCCACGCAGTCTAGTCTCAGTAGTGGTTATTCTGGAACACATAATACTCACCCTGATCCTCCTTCCTCCCACCATGCTGTTTGTCCATAGACAAGTGATGACACATTTGGACACGCCGAAGAGCTGTTCAAATTTCCATTTATAAATTGTGGCCTGTTTCAAGCAGGTATCGATGCCCAAATATTTACGCAGCCACTGTCACAAAAAGGTGATGGTGGGAAAATGCAATTACATTCACAAGAGGTGGATGATGATGAGACGCAATTGATGACCAGTGATGTTGTTAAGTCATCAAGTCAGGAGGAGGACCAGCTTGTGAAAGTGGAAGACAAGGTGGTGGATGATGAAGTCACTGACCCAACCTGGGAAGGTACAGTAACATGCAGAGTGAGGACAGTAGCAAAGACTTGGAGCACCACAACATGCAGGAAGAGACAGTAGAGTGGCCAGAGACACAAGGTGGGCAACTGTTCCCCAGAGCACCAACACGGGTGAAGTTGCTATGCCAAAGGTTAGGTGTTCATGAGTCCAGCACTTTTTTAAAGACCCAAAACAGACCATTTGCAGCATCTGCCATGCCAGCATCAGCTGAGGCAGCGCAACTACCAGCCTGATCACCACAAGCATGCTAAGGGCACATGACAGATAAGCACCCGACTACAGTAGCTGGGCTGAAGAGCAGGGTTCAGAAACAGCTGCCTCTTCCACTGTTGTACGTGCATGCCAATCCCCTTTCCATGACCCAAGCAAACATGCCTCCCACCTTACACCTGTTGTTGCACACTTGCAACCACCATCAGTAACCACGTCCATCCTTGTCTCAGTGCAGCATTCAGTTTTCCCTACCCCAGTCCTTGGAATCCAAGCGTAAATAAGAAGTCACCCACCCAGAGGCCACAATTCTATATGGCCACATTTCTAGACTGCTTGTCCTGGACATGTTGAAACTTAGGCTTGTGGAGACATAAGCTTTCTATACCTTCATGGCAGCAGCTGTCCATTGGTACTTTGTCACAGCCTTCACCATTTCCCCCGCATTACACAAGCACATACCCCATAACATCAGCCATGCCCTTACCAATGCTGATACTGGCAAGGTCCACATGACAACAGACACATAGACAAGTGCTTTTGACCAGGGATGCTACATTTCCCTGACAGTACACTGGGTGAACATTGTGGAAGCCGGGACCCAGTTTTACCATGGAACAGAACACATCAACGATGGCGGGCACTGGATCATAAAGGGTTGACTTCATCTTCTACAACAGTTTTTGCACCTCCCCCTCCTCCTCTGCAATCTCTGAAATGTCAACATCAGCTGCAAGCTGGAAACACTGTAGCACTGCCTCGGCCAAACGGCAATCTGCTTAGGTGACAAACTGCATGTCACGGGGTCCTTCTCTGGCATCACACAATCAACAGAGCAAGCGAAGAGTGAACAATTCCAAGACCTTTATTCAGGCAAAAATATGAAAAGATCCATACTCAGTCCACCACACAAAGGATAAGATAGTCCAGAATAAGAATGCAGTCCAGTATCAGGATAAAATGTCCAGGGAAACGAGATTCCAAAACTCTAGCACCAGAGGATAAAATGGGTCCTTCTCTCTGAAATGCAGTCTTTACACGATCCTGTCCACACTGGAACTGACTTGCCCAGCTCCTGTTCTCCCCCGACCCCCCTCCTTGTCCAGGGAAAGTCAAACAAGTTTGGGGAGGTTTCCAGGCCTCCCAGAGGAGAACAAAGGGCCTTAGGGATTAATGCACTACAGGGGGGTCATCAAGAGACAGGTACAGTGAGGCTGTAGACTTACAATGTAATAAGAAAAGCACTATGAAAATAACTGGAATTGTTAAAAATAGGAATATACAAAAAATGATATATGTATTTACAGTAGTCTCAGTGTCTCCTGTGTGATGCACGCAGCAAACTTCTAACTTCTAGAGTTCTATAAATGTAACGTAAGCAGTGATGAATTTATCATTGTGAGGAGACATGCAGTATAATATACTTCTGGAATCAGAACTTAATGCTGTGAGTTGTTTACAAAGTTCATCACAATGATTCAGCTGTGCCCCAAAATGATGCACAGAATAGCAGTTTCACATAGCATCATTACCACTTAACATCATATGTCGCATCAAAAAGAAACAGCTCCAGCTATCACATTATGGCTGAGTGTAATTAAACACTTGACCAAATATAGCAGGATAAACTTCAAGTTGATAATTTTACATAACTCCTGATTTATGTGATAAATTTTCAAACGGCCCCTGGCAGAAAAAGATTAGCCATTCCTGGTCTAATTGGAATAAAAAGCAAGAGAAAACACTCCTTGTGCAGGTCAAATGGAGAAACCAAAATTCCAGCGCTGCAAAGTGCTCACCTAGATGTGTTGTGCAGCTCCAGGCACAACACTGATAAAACAATGTACAAATCTCTAGTGGCTTCTGCTCCCTCTGTTGGATCCAACTCCAAGTATCCAGACAATGGAAATAAGAAAGGAGGAAATGCTGAGGCTCTGGACAGCACTGCCACCGGCTGTGAATGATGAAGATAGTCCAATAGAATCATAGAATCATAGAATTGTAGAGTTGGAAGGGACCTCCTGGGCCATCTGGTCCAACCCCCCTGCTCAAAGCAGGATTCGCTAAATCATCCCAGTCAGATGTCTGTCCAGCCTCTGTTTGAAGACTTCCATTTAAGGAGAACTCACCACTTCTCGTGGCAGCCTGTTCCACTCATTGATCACTCTAACTGTCAAAAAGTTTTTTCTAATATCTAATCTGTGTTTCCTCCCATTCAGTTTCATCCCATTGCTTCTAGTCTTTCCTTGTGCAAATGAGAATAAAGTTGATCCTTCTACAATGTGACAGCCCTTTAGATATTTGTAGACAGCTATTAAGTCTCCTCTCAGTTTTCTCTTTTGCAAACTAAACATTCCCAAATCCTGCAACCTTTCCTCATAAGACAGGGTTTGCAGACCGGTCACCATTCTGGTCGCTCTTTTCTGAACTTGCTCCAGTTTGTTGATGTCTTTTTTAAAATGTGGTGCCCAAAACTGGACACAATATTCCAGATGAGGTCTGACCATAGAGGAGTAGAGGGAAATAATGACTTCACGTGATCTAGACTGTATGCTTCTGTTAATACATCCTAGAATTGCATTTGCCTTTTTTGCTGCTGCATCACACTGTTGACTCATATTCAGTCTGTGATCTATTAGTATACCCAAGTCTTTTTCACATGTGCTGTCACTTAGCCCTATTCCTCCCATTCTATATATGCTTTTTTCATTTTTATTGCCCAGATGTAGTACTTTGCATTTCTCCCTGTTAAAAACCATTCTGTTAGTTGTTGCCCACTTCTCCAGTTTATTTAAATCTTTTTGAATCCTCTCTCTCTCTTCTCTAGTATTAGCTATCCCTCCTAGCTTTGTGTCATCAGCAAATTTAATCAGTTTACTCTCAATTCCTTCATCTAAATCGTTGATAAAGATGTTGAACAATACAGGGCCCAGGACAGAGCCCTGTGGTACCCCACTTGAGACATTCTTCCAACTGGATGTGCAGCCATTTACGACCACTCTTTGGGTCCGATCACTAAGCCAGTTATGAATCCACCTAACAGTTGCCTTGTCCATTCCATACTTAGTCATTTTTTCAATAAGGATTGTATGAGAGACTTTGTCAAATGCTTTGCTGAAGTCAAGATATACTATATCTACAGCATTTCCTTGATCCACCCAATCAGTGATACCGTCATAGAAGGAAATTAAGTTAGTCTGACATGACTTATTAGTTACAAACCCATGCTGACTCTGTTTAATCACTTCATTCTTATCCAGGTATTGACATACATGTTGTTTAATAATTTGTTCAAAGATCTTTCCTGGTATAGAAGTCAGACTCACCGGCCTATAGTTTCCTGGGTCCACCCTCTTCCCCTTTTTGAAGATAGGAACAACATTTGCTCTTCTCCAGTCTTCTGGGACTTCTCCTGTTCTCCAAGAATTTTCAAAGATTATGGAGAGGGCTTCAAAAATTTCTTCTGCTATCTCCTTCAGTACTCTGGGGTGTAATTCATCTGGACCTGGAGACTTGAATTCATTTAGGTTAGCTAAGTGTTTCCTCACTATCTTTCTGTTTATAGATATCCTGGATTCTTCTATTCCCTTAATAGGACAGTGAATAACAGTTGATGTTACATTTCCTTTCTGAGAGAAAACAGTTGCAAAATAGGAATTTAAAAGTTCAGCCTTCTCAACATCCTGTCTTACCATTTCATCATTTTCATCCTGTAAAAATCCTATAGCATCTTTGACTTTTCTTTTACTTTTGACATATCCCCAAAATCCTTTATTATTGCTTTTGACATCTCTTGCAAGCCTCAATTCATTTTCAGCTTTAGATAATCTGATTTGTGCCCTGCAGGTTCTGCAGACAGCATTATATTCTTCTTTAGATATGCCTCCCTCTTTCCACTTTATAAACATTTTTTTCTTCCTTTTTAGCATGTGCTTAAGTTCTGTGTTCATCCATCCTGGTTTCCTTAAATGCTTCCTATTCTTCCCTCTTTTCGGAATTGTTAACAATTGTGCTTTGAGAATTTCATTTTTCAAGATTTCCCATCCTTCCTGGACATTTTTGTCTTTAAGGATATCCAGCCATTGGATCCCTCCAATTCTCTTTCTGAATACCTTAAAATCTGCCTTTCTGAAATCTAACCTTGACGTCTGAGTCTTCACAGGTCTTCCGCATCTAGTTATCCAAAATTCTAAAATAGCATGGTCGCTACCTCCTAGGGTCCCAGCCACTTTTACCTCCTGAACCATTTCCTCCCTGTTTATAAGGATTAGATCCAAGGTAGCAGTTCCCCTTGTTTTCTCCCTTACCTTTTGGAAGATAAAGTTGTCAGCAAGAGAGGATAAGAATTTCCTTGACCTGTTAGTTTTGCCTGAGAGAGATTCCCAACAAATGTCTGGATAGATGAAATCTCCCATGACAACTATGTCATATTTTTTGGAGAACTTGGCCATTTGATGCATAAAGAGTTCATCCATATCTTCAGCTTGCACAGGCGGCCTGTAGTAAATGCCTACAATGGTGTCCTTTCCATTGTTCTGTCCTTGTATTCTTACCCAAACAGTTTCCACAGAACTCCCAGTCTCTGAAGCTTCAATCTCTGTGCAGATATACGTGTTTCTAACATACAATGCGACACCCTCGTTTATCAAGTCTGTTTCTTGCAAATAAGTTGTATCCTTCTAGTCTTGTATTCCAATCATGTGTATCGTCCCACCAAGTTTCAGTGATTCCAATGACATCATATTTCTTTTCCTGTGTTAGTAGTTCCAATTCTCCTTGTTTGTTGCCCATGCTTTTTGCATTAGTATAGAAACATTTTAGTTTGTGATTGTTTTCTCTTTCTCCAATATTTTTATTTTTTAGATTCTTTTGTCTTTGTTCTTCCTTTCCACTTCTAATAGCAGAGTTCTCAATAGCATTTGTCAGGTGTATGGCTTTTTCTGGTCTTTTGCTTCCCTTCCCATGTTGTTCTAGTTTAAAGCTCTCCTTACAATTGTAGGAAGGCGACTTCCAAATACATGCTTTCCAGTCTTCGTAAGGTGCACCCCATCTCTAGCAAGTAGTCCATCGTACAAGTAGTTCACTCCGTGATCCAGAAATCCAAATCGTTGCTGACGGCACCATAGACGTAGCCAGTTGTTCACCTGCAGAATCTTATTCCACCTCCTTGTTCCATGGCCATCCACTGGGAGGATGGAAGAGAAGACCACCTGCGCTCCCAGTTCTTTCACTTTCTTGCCTAAGAAAAGATGGATCATACAGTGGGTGAAAAAAGTATTTAGTTAGCCACCAATTGTGCAAATTCTCCCACCTAAAAAGATGAGAGAGACCAGTAATTTACATCATAGGTAGACCACAACTATGAGAGCCAACATGAGAAAACAAATCCGGAAAATCACCTTGTCTGATTTGGTGAGATTTATTTTTCAAATTAAGGTGGAAAATAAGTATTTGGTCACCAAAACACATGCAAGATTTCTGCCTCTCACAGACCTGAAACTTCTTCTTTAAGAGGCTCCTTCCACTCATTACTTGTAGTAATGTCACCTGTTTGAACTTGTTATCAGTATAAAAGACACCTGTCCACAACCTCAAACAGTCACACTCCAAACTCCACTATGGTGAAGACCAAAGAGCTGTCGAACGACACCAGAAAAAAAATGTAGGCCTGCACCAGGCTGGGAAAACTGAATCTGCAATAGGCAAGCAGCCTGGTGTGATGAAATCAACTGTGGGATCAATAATGAGAAAATGGAAGACATACAAAACCACTGATAATCTCCCTCAATCTGAGGCTTCACGCAAGATCTCACCCCGTGAGGTCAAAATGATCACAGGAACGGTGAGCAAAAATCCCAGAACCACACAGGGTGACCTAGTGAATGACCTGCATAGAGCTTGGACCACCTCAACAAAGGCTACCATAAGTAAAACACTACGCCGCCAGGGACTCAGATCCTGCAGTGCCAGATGTGTTCCCCTACTTAAGCCAGTACATGTCTGGACTTGTCTGAAGTTTGCAAGAGAGCATTTGAATTATCCAGAAGAGTATTGGGAGAATGTTATATTGTCTGATGAAACTGTTGGTAGAAACAAAACTCACCATGATTGGAGGAGACAGAATGTTGAGTTGCATACAAAGAACACTATACTAACTGTGAACCAAGGGGGTGACAACATCATGGTTTGGGGCTGTTTCTCTGCAAAGGGACCAGAATGACTGATCCGTGTACATGAAAGAATGAATGGGGCTATGTATCATGAGATTTTGAGTGCAAACCTCCTTCCATCAGCAAGATGAAAATGAAGATGAAACATGGATGGGTATTTCAGCTTGATAATGATCCCAAGCACACCACCAGGGCAACAAAGGAGTGGCTTCATAAGAAGCATATGAAGGTCCTGGAGTGGTCTAGCCAGTCTCCAGATCTCAACCCCATAGAAAATCTTTGGAGAGATTTGAAAATCCATGTTGCCCAGCGACAGGCCCAAAACATCATTGTTCTAGAGGAGATCTGCATGGAGGAATGGGCCAACATACCACCAACAGTGTGTGCCAACCTTGTGAAGACTTACAGAAAACTTTTGACCTCTTTCATTGTCAACAAAGGATATATAAGTAAATATTGAGATGAACTTTTGTTAATGACCAAATACTTATTTTCCACCATAATTTGCAAAAATATATCTTGCCAAATCAGACAAGTGATTTTCTGGATTTATTTTCTCATATTGACGCTCAAAGTTGTGGTCTACCTATGATGTAAATTACCTTCCTCTCTCATTTTTTTAGGTGGGAGAACTTGCACAATTCGTGGCTGACTAAATATGTTTTCTCCCCACTGTATAAGAGATTTTTATATTATTAATGCTACACATTTCAGAACTGATCTAGCTCCTTTTTCAGGCATATACATAAAAAACATACATCATGGTAGTTATTTACCATATGGAATGTCATCCTCAAACAAATGAGCTGATTAATTAATTAACACCTATGGTGCACATTTACTATAAAACATAAGTATTACATATATTACCAAACAGATAATCCAGTTTTTATTTTACGTAAATAAGTTGTGACATGGACCTTGATAATGTATCACAGGAGGAGATATGGATCACAGAAAGGTCTATTTTCTGTGATATGGGCTTGGAAGTTTTGTTCCAGCATTTCATGTTCAGAGGGGTTAATCCTCCATTTTCTAGGTAAAGCTTATTGGGTGGTGAAGTGCGGGGAAGGAACCGCCCACCATGTCTCCTCACTGGGTGTTGCCTGTATGTAATCAGGTTTGTTTGGCACATGGTGAGAGTGTTTGGGAGTCTGTCAGTGTAGACAGATTTCCATGTCTTCAGGCAGGACACTACAGAGTGGTTTGTGTGCAGAGAGGGAGAAGCCTTCCTTTGTGTGTGGCTCCAGATTGCGTGCTGGACATTGCCCGGCCTATGTTCCCATAGGCCTGAGGGAGCAGAACCCAGCTAAGGACATGTTGGTATTGCTTTGCCTGCTCTGAAGTACGTTTACTTTTGTTTTGCTTATGGGGTTATGAAGTAAATAAACCTGCACTGACTTTGTCAAAAAACGCGCCTCCTGTTTTGATTCTGACGCACCTGAGTGAGTACATACCCCCTACAACGTATGTAGACTTAAAGGTAATGACCCACCATGTATTTTATGATATTATATACAGTATAAACACACGTGGTCAAAATTGTTGGTACCCCTCATTTAAAGACAGAAAAACCCACAATGGTCACAGAAATAACTTGAATCTGAAAAAAGTAATAATAAATCAAAAATCTATGAAACTGAAAAAATGAAAGTCAGACATTGCTTTTGAACCTTGCTTACACAGAGTTAAAAAAAATAAAACTCATGAAATAGACCTGTACAAAAATGATTGTACCCTTAAGTTAATATTTTGTGGCATAACCTTTTGAGGCAATCACTGCAATCAAACTATTCCTGTAAATGTCAATGAGACTTCTGTACCTCTCGACAGGTATTTTGGCCCACTCCTCAAGAGCAAACTACTCCGGTTGTCTCATGTTTGAAGGTTGCCTTTTCCAGACAGCATGTTTCAGCTCTTTCCAAAGATGCTCAATAGGATTTAGGTCAGGGCTCATAGAAGGCCTCTTCAGAATAGTCCAATGTATTCCGCTTAGCCATTCTTGGGTGTTTTTAGCTGTGTGCTATGGGTCATTATCCTGTTGCAAGACCCATGAACTGTGACTGAGACCCAGCTTTCTGACACTGGGCAGCACATTTCTCTCCAGAATCCCTTAATAGTCTTTAGATTTCATTGTACCCTGACACCCTTTGCCAGATTCATCAAAATAGCCACAGAACATTACAGAGCCTTCTGTTATGATTGAGTCACCGTAGGAGGCAAAAACAGAAATACTAGCTAAGTCCAGAAAACCAGAGAAGTTGGCAGCTATCGGATTACAGACCCCTGAACCTATCAACAGCAACTAGCAGTAGCCGTGGGGGTTCCTACGGTGCCCTAGACCCCTCGATCACAGCCGGAGAACTACATAGCCTAAAGACAGAAAGGGAAATCTAAACTGCCCCAGAGCAGACCCCAAAGCAACAGGCTGCCCCCAACATATAATGACGGTGAAGCAAGATGAAAAAACACTCACACAGATAGATAGCTAGGCTGAGCAAACGATGAGGCCCAAACTAACTACAAAGGACAGGATAGAAAAGCTGCTGTCTGTAATCCGCCAAAACCCTATCAAAACAAGAGCCAACAGCTGATAGGGAAAAAAGCCCTGAAGACGCTAGGCTTCAAAAAGACTATATCAGTACTCAGGTATTTTCTGAAGACAGAGCAAAAAGGAATTCAGCACACCCCAGCAGGGAATGGCAGAAATCCAGAAAAACAAGGAAAAATAAAAACAAATGCAAAAACAGAGCAGAAAACTTAGCTTTTGAGGAGCAGGAATCAGACTGGTCTCCTAGAATCCCTCAGAGAGATCACCAGGAAGGCAGAAGGGCGTCGGCTGCCTTATATCCAGTCATCAATTCCCATCACCCAGTCATCATCATCCTGCCCAGATGCTTGGTAATCAGCCTCACTACCTTCCTTCACCAGAAGAGGGAGTTCATCAGACCTTAATGGTGAAGGGGAAAATGAACTCACAACAGCCTCCTCAATGTTTCACAGTATGGACATTGTTTTTCCTGATTTGCTTCATTTTTCTATCTGTGAACATTTTTGTCTCATCTGTTTGTAGTACATTCTTCCAGAAGCTTTGTCGCTTGTCAACATGTAGTTTGGCAAATTGCAGTCTGGCTTTTTTATGATTTTTTTTCTACAATGGTGTCTTCCTTGGTCGTCTCCCATGAAGTCCACTTTGGCTCATACAATGACGGATGGTGCGATCTGACACTGATGTTCCTTGAGCTTGAAGTTCACCATTAATCTGTTTAGAAGTTTTTCTGGGCTCTTTTTTACCATTTATATTATCCGTCTCTTTGATTTATCATCAATTTACCTCCTGTGACCACGTACAAGGAGGTCGGCTACAGTCCCATGGAGTTTACATTTTTTAATTATATGTGCAACTGTAGTAACAGGAGCATCAAGCTGCTTGGAGATGTTCTTATAACTTTTACTTTTAACATGTTAGTCTATAATTTTCTTACCATTCTCCTGAGACAACTCTTTCCTTCGCTTACTCTGATCCATGTTGAGTGTGATACACACCATGTCACCAAACATCACAGTGAGTATCTGTAGCCCTATATAAAGGTCCACTCACTGATTCCAAGATTGTAGACACCTGTGATGCTAATTAGTAGACACACCTTGATTTAAAATGTCCCTTTTGTCACATTATTTTCAGGGGTACCATCATTTCTGTCCAGGCCTATTTCATGAGTTTTATGTTTTTTTCAAATTCTGTGGAAGCATGGCTGAAAAGCAATTTCTGACTTTCATTTCTTCATTTTCATAGATTTTTTATTTATTAGTACTTTTAACAGATTCAAGATATTTCTGTCGCCATTGTGGATTTTTCTGTCATTAAATGAGGGGTACCAACAATTTTGACGACGTGTGTACATGTAAATATATACAGCTCTGACAAAAATTAAGAGACCACTTTCAAACAGATTTTGACCACTGTCTGATTTTTCTCTTTATAGGTATATTTTTGAGTAAAATGTAAATAGTTATTTCAGTCTACAAACTTCTTACAACATGTCTCCGAATTTCCAAGCAATAAATTTTGCATTCTTTTCTTACAAAGGAAAATGGTCAAAATAAAAAAACAATGATTTCAGACCTCAAATAATGCAAAGAAAACAAGTTCATAATCATTTAGAAACAATACTAATGTTTTAACTCAGGAAGAGTTCTGAAATCAATATTTTGTGGAATAACCATGATTTTTAAAGACAGCTTTCATGAGTCTTGGCATGCTTGCCACCAGTCTTTCACACTGTTTCTGGCAAAATAATTTAAGCAGTTCTTCTTTGATGGCTGGTGACTATCCATCATCCTCTTGATTACATTCCAGAGGTTCCAATGGGGTTCTGGTCTAGAGAATGGGCTGCCCATGACGGGATTTTGATTTGGTCTCTTAATTTTTGGCAGAACTGTATATATACTGTATATAGAAAAAAGGGAAAAGCAGCACAAAAAATAAACAAACAAATGCGGGTGCAAGCCTTCCAGGCATATACCAAAACTCAAAAATAGTCCTCAAGATGAAAGCAGCACACCAAAGAGATTCCAGATAAAGTGCTATTTATTAGCCTATCAGGCTAGTTGCCCATACAGCGACGTTTTGGTCCTAGGAATTGTGGACTTGAAAAAGGTCCACAATTCCTAGGACCAAAACGTCGCTGTATGGGCAACTAGCCTGATGGGCTAATAAGTAGCACTTCATCTGGAATCTCTTTGGTGTGCTGCTTTCATCTTGAGGACTATATATATATATATATATATATATATATATACACAGTGCCTTGTGAAAGTATTTGGCAAAACTGATAGAGACATGCCCCAAGTGACTTGCAGCTGTAATCACAGCAAAGGGTGGCGCAGCAAAGTATTAAGGTAAAGGGGCCGAATACTATTGCATGCCCCTTTTTTCAGTTTTTGACTTTCCACAAACATTTAAAATAACCAATAAATTTCGTTCAACTTCACAATTGTGTTCCACTTGTTGTTGATTCCTCACCAAAAATTTACATTTGGTGTCTTTATGTTTGATGCATGATATGTGGGAGAAGGTCGAAAAGTTCCAAGGGGCCGAATACTTTCACAAGGCACTGTGTATATATATATAGATACTGCTCAAAAAATAAAGGGAACAGTAAACAGTACATTGTTTACATGAAAATAGGAAGGGGATAATAAAAAAATAAAAGTGTGAAAAAACGTTAGAAAATTTCTTATTATAAAATCTCTTATTACATAGTATTATCTATACACTCATTCAAACCATTTGGAGTAAGCATGGATAATTTAAAATTTCAGTAGGACTTCCTATTGTTAAGTCTTTGCAATCTGTTGGGCACATTTGCTATTTGCTCAAGAATTATCAGCTTTTTTTGCGGGGGCTGAAAAATATTAATATATTTTGATCCATCAAGTATTTTGTGTTTTGAGGTCCTTTTTGTGCTATCACACCCAAAAAAAAGCTGAAACATTTTCCTGGGCAACACTTCTCAACCATACACTATTCTATAGTGTGAAGTATATTTCTGTGATCTATAAAAGTAAGCAAAAAGCTTTCAAAAATTTTAGTCTTCCTTTTTTTAACCATACAGTGTTAAGTGGTCTGTGAACATTTTTCTGATCTCTAAAACAGAGAAAAAGCATTGAAACATTTTTCTTGAATTTGGTTGTCATCAACATACTTTTGTGCTTTGTTACATTACAGTGGAGTAATCTCACAAAAACAGCTTTGATTGCTGCAGACAACCATTTTTTTTCTTTTTCAGAAAAATAAACTTGGTTTCAATAGACCTAGCAATTACAAAAAGCGTAAGGTGTACGTTAAGAACGGAAAAGTGGCAGAACTGATAATGGTGCACGTAGATGCCGAGGACAAGGGGCAGGTACGACTACGCCTATTGCTGGATCACAGGAAACACGCCCATACACAACACATAGGTTCCTGCTCCAGTTTGCAGGGAGGCACAGTACACCACTTCTGAAGCCAGAGCAGTGCAAACATGTGGTCAGTTAAATAGCAGATAATGCTTCCAACAAGCTCGGCGACACAACCCAGTCTTCCACAGGGTCCAGTCTCACAAGCCTAAAGAATGGATCACTTAATCCTCACCCTGATCCTTCTTCCTCCCACCATGTTGAATCCCAGGAGACTAGTAATCCCACACTAGGACTCTCCAAGTTGCTCTTGACAACACAATTTCTTGATTGTGGCCTCTCAACCTGCATGCTTCAAGAGGGACAGGAGGATGCTTAGTGATGCAAAAACATTAGAGCAGCCACAGCCACAAGAACATAATGGTGGGAAATGGCAAACTTGTTATAAGGAGGAAGATTATCAGGCACAGTTGCCACTAAGTCTTGCTGTTGCTATGTCACGAAAATAAGGTTGCAGTGGTGGGAAACAAGGTTGTGGATGACTAAGTCTCCAATCCAACCTGGAAAACTGTCATGCAGAGCGAGACCAGCAGCGCTGAGTGGAAGTGATCAGCAGCACCGAATAAGACTGGAAAAAGCAGTGGGGTGACCATAGGGAGAAAGCAGTCAACTGTTCTGCAGCACACTGTCAGTCTTAAATTTCTCTGTCAAAGAGTTAGGTGTTCCCCAGTTTGGGACTTTTTTAAACAGAGTACTGAGACAAAGAAATTATCCATTTGCAACCTATGACCTGAAAAGAACAGCAGAGCCCTGAACACTAAGAATCTATCCAGCACCAGCATGATCAGGCACATGTCTTCTAAGCACCTGACATGGTGGTCTGAACCCCTGGGTCCAGGATTAGTGTCATCAGGTGACACCACTGAGTCTGCCCCTGTGCTAGGTACTTCCAAATTCCCTGGCCAAAGCATTGGTGCAGATGCCTCCTGCCCTGCACTTATACTTTCACATTCTGACTTACCATCATCAGGGACTTTAAAATCCTTGTCCAAGAAAAGCATTCAGTTTTCCCTACCTCAAGCCTTGGAACTAAAAAGAAAGTTCTCAGCCACTCACCCACAGGCCCAAATGCTAAAAAGGCACATTCTGAGGTTTCTTGCCGTGGAAATGTTGCCTTTTAGGCAGGTAGACATGGAGGATGTTAGGCGTTGGGATTCTCCCGCTGCATGGGATAGAATCTAAGCATTGCCTGATGCTGTGACTGGTCTGGCCACTGCTAGTGCTACTCAGCACAGACATTGGTCCCAGCGTCTTGCTTAGGCTCATGGTATTCATTTGTTTTCTGCTGGCTCTCCAGCCAATTCTATGGTAACCAGCAATATGCAGGTGCAGCCTGATGCTTGGGAGCCTAAGTCCAGAGTTCACCCTTCTGAGCATGTCCATTAGGTGGCATCTGCTCATTGGTGGTCGAACATTGGCTTATCCGGTGAGATGGCCGGCGGGCGATGTTACGGATGACTGAGCGTGAGCATTTGGGGTGGAGCCTAGTGTAAAAAAGGCTTCCAGCAGCCTACGTGAGTGTGCTAGTATCACATATGTGTGGTGTATGTGAATGGATACTCTACCACTCTGTTTACACATGTCACGCTATACTCTGAGACTACTGTCCTAGGCAGGAAGGGTTAGGACTGGGTAACTTCCCCTTGGCTTAGCATCTGTTTCCTTCTTGTTTGCGGTTAGCACAGTTGAGCTACAGAGCAAGTCCAACCCTCAGGCTATGTCTATGGGAAAGCAACAGGGTCTTGCACCTAACATTACTTTAGTTTTTTCATTGGCTTAGCATCTGTCTCTTTCTTGTGTGCTGTTAGCACAGTAGAGTTACAGAGCAAGTCCAACCCTCAGGCTATATCTCTCTGGGAAAGTGACAGGGTCTTGCACATAGCATCACATTAGTTCTTTACTTGGCTTAGCATCTGTCTCCTTCTTGTGTGTGGTTAGCACATTTGAGTCACTGAGCAAGTAGAACTCACAAGCAGCTTTCCCTGTGACGTTTATCAGGGTTTAGTGCATTGTTTACTTTCTGAAGTACCACTCTGTGCAGTATCTGAGCTGGGTACTCTGAGTTCTGTTCACACATTGTGACGTTGAATACAGTGCGTTTAAGGTGATCGCTCGCTGTTGTTCCATCATTGCACCTTAGCAGCAGATGGACCCCGGGTAGCGATTGCTCTTTAATATTTATTTTTATTCAGTGCAATCCGCCAACACTAACAGAGGATTTCTGCTGACATTTTGACAGCAGTCTATCGGTTCTCGGTCCCCAGCAGCCACTTTTTCTCTCGGTGTGTTATCCGCTCCTTGTACCAGCTCGTGCCCAGGAACATCACCTGTGCCCTTACCAGCGCACATAATGGCATAGTCCACTTAACAACTGACACGTGGACAAGCGCTTGTGGTCAGGAAATCTACATTTCCATGATGGCACACTAGGTGAACATCATGGAGACAGAGTCGAGCCAGTCACACCCTGACATGGCGCATGTACTTCCGATGTCAAGGATTGCTGGCTCTACTTCTACCTCTACTTCTATCTACTTCTACTTAATCTCCTACAGTAGTTCCTGCACCCCCTCCTGCTCCTCCTCCGTAGGGAAGTGGCAACAGATTCTGGGGAACCTAATTTTTGTAGTTGATAAACTGCACACCGAGCAGATACTTAAAGGAATAACAGACCAGACAGATCTATGTTTTTTTGCTGTTGAACCTTCAACTAGGCACGGTCGTGTGTGATAAGGGGTGTAAACTGGTGGTGGCTATGAAGCATTGCAATCTGACACACGTACCATGCTTGGCACATGTACTCAGCTTGGTGGTTCAGCAGTTTCTGAAAACATACCCATATTTGCTAGAGCTTCTTGTCAAGGTACACCACATCTGTGCTCATATCTGCAAGCTGGCTACAGCTGCCGCTGCTCTGGCAATGCTACAGTAGCGCATGAAAGTGCCAGTCATGAACTGGTGTGAGACGTCACTATGAGCTGGAACTCCACAAGGCTTTGTGATCAGAAGAGGTCAGTGGTTAAGTACTATCTTCAACACGCCCATCGCCTCCACACATAACCGAAAAGTGGGTATGGATATCTGACAGTTGTGCATTTCTCCAAGTCTTTACAAAAATGGTGAGTGGTGATGACGACATAGTCAGCTAAACTATCCCGCTTCCGTGCCTACCTAAACAGTCGCTGCTAACAATTAAACATGAATAGTGTTGAGCGATACCTTCCAATATCGGAAAATATCGGATCGGATTGGATCGGATCGATACCCCAAAAATATCGGGTATCGCCGATTCCGATACCGGAAACACAAGCAAGTCAATGGGGCCCAAATATTGGAATGAAAATAAACCCTTTCTTTCCTTGCACATCCAGTTTGGGAGGGGAAGAGTGTGGGTGGGGCGTGGGCGGAGACTGTGCGTGTGTGTGTGCAGGCGGGGTCTGTACAGGTCTTTCGGGGGTCTGTGCGGGCCTGCCGTGGGTCTATGTGGGCCTGCCGGGGGTCTGTGTGGGCCTGCTGGGGGTCTGTGCAGGCCTGCTGGGGGTCTGTGTGGGCCTGCTGGGGGTCTGTACAGGCCTTCCGGGGGTCTGTGTGGGCCATCGGGGGTCTGTGCGGGCCTGCCGGGGGTCTGTGTGGGCTGCCGGGCGTCTGTGCAGGCCTGCTGGGGGTCTGTGCGGGCTGGCGGGGGTCTGTGCAGGTCTGCCGTGGGTCTGTGCGAACTGCCGGGGGTCTGTGCGGGCCTGCCGGGGGTTGTGAGTGTGTGCAGGCATCGTCCGATGGGACTACAAGTCCCATCGGGCTATGCCTGCTACAATGACAGTGATTGACACATTAGCCAATGATGGGACAGTAGTAGTCCCATCATCCGGCCAATGTGTTGAATGTAAAAAAAACAAAAACATACATACTACATACATACTACATACAGTCATATGTTAAAGTTTGGGCACCCCTATTAATGTTAACCTTTTTTCCTTATAACAATTTTGGTTTTTGCAACAGCTATTTCAGTTTCATATATCTAATAACTGATGGACTCAGTTATATTTCTGGATTCAAATGAGGTTTATTGTACTAACAGAAAATGTGCAATCTGCATTTAAGCAAAATTTGACCGGTGCAAAAGTATGGGCACCCTTATCATTTTCTTAATTTGAACACTCCTAACTACTTTTTACTGACTTCCTGAAGCACTAAATTGGTTTTGTAACCTCATTGAGCTTTGAACTTCATAGCCAGGTGTATCAAATCATGAGAAAAGGTATTTAAGGTGGCCACTTGCAAGTAGTTCTCCTATTTGATTCTCCTATGAAGTGTGGCATCATGGGCTCCTGAAAACAACTCTCAAATGATCTGAAAACAAAGATTATTCAGCATAGCTTTTCAGGGGAAGGATACAAAAAGTTGTCTCAGAAATGTAACCTGTCAGTTTCCACTGTGAGGAACATAGTAAGGAAATGGAAGAACACAGGTACAGTTCTTGTTAAGCCCAGAAGTGGCAGGCTGTGATACAAATGGGATATGCATGAGTGAGAGACTGGTATAGATAGGCATCCAGTCAATAAGATAGTGATTGCAGTACATTGAAACATCCATTTGGATACTATGGATTGTGATCGGAATCTGAACTTTTTCTGCCATGAGGAGAGCACACACTCAGGAATGTGAGAAAACAACCACCTGCCCAGGCATTGTTGTGGGAGTCGAAAGGGAGGAATGTGAGAACCAAACCAACTGAGATAAAGGAGGAATGTGAAAAAAAACAAGTTACTGTGCATGACAGCGCGTGATCAAGGTGAAACCTGATTCACTGCGCATGTCAGTGCGTGATCATTCCAATTAATATTATAAAAAGTGCTGACCTCCTCAGCGGGTAGGGACTTTCCAGATGATTCAAGTGGACGCACTTAGTCTGTGATGCTGACCGAGGAGAACCCCTTCCCGCTGATCGAGGTCCCCCGATGCGAAGGGTGATGCTACAATAACTCGGTAATTATTATTGATGCTGAAATCTTTCATGTCATAACTGTCATTTTTCTTAAATCTTGAGTCTATTCATGTGCTATGTAAAACAAAATGATTGCTTGCTAAAATAAAAGATTGTCAATAATCTTTGCCTGGCTGGGATGTCAGTGAGCGCTACGTAAGTTAAGGTAAATAACCTAATTTGGAAGAAAATTTAGCAAGACATAAATTGGCGTAGTCGGCAGGATAATTGAATTTATATATACATATATATATGTATGTGTATATTGCATATAGATATACGGATTTGGAAAAAAAACAAAACTCATAATTGTTATTACTATCATTGTTGAAGATGTTTAGAAAAAAAGAAAAGTCTAAAGTGACTCATATGGAGATCCCCGGCTGGACCGAGGCTCCATATAATATAATAGCACATGAGTTGGCTCATTGTGGCTTGGCAGAACCATGGAAGGATAAGCTCAAGGGTTGTGAACCCACTGATGTTGTTCAAGTACTCAGGGGTGATGTAGAGTTTTTAGGACGGCATATGTGGATTTGTTTTCCCTGCAAAGGCAGGTGATGTAGTTAACCCATGATGTTGTTAATGTACTCATGGGTGTCCCCGCCAAGGTGATGTTGATGTTGTGTCGCTTGGGCGACAAACTTGGATTCTGCTCAGTGCATATCGCGCGATGCATGAGCGGAATCAACAAATGCAGAGGAAGTGCTCTCAATTGGAACAAAAAGTTGCAGAGCTAGGAGGGCAGAAAGTGGTGCTGGATTGCAATACCCATCTGCTCAAAGATAAGTTGGAACATTACCAGAGTGTAGCAGAGAAAGCTGCTATCATAGTTGCTCAAAATAAATATCGCAAGAGAAGAGGAAAAATTGATAAAGAAAAAGTATTCCCACGAAATTCAAAGGTTCAAAAATTGAAATTGCCGGACTAAGAGGACAGGTGATCACCGGAGTACAAACACAAGTTGCTTTGAAAATAGGAAATCTACTGATTAGAAATTACCATGTTTTAGTAGTACCCATTCCGGAATGTATATTGGAAATTGATGTTTTAAAAGGAATAACTTTAAATTTATCAGCTGGCAAATTCTCCTTTGGAGTAAAAAGGGCAGAAATACAAATGAGACCTGTAACGGTAGGAAAAGTAGAACTGCCCCCTGTACATATCCCTCCTGCTACCAAAATGGTGGCAATGAAACAGTATCGAATACCAGGGGGACACAAAGAGATTACTGAAACAATTAAAAATCTGGTGGATGCAGGAGTCATGCGTACCACTACTACTGCATGGAATAATCCAGTCTGGCCAGTTAAAAAGTGTGATGGCTCCTGGCGTATGACAGTGGATTATAGGGAACTGAACAAAAGGTACCCCTCCATTAACAGCTGCAGTGCCAGATACTATCACTATAATAGAAAATATACAGAGTCATAATGGAACTTGGTATGCAGTGATTGATTTGGCTAATGCCTTCTTTACAATTCCAATAGAGGAAAAGGCGCAGGATCAATTTGCTTTTACCTGGTTAGGTTGACAGTATACCATGACCAGATTGCCTCAAGGATGGCTTCATAGCCCTACTATTTGTCACCGGACGGTGGCAGAATATCTAGATCAGTTCTCCTTGCCCTCAGATATGCAAATTTCACACTATATTGATGATATAATGATATAAGGAAATGAGGAGCAGGCAGTGAAATCACAATTGGAAAATCTTCTGGTGCATATGAGGAGCGAAGGATGGGAAATAAATGAAGCAAAGGTCCAAGGACCGGCTCAAGTTGTAAAATTTCTTGGAATACAATGGAATAAAGGACATAGGGAAATTTTACCAAAAGTAAAACAGAAGATTATTAATTTCCCTACTCCCAAGTCTAAGCAAGAGACTCAATCTTATATTGGGCTATTTGGATTTTGGAGACAGCATATACCTCATTTAGGACAGATGCTGTCCCCTTTGTATAAAGTTACGAGGAAGAAATATGAATTTCATTGGGGGGAAGAACAACAAACCGCCTTTGAAATGGTAAAAGAGGCCATACAGCAAGCTGTAGATTTATGGCCAATGACAGCGGGAAGTGTAGAATTGCATGTATCAGTACAAAATATGTATGCAAATTGGTCATTATGGCAAAAACAAGGGGGAAAAAGAGTCCCCTTAGGATTTTGGAATCGAAAATTCCCTGATGCTGGAGAAAAGTATACTCCATTAGAACAACAATTGTTAGCTTGTTATTGGGCATTGGTAGAAACAGAATAGTTAACTTTAGGACATGAAGTCTTATTAAGACCAGCAATACCTATAATGCAATGGGTATTGTCTAACCCTAAAACCAATAGGGTAGGATATGCATAGGAACAAAGTATTATCAAATGGAAGTGGTATGTCTCTAAAAGAGCGAAAAAAAGGGGAAGGCGGGACCGCCACCCTCCATGAGAAAGTTGCAGAAATTGGGGATGACATAGTCAACCCACTTGAAAAAGCATCTATGATGGAGGAATCCCCTGTAAAATGGGGAAAAACCTATGAGGATCTAACTGCAGACCAGCAAGAGCATGCTTGGGTTAATGATGGTTCAGCTAGGTATGTAGGAGGGAAGAGACTATGGAAAAGTGTTGCTTATAATCCAAAGTTGGAAAAGCATCTCCAAATGGAAGGAGAGGGAAAAAGTAGTCAATATGCTGAACTATATGCTGTTTTCCTAGCAATAGCTTTTGAAAAAGGGAGACAATGTCATGTTTTCACTGACTCATGGTCAGTGGCAAATGGTTTAGCAACATGGATGATGGGATGGAAAAAGCATAATTGGATGATTCATGGTAAAGAAATTTGGGGTAGGGAAGTGTGGCAATATTTGGAGGAAATGGTGCAAGAGACACCTACCACTGTCTTTCATGTTGATGCTCATATGCCAATTGACTCACTTGAACGTTTGTGTAACTCTGAAGCAGATAAAGCAGCTGCTATTCGACAAAATACTACTGAGATTGATGCTGGAGAAAAAGAAGCATGGCTGCAAGGTACAGCCGTTTGGGCTCATCAGAAAAGCGGACATCTTGGAGAAAAAGCCACTTACAGGTGGGCCCAGAAGAGAGGTGTGCCTCTGACACTTGACATAATAAAACAAACTATACAACATTGCCCAATAGGTCAACATTCACAAAAACGAGAGGTACCACACACCGTAATGGGACACATAGGCAGAGGCCAGTTACCTGCTCAGATATGGCAAATGGATTTCATCGGCCCTTTGTCAGAGAGTAGGGGGTGTAAGTATGTCTGTACTGCGGTAGATACATATTCAGGACTGATGGTGGGCTTTCCGTGTAAAGCAGCCACCCAATGGAGCACAGAGCGGACCTTAGAGATAATAACACAGTATTATGGGGTCCCCTTACAAATTCAAACTGATAATGGATCTCATTTCACTGGGGATGCCATTAAGAAATATGCTCAGGACAACAATATACAATGGGTATATCATATACCTTACTATCCACAAGCAGCAGGTTTGGTGGAAAGAATGAATGGATTATTAAAATCCACATTGAGAAAACTTAATCAATCTGATACACAGTATGGACAATGGAGAGACAATTTGAGTGAGGCTTTACAGATAATTAACAACAGGCCTATCACAGACTCTATGACTCCTCTCATGAGGATGCTTACACCCAATCTCACCATACATGAGGCACACCTGATAAAGTCCGTCGTATGGTGGAAAACTGATCAAGAAGCACGAATACCGGAACGAGCAACTCCACATTCAGCAGGTTTGGATTTGAGTGCATTGGAAACTGTTGTGATCCCACAGGGGAAAGTAAAACCAATAGCTACAGGATTGGGGTGTCAGATTCCAAAGGACCACTATGGACAGATAGCCACTAGGTCTAGTTTGGCATTAAAGGGGGCCATGGTGGTGGGAGGAGTCATAGATGCAGATTATCAAGGAGAAATCAAAGTATTAATGATAAATTTGGGGAATGAGCCTCTAATTTTGGAGAAAGGACAGCGTATTGCGCAAATGCTTTTGATTCCAATAAATTTGTCAGATGTGCAAGAGGGAACAGCCCCTTCAGAATTAACGATCTGAGGCTCAAAAGGTTTTGGCTCTTCTAACATCACTAATGTGGGAGCCAAAATCTGGGTTCAAAATACCCAAGGACCTCCTTCAGAGGCTGAAGTGATAGCAGTAGGCAAAGACCATACCCTGTTAATTATGAGGCCAGGAGTGGAAAAATGGGAATATATCCCACAAGAAAAATGTTATTTGAGAGAATAATGTTGATTATTGATTTTATAGATTCCAAATCTTCAAATATGGTTAAGTGGAATCCTTGGGCTTGCGTGTTTGGACAGCATCGGTGCCTGGACTCCTGGAATCTGTCTGACTACAAAATTCAGGAAGGAGTACGTTCCGAGGCCAGGAGATTGGAAGGAATACAACCGAACCACCCCGAATGAAAATGCCGGATGTGGAGGTTGGGGAAAACTCACCACTCAAGTGATTTTTGACGTTAATCTCACCATAACTGCAAAATATCCCCCGACCATGGTATTATAATGGGACTAAGTCTACTATATACTTAGCTGATAGTAATGACACTTTGAATATTCAAGCTGAAGATCATATTATTTGTTGGACGACTGAACAATTAACCTTTGATCAGTCGATATGGGAGAATTATAGTTCAAAAGGGGAGAATAAAACTGAGTTCACTTTTACTTTAAACAAAACTATGATTATATTTTGTGGTAATGCCACCAATCGTCAGATGGTGGCGATGACAGGACAGAAATACCCGCCTTGTAATAATCACACGGGAACCTATAATGGAACAGGACTATGCTGTGGGATACCTAGTTTATCATGTGTATCATGGAGAAGGATACTCCGGGTGTATCTGATGTCACAGACTAAAGCTGATCCAGGACAGATGAAGAAGATTCCCACATCATGTGTAAAAACAGGAACTCAATCGCAGAAGACTGTTGTTGCAGCCAAAATAATCTTCCCATCTACTCCTGCATGCCATTATAGGGGAAAAAGGGCATGGTATGATACAGTATTGGGAGGAGTTGGGGCTGTGACTGGGACTTTGAACTCATTTGATATTGAAACTTTGGCAAATAAAATGCATAATGCCGGAAAAGATATCCAAGATGCTTTGACTATACAAGGTAGATGGATGCCTACTATTTGGCGTCCTTGGAAGCAGGCATTACAAATGGATACTTTTCTTTTACAAATGAAAAATGTTTCAGATACTTTAAATTTAGAAATTAATACTAATGTTAGCATAATAGTTAACTGGACAATATGTAAGCTGCAAGCTATATATCAAATTCAGCAGAAAAATAATATGCAAACTCAACTTATGACCGGGAATGAGTTAGTCTGGAGGACCGTATTTAAAAATACAATCCCCAAGGTTTCCTGGTTAAGAATAGAAGCTCCTAAGATGGTTTGCAACGACACTTTGTGTTCAGGACTATTGATTGTTTATAATGTAACCAATCAACAAGTAATGTGTAGATTTGTAGTGATGCCATTATTATTAGGTATTCCTGGACAACAGTGGTTATGGATGCCCAAGTTTAATGGGTTATATATTGATAAAAATAATCGTACTCATGATTTAAGTTTATATGAGGATACTTTAGAGGGGAAAATTTGCAGGTTACAATCAGCCGTATATGAACCATGTTTGTTACAAAATACTATGAATGTATGTGAATTCATCATTTTGCCAACCTCATATAGAATGTTGATTGAAATAGCCCCACAAGAGGTATGTGTAATAACGGATGTTCCAATAATCTCTGGAATGATAGTACCTTATGTGGGATGCCTAAGAAATGTAACCGCACTACAATGGGAAAATCAAACTTTTCTGTTAAGCTCAGATGTAACAACTGCTGCCACTATTGAGTGGGAACCAACAACATTAGAAATCAATAATTGGGAGGTAAATTTAACGAAATTGAAACATATAATTGAACAATCAGAAGAAGGAAAATATATGATTACTCAATTAAATAGAACTATACAAATGCATGTGATAAGCACCACTATAATAGCAGATAAGATTGTAAAAATGGGATCGATTATTGCTGATGCTACCTCTCATCATTGGTATGATATTTTTCTAGGGTATTCGCCCTCAGCTACTAAATTATTGAATTGGCTGATTCATCCCGTGTTGGTGATGGCTATTGTAGTGATTCTATTATCCATTTGGAATTGCTATATAGCTTACAAAATGTGTTGCAAGAAACCACAAGTGCTCATGGTGTCCTATAAAAATGGCGTTTAAAAGACTGCAATCAAGGACCGATTGTGATACAAATGGGATATGCATGAGTGAGAGACTGGTATAGATAGGCATCCAGTCAATAAGATAGTGATTGCAGTACATTGAAACATCCATTTGGATACTATGGATTGTGATCGGAATCTGAACTTTTTCTGCCATGAGGAGAGCACACACTCAGGAATGTGAAAAAACAACCACCTGCCCAGGCATTGTTGTGGGAGTCGAAAGGGAGGAATGTGAGAACCAAACCAACTGAGATAAAGGAGGAATGTGAAAAAAAAACAAGTTACTGTGCATGACAGCGCGTGATCAAGGTGAAACCTGATTCACTGCGCATGTCAGTGCGTGATCATTCCAATTAATATTATAAAAAGTGCTGACCTCCTCAGCGGGTAGGGACTTTCCAGACGATTCAAGTGGACGCACTTAGTCTGTGATGCTGACCGAGGAGAACCCCTTCCCGCTGATCGAGGTCCCCCGATGCGAAGGGTGATGCTACAATAACTCGGTAATTATTATTGATGCTGAAATCTTTCATGTCATAACTGTCATTTTTCTTAAATCTTGAGACTATTCATGTGCTATGTAAAACAAAATGATTGCTTGCTAAAATAAAAGATTGTCAATAATCTTTGCCTGGCTGGGATGTCAGTGAGCGCTACGTAAGTTAAGGTAAATAACCTAATTTGGGAGAAAATTTAGCAAGACACAGGCCAAGAAAAATATCTGAAAGGCAGAGAAGAAGAATGGTGAGAACAGTCAAGGACAAGCCACAGACCACCTCCAAAGACCTACAGCATCATCTTGCTGCAGATGGTGTCACTGTGCATCTGTCAACAATACAGCGCACTTTGCACAAGGAGAAGCTGTATGGGAGAGTGATGCGAAAGAAGCCGTTTCTGCAATCACGCCACAAACAGTTGCGTTATGCATGGAGGCTAAAAAACACAGCATTCCAAGAAAAACACTTGCTACCCACAGTAAAATTTGGTGGAGGTTCCATCGTGCTTTGGGGCTGTGTGGCCAATGCCAGCCCGGGAATCTTGTTAAAGTTGAGGGTCGCATGGATTCAACTCAGTATCAGCAGATTCTTGACAATAATGTGCAAGAATCAGTGACGAAGTTGAAATTACGCAGGGGATGGATATTTCAGCAAGACAATGATCCAAAACACCACTCCAAATCTACTCAGGCATTCATGCAGAGGAACACTTACAATGTTCTGGAATGGCCATCCCAGTCCCCAGACCTGAATATCATTGAACATCTGCGGGCTGTCCATGCTCGGCGATCATCAAACTTAACTGAACTGGAATTGTTTTGTAAACAGGAATGGTCACAAATACCTTCATCCAGGATCCAGGAACTCATTAATAGCTACAGGAAGTGACTAGAGGCTGTTATTTTTGCAAAAGGAGGATCTATGAAATATTAATGTCACTGTTCTGTTGAGGTGCCCATACTTTTGCACCGGTCAAATTTTGTTTAAATGCAGATCGCACATTTTCTGTTAGTGCAATAAACCTCATTTGAATCCAGAAATATAACTGAGTCCATCAGTTATTAGATATATGAAACTGAAATAGCTGTTGCAAAAATCAAAATTATTACAAAGAAAAAAGGTTAACATTAATAGGGGTGCCCAAACTTTTACATATGACTGTATATACAACATTCATACAACATACATACATACTACATGCTACATACATACTTCATATATACTACATTCATACAACATACATACATACTACATACATACTACATATATACTACATTCATACATACTACATAATACATACATACAGTATGTATGTATGTTGTATGAATGTAGTATATAAGAAGTATGTATGTAGTATGTATGTATGTTGTATGAATGTTGTATATATGTAGTATGTATGTAGTATGTATGTTTTTTTTCATTCAACACATTAGCCGGATGGTTAGACTACTACTGTCCCATCATTGGCTAATGTGTCAATCACTGCCATTGCAGCAGGCATAGCCCGATGGGACTTGTAGTCCCATCGGACAATGCCTGTACACACACACAACCCCCAGCAGGCCCGCACAGACCCCCGGCAGCCCGCACAGACCCCCGGCAGGCCCGCACAGACCCCCAGCAGCCCGCACAGACCCCCGGCAGGCCCGCACAGATCCCCGGCAGCCCGCAAAGATCCCCGGCAGGCCCGTACAGACCCCCGGCAGGCCTGCACAGACCCCCCGGCAGCCCGCACAGACCCCCGGCAGGCCCGCACAGACCCCCGGCAGGCCCATACGGTCCCCCGGCAGGCCCGTACAGACCCCTGGCAGCCCGCACAGACCCCCGGCAGGCCCGTACAGACCCCCGGCAGGCCCGCACAGACCCCCGGCAGGCCTGCACAGACCCCCGGCAGCCCGCACAGACCCCCGGCAGGCCCGCACAGACCCCCGGCAGGCCCATACAGTCCCCCGGCAGGCCCGCACAGACCCCTGGCAGGCCCGCACAGACCGCACATCATGATGACATCATTTCAGCAGCCAATCACAGCCATGCCATTAGTTAACATGGCTAATACAACTGGCTCATTGCATTATGGGAACTTCCGATTCCGGTTTTCGATATTGTAAAAATATTGGAACTCGGTATCGGAACTCCGATACAGCGAATATCGGCCGATACCAGATTTTTGCTCAACACTAAACATAAAGCTTTTTATGTGGACCAGTTGGGGATGGGGGAAACATAACACAGAAAGATTGTAGCCAGCCCAGTCTCATCTCATATGTTCATCCTGGATTGGGCAACAATGAGAAGGTGGACACTGCGGAGGAAAAACAGGAGAAACAGGAGCTGGTGGCTAGCGCAATAGAGGCTAGCAGCCACACAACCTTCATCCAATCTCTCCTACATGGATGGGCTGAGTATGGGAATGAGGAGGAAGAGAGGGAGGAGTATATGGAGATATGTCATCATGATGGAGACAGGAAAGTGTTGGCTTGACACGTATAACTTTATGTACTGCTGCCTTTCCTGTCACCCTCGGATTACATTCATCTTGGGGAAAAAGAGTACTGGATGTTCACCCTGCTAGACTCACGCTACAAGTAAAACTTTGCACCTCTTCTTCCTGAGGTGGAGAGGAATTTTAAAATGGTGCTATACGAGAAAGCCACTGTGGAAAATATGTTGAAAAAGTTCCCATCAGACAATGCTAGAGGCAGGGGTAAAGCTTCCTTGCCCAACCAAGGAGGAGAGGCCAGGAAGTCACATAGCAGAGGCAGGGGCACACTGTCAAAAGCATAGGCAAATTGCATGACAACAGTCCAGCGCCCAGGGCCTGATGATGCATATTTTTGACAAGGAGGGAAAAGATTTTAAACATGGTCAAGCAATATCTGACAGACCAAACTAGTGAGTGTACTCCCTAATTCCTCTGTGACTTTCAACTACTGAGTCTTAAAGATGAACACCTGGCATAAGCAGCTACTCTAATGTACACTCTAGGAAGTGTTGTGCTGCCCTGCTCCTAGCATCTTGTCTGAGCAGGTTTTAAGTGCCACCAGGGGAGGTCATAACAGACAGGCGCTTTTACCTAACAGAAGCAGACAAGTTCCCTCATAAAAATTAGCAAAGCCTGGATTAGCCTACACTTTTCCACCAGATGACAGCAGCATATAAACTGCTTGTAATATTCAATATTTTAATGAGGCCCAGGATTAGATAACTCACCACATAGAGCTTTCTGTCACATTTTTGTGGTGTATAGCAATATAAAAAAAGTGTTTGAAAATTTAGCTTGTTTATTCATATTTCTTACCCATACCCTATTCCCGGTTCCGGGGTACATTTTTGTGATGTATAACACTCAAAAAAAAAGATTAAAAATTTTGCTGGGTTACATTTTTCAGCCATACAGTTACATGTTCTTGGGTATATTTTGTTGGTAAATAACCCTCAAAAAATTTCAAAATGGATTGGTTTTACATCTTTTTGGGTAAATTTAACTGCTATATAAGAGTCAAAAATTTGCTCAAAATGTTATTGGCATGATATTGCTCATCCAGAGATTATTCCATGGTCTGGAGTACATTTTGTTAGTATATAAACCTTCCAAAACTTGTTTAGAAAATGTATCGGTATTTTATTACTTATCAACAGACTTACATATTCTTTGGTAGATTTGAAATGGATTTGTATTATATTGCTCATCCCTAGGGTATTAAATATTCATGGGTACATTTTTTTGGCATATAACCCTCAAATAACTCATATAACCCTTTTTTGGCATATAACCCTCAAAAAAAGTGTTGCAAAATTTAGGCTCTGTGCACATGTTACAGATTTGGTGCGTTTGTCGCATTTTTTCTGTGCGGATTTCTGACAAAACCTGAAGCAAAACCTGATGCCAGCAAAGTGAATTAGAAACATGAAGTATCATGCACATGTTGAGTATTTTTGACATGCAGATTTGGTGCAGAATATAATTTGCAGCATGTCAATTCTCTGTACATTTTTTGCTCTTCGTTTTTGAACATTCATGTCAATCAAATCAATCAATCAATCAATCAAAAATGCAGGCAAAAGCGGGCGTTTTTGCAACTGCGATTTTCCTGCCAAGAGATGCAGTAATGGTGCAAAAAGTTTACTCAACGTGTGTACATACCCTTAGGCTGGTTTCACACTTGCATTTTTTTGCACTGCTTTTTAGCGCAAAAAACTCATGCGTTTTTTCCCTATACTCTAACATGGGTGCGCATATGTGCGCATACATATGCACACGTGCGTGTTTGTATGTGCATGCGTTTTTTGCAGTGTGCGCTCGGGCGCACAAAATGCATCCTGTTGCATTTTTTGTGCGTCCGACTTGCCCCCAAAAAACGCATGCGCACGCAATGCGTTTTTTTACAGCAAAACACCCATTAAAGTCTATGGGATTGAGATGGGAGAAAGTCACACAAAGTCAACTATCACTGCAGCCCTCCACCAGTTGTGGCAGAGTGGCCCAACGGAAGCCTCTCCTCAGTGCCAGACATATGAAAGCTCGCATAGAGTTTGCTAAAAAACACATGAAGGACTCTCAGACTATGAGAAATAAGATTCTCTGGCCTGATGAGATGAAGATAGAACTTTTTGGTGATAGTTTTAAGCGGTATACGTGGAGAAAACCAGGCACTGCCCAATACAATCTCAACAGTGTAACATGGTGGTGGCAGCATCATGCTCTGGGGGTGTTTTTCATCTGCAGATACAGAACGACTGGTTGCAATTGGAGGAAACATGAATGTGATATTTCAGTTTTTCTTTTTCAATAAATTTGCAAAAATTTCTACATTTCTGGTTTTTTCAGTCAAGATGGGGTGCAGAGTATACATTAACGAGAAAATAATGAACTTTTTTGAATTTACCAAATGGCTACAATGAAACAAAGAGTAAAAATTTTAAGGGGGTCTGAATACTTTCTGTAACCACAGTAGCTAAGAATCCTCAGCCCTTCTTCTAAATATGTGCTGCTCTTCATGATCACCCCTCCTCTTGCCTTGTCGGCCACCATAAAAATAACCAAGGAATTTCTTTTCAGCTTGGTCATAGCCTCCTGGTCCCCCTTACTGACATTGTCCTTTCCCAGTTTGGCAGTTATGGATCTCAATTCTTTAAGTAATAAATGATAAAATGTATCTTTGTGACTGCCTCTATAATGAATCGGGTAAAAATGGGACTTTGGTCAACAACTACATGTTGATAGGGAGATTCAAAGCCAGACACTGTAAGTGAGGAGGAAGATTAACTAAATAGCTTTTTCTGCTATTCTTTTGTAAAAAGTGCCTGTGAGGAGTCAATTTCCTGACAAAGGAATGACTATCCAAAAATTGATCACAGGGATTTGACCTGACAATTGGACAAAACGACAATCCCTTATTGAGTAACTTAAATTCATCCACACTCAAAGTGTTTTTTGATAAGTTGAAAATCCTCTTTCTATTATATTTTAAGGGTAATGACCTTATGTATTTTAGCATATATATGTAAAAAAAAGAACAGTTTAATCTGTTTGGTAATATATGTAATATTTATGTTACGTAGTAAATGTGCACCATCAGTGATAATTAATCAGCTCACCTGTTTGTTGACGCCATTTTGAATGGTATATAACTGCCATGATGCATGTTTTATAACTATATACCTGAAGGAGCTGGATAAGCTCTGAAATGGATAGCCTTAATAAAAATCTCTTATATAATCCATCTTTGTCGCACTCACATCATCACTCACAATCGGTGGCAGAGATACTGAAAGCTCCTGCATTTCCTTCTTTTTTGTTTCCTGATTTAATTGGAGGTCACCCCAGTTGATGCTTAATAACATAATTTTCCAAAAAATAAAAAATAAAGATTGTAAAAGCAGAGACTATTTTCTTAAAAAAACCTGTTAGGTATTTTTTATCAAGGTTTAGCACTTGCCATCATTTTGCAAAATGCAGTACAATCTAGGTAGTTTGATATCGATTGTGGTGAAATGGAACATATAGGAGATGATTTTACATACAAACATATAACTGTATTCATATTTCTTGGGCACGCAAATAACTAAAAACCCCCGTCACACACAGCGATCTAGCTAGCGAGATCGCTGCTGAGTCACAAGTTTTGTGATGTAACAGCAATCTTACTAGCGAGATTGCTGTGTGCGACACTTACCAGCGACCGGCCCCCCCGCCGGGTATCACTGATTGTCCTGGAATGGCCAGGACATTTTTTGATCGCTGGTCTCCTGCTGGCCAGCACGCATCGCTGCGTGTGGCAGGCAGAAGACTAGTGATCAGCGAGCTGGCACTGGTAACTAAGGTAAACATCGGGTTTCTAAGTGCCGCACGCCGCTTAGAAACCTGATGTGTACCTTGGTTACCAGCTCCCTGCACCAGCGTGCTGGTAACTAAGGTACACAGTAGGTAACTAAGCGACGTGCGTCGCTTGTTACTCGCGTGTCGCTGTCGTGATCGCTGCTGAGATCTGCCTGTTTGGCAGCTCACCAGCGATCATATAGCGACACACCAGTATCCTGACAAGTTCATATCGTTGTCGGGATCGCTGGTGCGTCACTATATGTGACAGGGCCCTAACTGATGACACAACAAAGAAAGAGGAGAAAAAGAATGGAAAACAGACCTGAAAGGATGATGTTGATATTGACCAGAAACTACTTGTCTAAGCAGCTTAACAAAAAGATGATCAAAAGGAGGAGGATAGCTTGAACCTTCTTCACATTTATGGTTAGTTTGCAATTCTCATGATAGCAGTTATTACTGCAACATGTGCTTGGTATTTTAGTTGATGAAGCCAACAGCTGTCAGTTTTGGAAAGATTAATGGTTATCATCACTGTATACATTAAATAATATCCACAAAAGATACAGTAATTGAATACTAGATGAAGGTTACGTGGTTACAAGGGATAGAAATTGAGAGAACCACTCAACTCCTCTTTCCTGACAATGATATATGGCATGAACCCATTTTAGAGATAGATGAGATTTTAGCTATCATATTTTTCAAATTCTTTAGATATGTCATCAATGGAAAAGAAAAGAATAATTCAAAAATGTATAGAGAGGATATACTAGCCGTGACATTGATTAGGGTTTTACGAGTGTCATTAAAAGAGAGGAAAAATGTCATTGAAGATTGTCTGACTTGGATAACATTAGCATAAGGATAAATGTGTTGGAGTGTGGTAAAATAAAAAAAGAGATTCCTCAGTGGTTGATAATTAAGGCAAATAAATCTGAGGTAAATTGAATATTTCTCAAATTTTAGAAAAATTTTAATTATCCAGAATTTGATGTTTTTGCATTTTGCTTTCTGCAAATTCAATAGAATGGCTACAAGGCTGTCACAAGGGGGTCAGGTCCCCCTTAGAGATATGAAGTTAGAAGAAGATCACTGCAGTGTAATGAATCGCAGGTCCTGTTTAGAGGCAGTGTGATTCGTGTCCTATTTTAAATGCTTTTCTTTTGTCAGTGCTGAAATGATTAAGGACTCTTTCTATGCCAGCTGTGAACATACACGTTGCTCCCAGCTGCAACTGATGACATCATCTGTATCTCTTTCTTTCTTGCTGTTAAAAAAATCTTCCGGGAAAGTGTTGAGCTGTGTAGTTGGAGTTGTGAGTAATAGTTGAAGTGTTCTGTGTGCAGTAGGTTTGTTAGAGTTTCTCTCATTTTTCTTATTCCTATGTGGTTTGTTTATTCCTCCCTTTTCTCCTCCATCCTTTTTATTTTTGTTGAGTGTAAAACACAGCTAATAACCCATCGCTCACCTCTGCTTTTCACCATCACAAATATAGTCCTTGATGGTGCTTATCGCTGCCACTGTGCGCTAAGATCATGGGCATCATTATGAAAGGCAAAGACTCCCAGCCAAGACTGGACCTGTTAAATTTGAGGTCTAAACATTATCTATAGTCCCATCCTCGAATATGCATCAAACATGAAACTTTTTGCATTTAAAAATAATTTCAAAGCCAAGAGAGATAAATGAGTCTGGGCAATAAACCTCAAGTTAAGTTTTGACATACATGGATTTATGTAATTCAGCATAAAGCTAAGGAATTTGCTCTTTGTGCCATGTGGGGGCATCAAATTTATGGACCAGACCTTACTGCGGCATCATAACCGTGCAACTCACGGGAGTGCAGTGCAGTTTAAAATTACCAAAGATTCCACATCAGGTATCAAAAGATAAAGCGAGGTCCAGACCAGTGTTAAATAGCAGAATGGCTGGAGAAGCAAGCATTGAGGTGAGTATAATGATTATTTAACTATTGTAACCTTTGGATGGCACATTATGGTTCAATAGTGCCCAGCAGTCAACATTTTGCTCAACTCTACAATTTTTGGACTGTAGTGTGCCTTTACATTACATTCTGTAAGAAAAAGTTCTTACTGAGAGCTGGAAGAGCCGGACAAAATTGCAGACAATCTTCTTGCTAAAGCTGAGGTCGAAGTTTATTCAGGAGATACATGGCAGAACAGAGACAGAAAAACAGAGGAGTTGGAATATGTGGGCAAAAACAGGAATTCAGATGGGCAGAGATTCGCTAGGAAGACTGGCGGTGATAAGGCTTCATGCTAGATCATGGTGTGGCACGACGGCATGATGGCGGTGGAATGGCAACAAGCAACAGTAACAGGGGCTTCTTATACATAATGAGAACAAAGAAAGCTGCATTTTGCCACAGAGGGCGTCCACATGATAATTCTAAGGTGTTTACATGGTAATTCTAGAGAAACATGGTTTAGAACAGAGAATATAATGACATAATACGAAGACATTAATTAATGTTTCTCCAAGCAACACTAAAACCCATAAGTCATTGGTACCTATGGCTACTGTCCTTAATCTTATCATTGCCTCCAGACTATATCCATAAATTCGTACATTTTAATGAGTTTGCTCTTTCCACCAACACTCACATATACACACATTGACTATATATTTGTTAACCTTTTTCCCTATTGATCCAATTTTCCTTTATGCAAGCCTGCCAGGGTGATAGCAGACATGATATCATTTTAATTCTTCCATTTCAAAGTACATCTTATGAGTTCTTTTGTAAAAGTTGAATCTTCTCTAACTTTTGACAAGATGGCTGCCTGACTCATCATGGCCGCTCAGTATATTATGGCTGACCATTCTCTTACACATACTATACTGTTAAATGCTGCTATTTTGAAAATGTTATTATTGCAACAGTACATAATTGTAACATAAAATTAGCTATTATTTTATTGTCATTTATAGCAGACAATCCACAATGCAGAATACAACTTGTAATTATTTATATAAACTTCTCCCCTTGACCCCTTCGTGACCGGGCCAATTTTTTAAATTCTGACCAATGTCTCTTTATGTGGTCAGAACTCTGGAATGCATCAATAAATCCCAGTGATTTTGAGACTTTTTTCGTGGCACATTATCATTTATGATAGTGGTAAATTTAGATTGATATATTTTGTGTTTATTTATAAAAAATATCAGACACTTGACAAAAATGTAAAAAAAATTGCAATTTTCAAACTTTGCATGATTATCCCTTTAATCCAGATAGTCATACCACAGAAAAACATTAATAAATAACATTTCCCTCATGCCTGCTTTACATCAGCACCATTTTTAAAATGCTAATTCATTTTTTCAAGGAAATTTACAAAATTTATTTTTTTGAGGGACCTATCCAAGTTTGAAGTGACTTTAGGGGTGCTATATATTGGAAAACCACAAACATGATACCATTTTAAAAACTGCACCCCCTGACATATTGAAAACTGATGTCAGGTAGTTTATTAACCCTTCAGGTGATTTTCAGGAATTAATGCAAAGTGGTATAGCCGGAATGAAAAAGTGTTTGTTTACATCTAAATGTCACTAACTGCTGAACTGACCGCTATAGCCAGCAGACTCTAAGGCTGCTATTTGGCCATGAACTGCTATGGCAAACATCAGGACTACACAATCATGATTTTGGTGTGTCAATTAGTTAAAAGTGCAAGCCCCCGCAATCTATTAACCATTTATTTCATGTAGTCACTTTTGACAGTAGCAACTTAGGGGTTAAACAGATATGGATGGTGACAACACCGATCATTTGTGTTACAGCAAGTTGTCAGATATAGTGTACAGCCGACAGCTGCTGGATTGTCACCTGTATGGGGATGATATTGCCTTATATCTCAGGTCAGTGAAAAGACGTATTGGCTGTCATTAAGGGGTTAATGAGTCTCACAATTTTCTCTATCTCAGCCATACATACAGTATACTCAATAGGGTTAATAAGCAACTTACTACCCTCTATTAGGCACTTGTAATGTAGCAGGAAAGTAAAATAAGCTTTGGAAGAATTTCAGTAAAAAGAATCCCAATGCTGTAAGTTAACAGCTCTGACCAATAAGTCTTGATGCAACCAACATTAAAATGAGATATATGTATAATCATATCTATAAACTTTTACCTGTACAAATCTGACAGCAATAACAAATTATAAATTGCTGTAATATATCAATTTCTATCCTTGTGTTAGTAACCCCTGAGGGCATCCATTTATAAAATAGAAATACAAGCAATACACAGCACTGGGTACAATGGAAGCACAGCTAATTAATTTACTCTACTACCTGTGTCAAATATAAAATATAACAAGAATTTTTTCAAGATTCCTTTTTATTAATATGTAGCTATATTAAATATATTGGATGTCATCAACATTCCTGAGTTTATTTATGAAATTTATTTTTTTTTCTCGACTAAAACATTTCCTACTGGCAAAGAGTGGCATGTAAAAAATTTGGTCACCACTGGTCAAAATTACTATTATTATGAACAGATAAGCAAATTGAAGATGAGATGATCTCTCAAAGGGCTAAAGTCTAAAGTTAAAGGTGACACATTTCTTTAGCATTTTAGGCGAACAAAATTATATTGTCTTTCTTTACATTTTAAATATTACAAAAAAAGAAAATGGGAAGGTGCTTCTCACAAAATTAGAAAATCTTCAATACAAAAAGTGAAACTCATATATTATAGTCATTACAAACAGAGTGATCTATTTCAAGTATTTATTTCTGTTAATGTTAATGATTATAGCTTACAGCCAATGAAAACCCAAAAGTAATTATCTCAGTAAATTAGAATAATAAACAAAAAACACCTGCAATGGCTTCCTAAGCATTTAAAAAGGTCCCTTAGTCTGTTTCAGTAGGCTCCACAATCATGGGGAAGACTGCTGACTTGACCAATGTCCAGAAGGGAATCATTGAAAGAAAAAGAACTTGACTGTTGCTCAGTGGTCTAAGGTGTTTTCAGATTAAAGTAAATTTTGCATTTTATTTGGAAATTAAGGTCCCAGAGTCTGGAGCAAGAGTGGAGAGGCACACAATCCAAGCTGCTTGAGGTCTAGTGTGAGGTTTCTACAATCACTGATTCTTTGGTAATAATAATCTTTATTTTTATAGTAATCTTTATTTTTATATAGCGCTAACATTCTGCAGCGCTTTACAGCTTGCACACATTATTATTGGTGATACATGTCATCTGCTGTTGTAGGTCCACTGTACTTTATCAAGACCAAAGTCAACATAGCCATCTATCAGGAAATTTTAGAGCACTTCATGCTTCACTCTGCTGACGAGCTTTTTGGAGATGGAAATTTCATTCTCCAGCAGGACTTCGCACCTGTTCACACTACCATAAGTACCAAGACCTGGTTTAAAAATAGCAGTATCACTGTGCTTGATTCTCTTTGGTGTATTGTCAAGATTTAAATGAGAGACACCAGACCCTACAATGCAGATGATCTGAAGGATGTTATCAAAGCAACCCGGGCTTCATGACACCTCAGCAGTGTCACAGACTGATCGTCTCCATGCCACGCTGCATTGATGCAGTAGTTGATGCAAAAGCAGCCCAGACCAAGTATTGAGTGCATTTACTGAACATACATTTCAGTAGGCCAACATTTCAGATTTTAAAATTATTTTTCAAGGTGGTGGTAAAAAGTATTCTAATTTATTGAGATAATGACTTTTTGGTTTTCATTGGCTGTAAGCCATAATCATCAACATTAAGAGAAATAAACACTTGAAATAGATCACTATGTTTGTAATTACTCTATGTAATATATGAGTTTCACTTTTTGTATTGAAGAACTGAAAAAAATTAACTTTTTGATGATTTTCTAATTTTGTGAGAAACACTCTTGCATTGCCTGAAATACAAAGGAAATATGTCATCTTTAACTTTAGGCTTTTTTTAGAGATCATTTTGTCTTCAACTTACTTAACTGCTTACAATAACAGTAATTTTGACCAGGGGTGCCCAAACTTTTAAATGCCACTATATGTTCATATATTGACTCCTACTTACTCAACAACCTTCCCACTTAATTACACAGTCTATTCCAGACACATAAAAAACATGTATTCAGAATTATAACATTTTGGTACTTTAGTCATTTTAAATTTAATGAACAAAAAAACTTTTGGATACTTTTTTATATGCTGTAGAGTGTTTCATTATGTGCAGAGTGATGAGGTCAGAGTCTTGAGACAGCAACCAATCACTCAGTATGCTTCTTAGAATAGCACAGTTCCTGCCTTAGAGCTGGCAGAGAACAGAGTATGAATTCAATAGGAATTTATAGGCTTTTTACTTCACTTAATATTCATAAATCAGAGTCTCCTAAATAAGCAGTACCATCAAAGTTCTATCTTCCTAATGTATTGAAATAATCATTTTATATAGCACTGTTTACTTACAATCGTTCATTTTACCCATATATTCAGCTAATTCTTCTCTTTTCTGTTCTCTATGTAGAAGCAGAGATTCTCTTTTCCCTGCATTTATCATTCCCCTCTTCAACTCCTGACCTAGCTGCTCTATCCTCCCCCTGCCAGCGAATTTTGCTGTGACTTATGACTCATACAGGGAAAATAGACTTCCTGTTTCTACGTAGTGCTAAGAAGGAAACAGCTACTACATTTTTAATTATCTTTTAGGTAAAATGGAAAAGACAAGAAATAGCCCTGTAGAAAGCAAAATGAGCAATTATAAGTACACAGTGCCGTCTGATATGATGATTGCAGTATATTAAGAGCAAAATTGTTTATGGGAGCACTTTCTATGATTCTGCAATTAATGTTCAATATCAGAATGACGTCCGTCAGTTCTTGCCTTCAAGGAGCTATGATTGACTGGACGACCCTAATTATAATTGCTTCTACAGTGTGACATCCCTTCAAATATTAGTATACAACTATTAAGCCTCCTCTAAGTCTTTTTTTATGCAAGTTAACAATTTCCAAATCCTCTAACTGTTCCTCATGGTACATTGTTTGCACACCATTCTGGTCGCTCTTTTCTGAACTTGCTCCAGTTTGTTCATGTATTTTTATAAATGTGGCGCCCAGAACTGGACATAGTATTCCAGATGAGGTCTGACCAAAAAGGAGTTGTGGGGGATAATTACTTCACGTGATCTAGACTGTATGCTTCTGTTAATTCCACACATAATTGTATTTACCTTTTTTTGCTGCTGTATAAGGCCATTGACTCATGTTCAGTCTGTGACCTATTAGTATATACAAGCCTTTTTCACATGTGCTTTTGCTTAGCCCTATTCCTCCAATTCTGGAAATGCTTTTTTCATTTTTCTTGAGGACTTTGCAATTCTCAATGATAAAAACCATTGTGTTTGGAACTGGGGCAGCATCTGTTTGTTTAGATATTTTTGAATCCTCGCTCTCTATTCTCTAGTATTAGCTATCCCTCCTAGCTTTGTGTCATCAGCAAATTTAATCAGGGTAACTCCATTCCTTCACCTAAATCACTGATAAAGATGTTGAGCAATACAGGGCCTAGAACAAAGCCCTAAAGTATCCAAACTGAGTCATTCTTCCCACAGGATGTAAAGCCATTAATGACCACTCTATGGGTCCAATCACTAATCCAGTTATGAATCCACCTAATAGTTCCCTTGTCATCTGGTGGTGCGTAAAATCCAGGAGTAATCTAGGCTTTGTTCATTTTTATCAGAGTGAGGCAGGCAACACTTTCTGTTGACAGGAAAAAGCTCCTGTCTGTTATAAGCCCCCCAGGTGCCACTAATAACCTGCTCAGATAAGACGCTAGCAGTAAAGCAGCACAACGGCTTCAAGGCATAGAGGGACAGCTCATGACAGGTGTCCAGCAATAGGTGAAAGTCAAAGAGGATTTAAGGAGTATACTGGTATAGTGAGCCAGGCATTGCTTGACCATGTTTAAATACTTTTCCCTCCTTGTCAAAAATACCTGGTCACATGCCTGGATGATGGGATGGTGTCATGAAATTGTCCCAGGCCTTTAAATGTGTACCCATGCCTCTGCTGTGTGTTTCTTTCGCCTCTCCTGCTTGCTTGGACAAGGAAGAAGTTTTCTCCCTTCATCTATGATTGCCTGATAGTAACTTTTTCAACAATGCCTTCCATTTTACAAGACCTCTCCGCCTCAGGAAGAAAAGATGGAAAGTTATGCTTGAGTCTAGCTGGGTGAATAACCAATACTCTTTTTGGCTAAGATGAGTGTAGCTCATCCATGCCCACTCTTCATTTCTTGTGTACGGAGGCTGACCAGATTACTGAAGGGCGTGTTGGAAATGTTACCTGACAACTGTCTCTGCTGCTCACAATGCCTTACCAGCATGTGCTGTGTGGTGTTCCAGCATGTTGGCATCTCACACACCAGTCGATGAGCTGGCAGTTACATGCATTGCTGCAGCAGCACATCCAGAGCGATGGCAGCTGTAGCTGACTTGTGGATTTGGGGGCTGACACAATGTAACTTGACCATAATCTCTGGCAAATCTGGCTATGTTTTCAGAAACCGCTGAACTACCAAGTTGAGAATGTGTGCCAAGCATGGTAAGTGTGTGAGCTTTACAAGCTTTAGAGCTGCCAAAAAGGTCTGCCCATTATCACACACAACCATGCCTGTTTGGAGTTTCAAAGGTGATAGCCACAGATCTGTGTGGTCTGATAGTCCTTTAAGTAACCACTATGTGCTGTTTGATGGCTAGACAAATTGACTTCAGTACAGCAAGTTCCACTTCGCTAAGGCACTACTGCAGAGCTTCCAGCTTCTTGCTTATGTGGACGATGTGATCTGAGATAACACATCGGAGGTAGAGGAAACCCTGATTGAAGTAGAAGTAGTGCCAGCAATTCTTGACATTTGGAGCACATGTGCATTGCTGGGATGGGAATGAGCCCCTGCCTCTACAATGCTCACCCAGTGTGCCATCAGTTAAATGTAGCATCCCTGACCACAAGCGTTTGTCCATGTATCAGTTGTTAAGTGGAGAACTCCAGTAACCACATTGTTAAAAACAGGCGATGTTCCTGGACACGTGCTGTTTAGTGATGATCGAATAGTGATATATCCGGATTCGGGAAAATCGGTATGGATTATTTCTAATATCCATGTATTCGTACCGAATAACAAATCCAATGCAAATCAATGGGAAAGCTGAATATTTTTCTTAGACCCAACAAACAGGTCTGGGCACCAGAGAAAAATGCTGAAATGGCTGGGAAATTGCTAAACCCAAATGGGAACAGCATGGAGAAGATGGCTGCATGCCTTTCTGTTTCACATATGGTATCTGGGAATAATGTCAGACTATTGCGCCGGTTTTATGTATTTATAAGAAGACATACCAAACCTATTTATTTAAAGAGAAAAATGCTAAGAAATATTTTTTCATTCATAACTTGTATAAAATGCAAAATAAAAATATAAAAAATATATATCTCCCTGATATCATATGTTCACATATAGCCGTATTTTCCTTTTTCATTTGTTAGGGCTCTCACGCCTACATTTAGGAGGTCCCTCCCTCATTCAAATTTGTTAGCTAGATAATTGAATACATATTCACCAGCATTTTACAATTCCAGCTAAAACATGCCAATTTAAATTTTGGGCTTCGGCAGCCACCACACCACGTCCACAGCCATGTCATTATGCGGCCCTCGCTTCACATTTTCAGAGGGCCAGCAGGTACCGTGAAACCTGAGTTTGGAAATGACCCTCAAGTGGCTATGTATCACACATTTGGGAGAGCTCTCATTCCTGCATTTCGGAGGTCCATTCCTTATTAAAAATTGTTAGCTAGATTGTGGAATGCATATTTTCTAGCACTTTACTATGCCAGCAATAACATGCCCATTTGAATTTTGGGCTTCGCCTGCCAACACCACCACCACTGATGGAGCCACTGTCATAGCGGGTGAAGCTGCTGTAAGTTGAATATAATACAGGAGTTGGGGTAGCTGTATGGTAAATTGGATTCCACTAGACATCAAAACTGTTTGAATTAAATTCTGAATACAGTGTATGCAAGCAAGGCCCTGCATTGTGGTCAGTCTCTCAGGCCTGAAACCAATGTCAGGAACATGTACAAGCCTCATTTTAACTATGAAGCAGCTTCCTCAAGGGAAGGAGACAGGAGTGCCATTGACCAATCTGCACAAGCCTACGCACTTCTTCTGAAACGTACCCAACCAAGCAGAATGTATCTTTTGCATGGTTTTGAGCAACAAAGAAGTAATTACAGGATATGTCTCAGAGAGTGACAAGGTCTGTGGAGTTGACAGACAGTGCTACAGAGCTCAGGTAAAGGCCTTAGCTCCGGAGAAGCATATTAACCCAGTCTCTTAGACCTGCTTAAAATGTACAGAAACTGGCCAATACCCCATCACCATTTTTTTTTACCAAAATTTAGAAAATTTAAGGGAAGTAATAGTTTAATAAAAAGACACAAGTCTCATTTAGTGGCCTGAAAAAGCCAGGAATATTTTTTGTCCAGCACCAGACAATGCAACGTGCTAACGAATATGTATGCCCTATCTATCAATTAGGGAAGAGACATATTTGCTGACAGGGGAAAACTGAACACTGCACTGGGACCAAAGAGTAGATGCATTTTTACTGTATGTGCAATTGTTGGTTGTGGGTAAGAGGAATCAGAGACTGCTTCCAGGACAGGAGATTGAGAAGGACATAACACAAGGGAAGAACCAGTGGTTTCACCCTCAGACACAGAGTTTGTACCCTGGCGTTATGCCCACCTACTGGTTTGCATTATGTTGAATTTCCTTTTATAAAGGGATGTGTGGACAAGATTCTCGAGCTAGCAGTATAATATATATATATATATATATATATATATATATATATATATATAGCATTTTTCATTACTCATATTATTATTCTAAGGCTGAAACCTGAAGAAAAATTTGGATCATATTAATGCATTGATGCTCCACAGTGTCCAAGTGCAGACCCAAAAATCAACATCAGGCTCCCGGATACATGCTTAAAAAGAACGTGAGAAAAGGCAACACAATAAAAAAAATATATAATAATATAATATATATGGATTGACAGTATAAATTTGACAATTGCACAATGTACAAAGGTTTCCAAAAATTACACAAGATGTCTGTATCATACACACTGAAAGATACAGTTATGTGGACCTCACAATAAATGTTGCAGTTATTATAATTAGTAGACAGTTTCATGATTACACAATGTACAAAGGTTTACAAAAACTACCCAATGGGTCTTTATCATACACACCAAAAGAGACCGTGATGGGGACCTCATAATCAATTTTGCAGTTAAAATAATTGCTAGAAATAGAGAGTAAAAGTTTCACCATTGCACAATGTACAAAGGTTTACAAATTTAAAAACATTACCCATGCCGCGTATACATCGATGAACACTAAGTACTTGTTGCAGAATCAGGAGGAGTAGGATGTGATTTCCAGAGCATAGAATCATAGAATCGTAGAGTTGGAAGGGACCTCTTGGGCCATCTGGTCCAACCCCCTGCTCAAAGCAGGATTCGCTAAATCATCCCAGACAGATGTCTGTCCAGCCTCTGTTTGAAGACTTCCATTGAAGGAGAACTCACCATTTCTCGTGGCAGCCTGTTCCACTCATTGATCACTCTAACTGTCAAAAAGTTTTTTCTAATATTTAATCTGTGTCTCCTCCCAATCAGTTTCATCCCATTGCTTCTAGTCTTTCCTTGTGCAAGTGAGAATAAAGATGATCCTTCTACAATGTGACAACCCTTGAGGTATTTGTAGACAGCTATTAAGTCTCCTCTCAGTCTTCTCTTTTGCAAGCTAAACATTACCAAATCATGCAACCTTTCCTCATAAGACAGGGTTTGCAGACCGGTCACCATTCTGGTCGCTCTTTTCTGAACTTGCTCCAGTTTGTTGATGTCTTTTTTAAAATGTGGTGCCCAAAACTGGACACAGTATTCCAGATGAGGTCTGACCATAGAGGAGTAGAGGGCAATAATGACTTCACATGATCTAGACTGTATATTTCTGTTAATATATATTAGAATTGCATTTGCCTTTTTTGCTGCTGCATCACACTGTTGACTCATATTCAGTCTGTGATCTATTAGTGTACTCAAGTCTTTTTCACATGTGCTGTTGATTAGCCCTATTCCTTCCATTCTGTATATGCTTTTTTCATATTTATTGCCCAGATGTAGCATTTTTCCCTGTTAAAAACCATTCTGTTAGTTGCTACCCACTGCTCCAGTTTATTTATATCTCTTTGAATCCTCTCTCTATCTTCTCTAGTATAAGCTGTCCCTCCTAGCTTTGTGTAATCAGCAAATTTAATCAGTTTACCCTCAATTCCTTCATCTAAATCATTGATAAAGATGTTGAACAGTACAAGGCCCAGGACAGAACCCAGTGTTACCCCACTTGAGACATTTTTCCAACTGAATGTACAACCATTTATGACCACTCTTTGGTTCCGATTACTAAGCCAGTTATGAATCCACCTAACAGTTGCCTTGTCCATTCCATACTTAGTAATTTTTTCAATAAGGATTGTATGAGATACTTTGTCAAATGCTTTGCTGAAGTCAAGATATACCACTGTATATCTACAGCATTTCCCTGATCCACCCAATCAGTGATTCCGTCATAGAAGGAAATTAAGTTAGTCTGACATAACTTATTAGTTACAAACCCATGCTGACTCTGTTTAATCACTTCATTCTTATCCAGGTACTGACATACATGTTGTTTAATAATTTGTTCAAAGATCTTTCCTGGTATAGAAGTCAGACTCACCGGCCTATAGTTGCCTGGGTCCACCTTCTTCCCCTTTTTGAAGATAGGAACAACATTTGCTCTTATCCAGTCTTCTGGGACTTCTCCTGTTCTCCAAGAATTTTCAAAGATTATGGAGAGGGGTTCAAAAATTTCTTCTGCTATCTCCTTCAGTACTCTGGGGTGTAATTCATCTGGACCTGGAGACTTGAATTTATTTAGGTTAGCTAAGTGTTTCCTCACTATCTTTCTGTTTATAGATATCCTGGATTCTTCTATTCCCTTAATAGGACAGTGAAGAATAGTTGATGTTACATTTCCTTTCTGAGAGAACACAGATGCAAAATAGGAATTTAAAAGTTCGGCCTTCTCAACATCCCGTCTTACCATTTCATCATTTTCATCCTGTAAAAATCCTATAGCATCTTTGACTTTTCTTTTACTTTTGACATATCCCCAAAATCCTTTATTATTGCTTTTGACGTCTCTTGCAAGCCTCAATTCATTGTCAGCTTTAGTAATCTGATTTGTGCCCTGCAGGTTCTGCAGACAGCATGTGACATCGGTGGCTGAGCCCACCGATGTCTCTTCTGCGGCGGTAACCGCCAATGCCGCTCCCCACCGCCGCCCCCCCAGGCGGCGCGCGCTCTCACCCGGTCATCCGCGCTGCTGCGTCCCCACGCTCTGTTCCTAGGTCGCGGGCGTGCACCCGCCCGCTCCCTTCATCCAGCAGTGGGCGTCGCTGAAGGCGGGGCCTACCGTCCACTTCCTGGCCAGTGGGTACTTCAGGCGTCCTCCCTATGGGGAGGACGCCTGATGATTGTGTGGCAATCCCTGCTCTCTCTGGCCGCTATAGTGTCCCTATAGTAACTCTGTCTGTCCTGTGTCCTGCTCAGTTCTCTCCCGTCAGCCCTGTATCTTCCCCTGTTCCCCTCTGTTTGCCTCAGCCTGGTTCCTTCCATCCTCCCTTCCAGTGCCCCTGCTGCCTGTCTTATAGGCTCCCTGTCCTAGGCCTTTCTCCCATCCTCCCTTCCGTGCCTCGTTCCTCCGTACTCCCTTTCCTCTGGTAGCAACGTCCTGCTACCTTTCTACTACTGCCTGTTTTCCTCGGCTACCCCGTCCCGGTTCCCTGGTCTCTGTTCCATCTTGTCCTTGAGCCGTCCCTCTGGGTACCGGCTGTCGCGGTTCTGCCCCCTGCGGTTCTGCCCCTAATGATCCCTGTATAGGGGTGGGTCTTCACCTGGCGTGCTCGGCCCAGGGGCTCCAGATCCGCGATCCAGAGGGTCCACTCTCGGACATTCTCGGTTCCTGAACGTCACACAGCATTATATTCTTCTTTAGATATGCCTCCCTCTTTGCATTTTATAAACATTTCTTTTTTCCTTTTTAGCATGTGCTTAAGTTCTGTGTTCATCCACCCTGGTTTCCTTAAATGCTTCCTACTGTTCAACTGTAAAGCGCTGCGGAATATGTTGGCGCTATATAAATAAAGATTATTATTATTCCTATTCTTCCCACTTTTCGGAATTGTTAACAATTGTGCTTTGAGAATTTCATTTTTCAAGATTTCCCACCCTTCCTGGACATTTTTGTCTTTAAGGATATTCAGCCATTGGATCCCTCCAATTCTCTTTCTGAGTCCCTTAAAATCTGCCTTTCTGAAATCTAACCTTGACATCTGAGTCTTCACAGGTCTTCCTCCTCTAGTTATCCAAAATTCTAAAATAACATGGTCACTACCTCCTAGGGTCCCAGCCACTTTTTCCTCCTCAACCATTACCTCCCTGTTTATAAGGATTAGATCCAAGGTAGCAGATCCCCTTGTTTTCTCCCCTACCTTTTGGAAGATAACGTTGTCAGCAGGAGAGGATAAGAATTTCCTTGACCTGTTAGTCTTGCCTGAGAGAGATTCCCAACAAATGTCTGGATAGATGAAATCTCCCATGACAACTATGTCATATTTTTTGGAGAACTTGGCCATTTGATGCAGAAAGAGTTCATCCATATCTTCAGCTTGCACAGGCGGCCTGTAGTAAATGCCTACAATGGTGTCCTTTCAATTGTTCTGTCCTTGTATTCTTACCCAAACAGTTTCCACAGAACTCCCGATCTCTGAAGCTTCAATCTCTATGCAGATATACGCGTTTCTAATATACAATGCGACACCTCCTCCTTGTTTATCAAGCCTGTTTCTTGCAAATAAGTTGTATCCTTCTAGCCTTGTATTCCAATCATGTGTATCGTCCCACCAAGTTTCAGTGATTCCAATGACATCATATTTCTTTTCCTGTGTTAGTAGTTCCAGTTCTCCTTGTTTGTTGCCCATGCTTTGTGCATTAGTATAGAAACATTTTAGTTTGTGATTGGTTTCTATTTCTCCAATATTTTTGTTATTTAGATTTTTTTGTCTTTGTTCTTTCCTCCCATTTCTAATAGCAGAGTTCTCAATAGCAGGTGTATGGCTTTTTCTGGCCTTTTGCTTCCCTTCCCACATTGTTCTAGTTTAAAGCTCTCCTGATGAGTGTAGCATGGCGACTTCCAAATACATGTTTTCCAGTCTTCGTAAGGTGCATCCCATCTCTAGCAAGTAGTCCATTGTATGGGTAATTCACTCCGTGACCCAGAAATCCAAATCCCTTCTGACGGCACCATTGACGTAGCCAGTTGTTCACCTGCAGAATCTTATTCCACCTCCTTGTTCCATGGCCATCCACTGGGAGCAAAATGGGTTTGGATAGTAAGGGATGGACATTAAGACAACTTCCAAAAAAGAACATTTGGGCTGCAATTTTGATGAGTATCTGTCATTCATAGGGCTTACAAAGTTGGAGGAAATCCGTCCCTTGTTCAATTTTAGAATAGTCAGTCTGTCTGCATTTTCCGCTTACAGTCGTGTGAGCCTATCCATTATGATTGCAGCTGCTGAACTAAAGACGCGCTCAGACAACACACTCGCGGCAGGGCATGGTAGCACCTTCAAGGTGTACAAGGAGAAGTTGGGCCAAATGTGCAGCTTGGACAACCAATAGTTGAATGACACTGAAGAATCAGGAAGGACGCTGGTATAGCCACCTAGTAGTCCTTCACCATCTTGGTCAACTTCTCCCTCCTCGTCATAGTTACACCCACAGATATCAATTGCTGATATGACGGTTTCATATAATTGGTCCAGTTGGTGAACATTTTCCCAACCCCTAAGTGGCATCTGGTGTGTGTGGCCCACCCCTGTATTCCTTCTAGGTGAAAAGAGCTGATACCTCTGCAAGCAGGTCCGGGAAGTCAAAGTATATTTTTAAAAACCACCATACAGCCAAGTTTTGCACATGGACTATGCTTGGAACATGTACCAGCTTGACAAGCTTTAAAGCCGCCACCCAGTTATGCGCATTATTGTACACAACCAGACCTGGTAGGAGGTTCAGCGGGAGTTCCACTGATTGGTCTGGTCTTTTATCCCATTCAACAGCTCTGCTGCGTTGTGAGCTTTATTATCTAGACAGATCAGCTTCAGCATAGCATGCTGCCACTTCACCGAGGCAGTGTTGAAGAGCTCCCAGCTGGGGAGTGATGGGGAGGCTACTTTAGCTGAGGATAATGAGGAGGAGAGACTGGAACTGGCATACAAGGAGACGGAAACCCTGATGGAAGTTGGGTCCGCTATTCTTGGTGTGAGTAAGATGTGTGATGTCAGGGAAATATAGCATCTCTGTCCACAAGAACATGCTCATGTGTGTGGTTAGGTAAACCTTCCTTGTGACTGCACTGACAAGAGCATGGCTGTTATTGTGTGAGTAAAGCGGAGTATGGCACCCCGGGAAAAATAGTGGCGACTTGGAATCGAGTACCATGGGGCTGCACCGCCAAAAGGTTGAGGAAAGACTCAGTTCCCACAAGCTGAAATGGCATCATTTCCACATCTAGCAATCAGGTAATGTGGGTGTTTAGCAATTGTGCCCGTAGGTGGGTGGAAACGTTTGCTTCCTGTGAAATGTCTGGAGCAGGGACAGCTGAACGCTGCTCTGGGACAATGAACTGGACATGGTTACTGAGTGTTGTGTCTGTGCAACTACAGGTTGTGGGCAGGAGGATTCTGCACCTGCTTCCTGGACTTCAGATTGGGAAAGCCATAATACAGGGGAAGGGGCAGTGGCTTCACAATCAGACAGATTTTGTACCCAGGAGTTCGCCCACCTACTGGATTTCTTGGCTGCCATGTGATTTTGCATGATAGTGGTGCTAAGGTTGGCAGTGTCCTTACCTTTTCAAAGCTTGGCATGGCAGATCCTGCAAATTACAGGAATTTCAGAAAAAAACTGCAATACAGGGGAACATAGCACCCTTGGCTTGTTATCCAGCTCTGCGGAACAGTTGACTGAGTTCTCCCTCTGGTCAAACCACTACCTTTTCTTGCCTTTTTTCATGCTACAGATTCATCCCTCTCTGCACTGCTGTGCTTGCTATGCATGTCACCATGCCTGGTTGGATCAATGGCCTCATTATTGACCACTTCATCTTCCAATTCATCAATCTGATCCTCCTTTTAAGTTGTGATCCTAAGCAGACCTGACGGCAGCTATGCATCATTAGTATCATCCACCTCTTCAGACATGAACTGACCTTCCCCAATGTGATTTTCTTCAGGCCGTGGGTGCTCAAATGTTTTTGCATCACTGCACTCTACCTCCTCTTGACCCTCTTTAATGGTGCATAATGAGAGGCCAGAATTATTTCAAGAAAATTTAAACTGTTCCTCAGGAAGAAGGACCAGGTTGAGGATTGTGAGGCCCAGCCTCTTGGCTACTGAGACTGAACTATGTTGAAGACTGTGGTGCTGCTTGTCAACATACTGAAGCCTATGTCTGCCATCCAATTCACAACATCTTCGCACTTGCCTGGGTTCAACAAAGGCATAGTGAGCAGACCGAATTTTGACAGGAAGCTAGAATTAGATAAAGTTACATTCTGATCTATCACACGACCTTGACAGGCACCACCACATCAACGTTCCTGTCCTTTGAAGTTACTCTTTCACAAATTGAAAACGCTATGACAAAAAAATTCCTGGCTTTATTTTTCACAAGTACCCTCACAGAGGTGTTATATACAAATTTCCTCTATCTAGCAATATATGGGTAATATTTTTTAGCTATCAGCTTTATTACACACGGCATCAGAAGACTCAGGGAAATTGCTGGTAAAAAGTGGCGTTTGCGTATCTCAACAGGTTTTGTGCCAATCGCACAACTGCTAGATAAATATACGCTATTTATTTAACCAATAGAAGAGTAAATTTTCTTATATGAGACACGAAAACAGCAAACTCAGGAAAATTACTGGTAAATAGTGATGTTTGCATATCTCAGCAGGCTTTGCGCCAGTCGCACAACCGCTAGATAAGTGTACGCTACAATAGCCTCAGGAAAATTACTGGTAAAACGTGGCATTTGTGTATCTCAACATGCTTTGCACCTATCGCACAACTGCTTTATAAATAAATAAATATATCTATCAGTAATGATTGACCAAGCGGAACTCAAAACGCACTCTGACATCACACAAGCACCAAGCAGCCGGTAATGCCAGAACCGCCAAGGCATATAAAGAGAGGTCGGGCCAAGTGTTCAGCTTGGACACCCAATTAATAAAGGGAACTGACGCATCAGATAGAACACACGTATGGTCACTGAAGTATCCCTTGACCAAGTTCTTCAACTTCTCCCTCCTTGGCATTGGTATAGGCACATATAGCCCTTGCATTATCTCTTGGTGTTGAAAACACCCACTACCTCTGCCACCAGCAATGTCTGAGGGTGATGTTTTCATCAACTGATCTACAATGGCCCTCTTGAGCAATTCCACTGTAAAACATTTTAGTGACTCCAAAAGGAGAGAAGGAAATTTCTCCTTGTATCATGTATCGAGAAAGATGGCTAACAAGTATTGGTTGTTGGATAAAATGTGCATCACGTGAAGGTCTTGCCACAGACACTTACACATGAATTGTGCCATGTGAGCCAAGCTGCAGAAAGGCAAATGTTCTGTGTCCTCTACAGAAAGAACAGTATCCATGCTCTCCTCATGCTGACTTGCCTTCTCCTCCTCCTCCACCTACACTTTCTCCAGTCCAGCCCATCCAGGCTGTACCGACATGAAACTAGGGTTGGGTGTTACCTCTGTAGCTTAGGAGTCCACTTGGTAGCACAGAAAAACAAGTTCTCTCCCTCCTCATTCTCCACATCTTCCTCCTCTTCACCCAGTGATGCCTCAGAATATTGACTGGACTGGGATGGTTGCGCTGATAATAGCCTGATCACTGCTCACGAAGTTGGTGCAGTAATCAAAGTTCTCAAGAACCTCACATATATCAGCGATCCACACTCACTCGGCAGTTGCTATGTGTGGAGGCTGACACAGCCTGACAGGCATATTGAAGCTGATATATGATAGGTTGAGTTCCACCACGTGGGCAGGTCACAAATGAGTCGGTGTCTTGGCAAATTCAAGCACTTTTGCACTGCTGTAAGACCAGCAAAAGTGGTAGAGGAATGACAGAAATGGGCACTAATATGCCGCACCTTCTCAAGTAGGTATGGCAAGGTAACTTTTCAGAAAATTCTGAACAACTAGGTTCAGCAAGTAAGCCATGCATGGCATGTGCACCAACCTTTAAAGTCTCCACCAGGTTATGCCCATTATCGCAGACAATCAGATCGGGTTGGAGATGCAGGGGGAGAGGAACTGATCAGTCTGTTGCTTTAAAGCTTGCCACAGCTCTGCTGCAGTGTGTGGTTTATGACCTAAACAGATCAGCTTCAGCAGAGCGTGTTGCCACTTTGCCAATGCGCTGCTTCACAGATCCCAGCTTGGCAGTAATGGGGAGGATACTTCAGCTGAGGATCAGGAGCAGGAGGAGAGGAGAGAGGAAGTGGAATATGAAGAAGTGGAAACACTGACAGAAGTTGGGTCTGCTATTCTTGGCGTGGGTAGGATGTGTGATGCTCCAGTTTGTGCCTTTGTCCCACCCTCCACCAGGTTCACCCATTGCGCTGTGAAAGAAGTGCATTGTCCCTGTCCACAACAACTTGTCCAGGTGTCTGTTGCTTGGTGGACCTTCCCGGTTACGGCGTTGGTGAGAGCACGGTTCAGATTGTTTAACACGTGCTTGTGTAATGCAGGGATGGCAAGCCAGGCAAAATAGTAGTTCAAGCAAAAAAGGAAGCACACTATAGCACCAAACCATGCAAACATGAAAATTGAATAATGAATTGCATTACTGCATTAGAAGTATGAAAAATTGAGAAAGTTTAGCACATAAAATGGCCAAGTTATGTGTACCTGGAAGCCACGTTAAGGCATTTCTCCTTTTCCAGGTCCCTATTCTATGCCAATCCTCACTAAGACTTTAGTCTCGATCTGAAGGGGAGCCTATGAAAAATCCTCTGTTAGGACTGAAGTCTATATCTCCGTGGAGGGGAAATGGCCCTGGTTTGATTAAAAACGCCTGCAGCTAACAGGTGGAGTGCTCAGTCAGTAGGTAAATGAATACAAATTTCAAAAACTAACCGTCACATCCAAGCATAAGCATAGTGTGAACAGGTGCTTAACCTAGAGTCACCAACTCATATACATTCAAGCAAAAAAGGAAGCACACTGTAGCGCCAAACAAGAAATGCCTTAACATGGCTTCCAGGTAAACATAACTTGGCCATTTTATGCGCTAAACTTTCTCAATTTTTCATACTTCTAATGCAGTAATGCAATTCATTATTCAATTTTCATGTTTGCATGGTTTGGCGCTACAGTGTGCTTCCTTTTTTGCTTGAATGTATATGAGTTGGTGACAGTATACCATCTCTGCATGGTGGACCCCAGGCTGCGAAAGCACCTCATTATCATTTTATTATTTGGTGCGTTCCGCCAGCCTAACAACATATCCATCTTCCTCTGTGTTGCTGTGATGGTTATCCGTGCCAACGGTCCAGGTCAGATCAGTGGACCACCTCTTCTTCTATCTCATCCTCCTTCCCAGTTGACATTGTAGGCTGACCTGATGGAAACTGTGTCTCATCATCATCAGCCTCCACCTCTGGAGACAGTAAATAATGTTTCTCCAAGTAGCTTTCTTCTGGCCATATGTCCTCAAATACTAGAGCATCAATGCACGCCACCTCCTCACATCCCTCTTCAATGTTGCACGGTGATAGGCCAGAGCCAAACAAAGGATATGTAGCATACGTGGCAAACAGATCCTAGGAGTGGTCAAGCTTGGGGTCATAGGTCTCCTGTGGCTGATAATGGCTGGAGGAAGGAAAACCAGCTTCAGGATTGAATGGGCCATCCTTCTATGTATCAACAATAGAGTGTGTGGTCGTGAAAGATTTATTGCTGCTTGACAAATGCGTAGAGGCCTTGTCTGCTATCAAAGACAGAATCTGCTCTCGCTCTTCTGGCTTCCACACATGTTTAAGTTCCAAACTGGGAAATTTTTCCAGGAACACAGTGGATGCATCAAGCTTCTTCTGACCTGAAACATACTCGTTGCCTTTTTGCGCACCACTGACAACACCACATCCACATTCCTTAACAACAGGCTTTTTTGGTATTTTGGGTTTTGGTCACAGATTTTCAGATGTTGATGGAACAAGCCAAGCTAGCTGTCACAGACAAAATAGTGGGGAAAATGGCCTGCATGCATGGTAGCAGGCAGTAGGAAATGTTTGGACTACTGCTTTTTGTAGAGCACTAACCACCTTTTTCAGTGGACTAATGTGGACAGCAGAAGGCAGGCTAAGTCCAAAAAAACAGTGGGAAAAATTGCCTGGTGAGTGTTTTATAGCAGGCAGTAGGAAATGTTTGGATAACTGCTTTGCGTAGGGAACTAACCAAAAACCAGCGGGGAAAATAGACCGGTGATTTAAAATAAAAGGCAGCACAAAATTCAAGTATTATGTGTGCTGGAAAAATATTGCTTTGCCTCTAACAAGATCTATTTTAAGATGGACACAACGCGCAATCTCTCTGTCACGCTGCAGCTATGCAGGTAGCTGCAAGCTCCACTAGATGGCAATAGAGTGTAAGGAGGACAGCACGTCTGCAAGAGCAGACCTGCAGCGCTGCAGTGAGGCTACCACCAGTTGGCAGCAGAGTAGTCAAACAAGCGGAGTCAAAACCTAGACTGGCACTCAGTACAAAGGGAAAAAACAAGCACAGAGTCAGCGGAGCGCCACAGGGTCAATACCAGTCTAAAGCAGAAGCAAGAGACAAAGTCAAGTCCGAGTCAAAGCCGAGTCAAACATTGGGAAATCCAAAAACAAAGGGAAACACTAAGATGGGATGGGAAGAGAGGAAGGAACAGACATGGGCAAAATCAGTAAGCGCAGCAGGACAAATCAGGGTACTACTAAAGTCAGATACACACGCTATAGGCAGAAAATATAACTGATATCACCTGCAGGATGCGATGGGGAGAAATAGCCGACCTGAAACCAAAACAAGGCAAGGCAATGTTAACCCCTGACGTGATCAGACCGGGAAAAGGGGCAGACAGGACTCAAAACCCAGTCTGGATCATGACAGTATCCTCCTCTCAAGGACATCTTGCTTAAGAAAAGTTTTGTGGGCATTAACAGAGATACATGTTGGTAAATGTAAGGGACCATTGTAATAAATGTGGAACAAGCATCAATGCAGATATCCAAATCATAGAAGAAAAACATGGTGGAACTAATATTGCCTAATATTAACTGCAAAGTTGTTATATAAGGTTGCTTGTATGCCCAGATAATCACTTGGATATCCAGCTAGAAATTGTCATGATCCAGACAGGGGTTTGAGTCCTGTTTTTCCATTTTACTGGTCTGGTGATGTAGGGGTTAACCTGCCTCAGTCTGGGTTCAGGTTTGCTATTTATCACCGCTGCTTCCTGCAGGCGATGTCAGTTATCGTTTTTGCCTAGGGCTGCTGTAGCTGACTCTGAATGCTCTTATTGGTCCTGCTATGCTTGCTATCTGATCCTGTGTCTCTGTTTTCCCCTGTTCCCATCCTGACTCACTGTGTCCCTTTAGTGTACTGACTCCCTGGTTTTGGCTTGGCTTGTATCCTGACTTGCTTCTGTCTTTTGACTTTTGTCTTATTCGCTTCCTCCCTTTGCTGATTCCCTGGCTTGTCTCTGACTGTGCATTTGCTTATTCTTTTGGTACTGCACTACAGTATAGGATTTGACCTGGCTTGTTTGACTATTTTGCTGTTACCTGTGGTAGGCTTGCTGCTGCACTGCAGCCCAGCTCTGTTTAGGTGCAGTACTGTTTCACTCTAGTGCCATCTTGTGGAGCCTGCACCTACCTGCATTGCAGAAGCATGATAGAAATAAGATGATTAAGTGAGTGAATATAAAACCAAGGGAATAACAATATGATCCATCAGCAGAGATCCAGGGAAAAGGTACTAAAAAAGAACAAAAACTGTTAAAATTAACAACAAGCACGTAAAGATGACAATTAATTTGTTATCAAAAATGGGCAAAGGATAATTTCTCATGGAGAACGTGAGGGGACATGGTGCCAAGGGTGACGATCCACCAACATTCAGGCTGTGCTAGGACACCCTTAATATTCCTACCTCTGGTGCCACAGTGCACCCGATCTATGCCACGTATTTGTAGTGCGGTGGAGTTGCAATTGTGACACAGCTTGAAATGCCTGGGGATTGTCTTAAGGTCTGAGAAGTCGGTGGAATCCTTAGCAGCCCTAATTTCCATCACATGCTCCCTTGTCCTAATGCGGAGCTCAAGGGATGTGAGTCCCACATGAATTAAATTACATGTGCATATGGCATAATATACGGGATACCTAGTACTGCATTTTATATAGGACAGAATCCGGTAGTCCATCAGCCGATGAAAAAGAAGTAGCCTGTATGATGTCCCTGCAAGCTAGACAGGATCCACACGGGTAACAACGCAACCTTTATCCGGCTGATGCAAAGCGGTTAGGGGAATTTGCCACATAGTGGCTCCTAATTAGTAAGTCCTTTAAGTTTCTAACCCTTCTAGCTGTCAAAAGTGGGCTATCAGGTAGAATCCAATGGAGCGGGCTGTTTTCAGAATAGACCAATGTTTCTGCAAGACATGACAGATGTTATGCCACTGGCTGTTATAAGTTGAGATTAATCTCAATGGTGGATCTTTTTTAGTGGTGGTAATTGTTTTGCAGAGTAATTGGTCAATGGTAGCCCTTCGGGCATGGTGGTATCCCCTTCTGATGCTTCTGTTATTATAGCCTTGCTCACGGAATCTGGAGGAAAGGTTGCAAGCCTCATCCTCAAAAACTTAATTCGATGAGCATATCCATTTCATTGTCAAAAACTGTCCAATCAGGACAACCTGTATAGTTTGAGATGTGTGGGCAAAGGTAGCTTGTACTATTGCATTGCCTGATGTTTCCTTATGGAAAACATCAGTCTGTATTGTACCTGTTACATCCACTAGAATTTTGATATCCAAAAAAATCAATTTCTCTTGTGGCAATTTTGTAAATTAATTTAATGTTATGGTTATTTTGATTAAGCTCATGGATGAAGTCATGAAGATCAAGCTTGGGACTCTGCCAAATGATGAATACATCATCAATGTATCTATACCAACACTGCTCCAGGGAAGAAGTGCCCATGCCACCCCTGAAAATCTTCATCTTACTGTGCCTGAGAAATAAATTTGTGCATGACGGAGTGCATGCTGTATCCATCGCAGAGCCGCATTGTTGAAGGTAAAAACTGTCTTTAAAAGTAAAATAATTATGTATCAAAACAAAATGTAAAAGTTCCAGGATCAGTGAATTTAACACAGGATTGAGGATACTTGTGCCAAGAAAGAATTCCACTACCGCCAGTCCATCTGAATGCCTAATGTTGGTGTATAATGACTCTACATCTACAGTATCAAGGAGCATATCAGAATCAAGATTGAGGCCATCAATTTTCTAACGACGTCCATAGTGTCTCTGACATAGGAGGGCAGTGTTTCCACAAAGGGAAGTCAATAATACTCAATAAATTTGCTGATGGGGGTTGCCTAGCCCTCCGATGCCAGAGACAATAGGATGCCCAAGTAGTGTAGTAGGATCTTTGTATACCTTTGGTAGAAAGTAGGGACTTTTGGATTCTCCACCAACAGACCATTAAAGATGTTATTCGCAGTGGTGCCCTGTGCGAGGGCTGCGTCCAGGATCTCATTCAGAATGCTAGAGAATTTATCCACCAGCTTATTTGGCAACAAAGTGTACGTCTCACGATCCCTCAACTGACGATGTGAATCCCTTTCGTACATAACCATAAATAGTGCTGTTTAGTATATGCTGGGACTGAGGAATATTATTTTGCTCTAAAAATAATAAAAGAGCTGTTTTGTATATTATGGTACTGGATATGAAACCCTGCCTCTCTCCCTACTCCCAACAATCTGTTCCTACAATATACATAAGGCAACCTAGCAGAGATCTGCAGCATGTATTTGCAATGCTGACACACTGCCTGTCTTTCCCTCTCCCTCATATCAAATCTCTCCTTACTAGAGTTGAGCGACTTTTGGTTTTTTAGGGTCGCGTTTCGTTTCGTGAAACCTGACTTTTCCAAAAGTCGGGTCGAGCAAGATCGTCCGATTATAGGGAAAAGTCGGGGTCGTCCCGAAACACGAAACCCAATGTAAGTCAATGGGGAATAAAAGTCGGCAGTGAGAGGAGGACAGGAAACACACCAACAGTGCCCATTTGAATGCCAAAAGCATCAATTCTTCTTACTTAAGCTTGTCAACCATAATTAACTTCATAATACAAGTTACGCACTGAAAAATGGGGGTTATTTGGCTACAGACTGTGGGGGGGAGGGCTGGCTCCAGGTTTTCATGTGCCCTGGGCGAAAGAGCGCCCCTTTAACACATACCACAACTCATCATGCTCCGATACGGCAGAGAAATAGCGGTATAGTACAATGAAAAATACCTCACTTTTTACATCTCATGACGAGGCCCATCTATTTCTCCATACAGAATCATTGGTCCCATATAATGTTTGAAACAGTATATGATGAGCTCCACATAATGCTACAGTATATGTTGGTCCCCATGGATGAAGCTCTACTGTCTTATGGGCCCAAATAATGCTCCAAACATAATGGGCCCCATTTCTAATGCTCTAGTGTATAATGGGCCCTGTAAATGCTGCTCCAGTGTCTGATGTCCACCTTTGGAATGTTCCAGTGTATGGTGGGCCCCATCTATCATTCTCAGACGGTGTTAGGCCCAGTATGGATTGCACGTGATTGCACAAAGGTGAGAAAGGGTACCGTATCCCCAGATAACATGTATGGATAGTGTACACATTCAAAATATATGTCTATACATCAGGAGGCAGGCTCAGACGGTGTTAGGCCCAGTATGGATTGCACGTGATTGCACAAAGGTTAGAAAGGGTACCGTATCCCCAGATAACATGTATGGATAGCGTACACATTCAAAATATATGTCTCAAGAGGCAGGCTCAGACGGTGTTAGGCCCAGTATGGATTGCACGTGATTGCACAAAGGTTAGAAAGGGTACCGTATCCCCGGATAACATGTATGGATAGCGTACACATTCAAAATATATGTCTCAGGAGGCAGGCTCAGACGGTGTTAGGTCCAGTATGGATTGCACGTGATTGCACAAAGGTTAGAAAGGGTACCGTATCCCCAGATAACATGTATGGATAGCGTACACATTCAAAATATATGTCTCAGGAGGCAGGCTCAGACGGTGTTAGGCCCAGTATGGATTGCACGTGATTGCACAAAGGTTAGAAAGGGTTCCGTATCAACAGATAACATGTATGGATAGCGTACACATTCAAAATATATGTCTCAGGAGGCAGGCTCAGACGGTGTCAGGCCCAGTATGGATTGCACGTGATTGCACAAAGGTTAGAAAGGGTACCGTATCCCCAGATAACATGTATGGATAGCGTACACATTCAAAATATATGTCTCAGGAGGCAGGCTCAGACGGTGTTAGGCCCAGTATGGATTGCACGTGATTGCACAAAGGTTAGAAAGGGTACCGTATCCCCGGATAACATGTATGGATAGCGTACACATTCAAAATATATGTCTCAGGAGGCAGGCTCAGACGGTGTTAGGCCCGGTATGGATTGCACGTGATTGAACAAAGGTTAGAAAGGGTACCGTATCCCCAGATAACATGTATGGATAGCGTACACATTCAAAATATATGTCTCAGGAGGCAGGCTCAGACGGTGTTAGGCCCAGTATGGATTGCACGTGATTGCACAAAGGTTAGAAAGGGTACCGTATCCCCGGATAACATGTATGGATAGCGTACACATTCAAAATATATGTCTCAGGAGGCAGGCTCAGACGGTGATAGGCCCAGTATGGATTGCACGTGATTGCACAAAGGTTAGAAAGGGTACCGTATCCCCAGATAACATGTATGGATAGCGTACACATTCAAAATATATGTCTCAGGAGGCAGGCTCAGACGGTGTTAGGCCCAGTATGGATTGCACGTGATTGCACAAAGGTTAGAAAGGGTACCGTATCCCCGGATAACATGTATGGATAGCGTACACATTCAAAATAGATGTCTCAGGAGGCAGGCTCAGACGGTGTTAGGCCCAGTATGGATTGCACGTGATTGCACAAAGGTTAGAAAGGGTACCGTATCCCCAGATAACATGTATGGATAGCGTACACATTCAAAATATATGTCTCAGGAGGCAGGCTCAGACGGTGTTAGGCCCAGTATGGATTGCACGTGATTGCACAAAGGTTAGAAAGGGTACCGTATCCCCAGATAACATGTATGGATAGCGTACACATTCAAAATATATGTCTCAGGAGGCAGGCTCAGACGGTGTTAGGCCCAGTATGGATTGCACGTGATTGCACAAAGGTTAGAAAGGGTACCGTATCCCCGGATAACATGTATGGATAGCGTACACATTCAAAATATATGTCTCAGGAGGCAGGCTCAGACGGTGTTAGGCCCAGTATGGATTGCACGTGATTGCACAAAGGTTAGAAAGGGTACCGTATCCCCAGATAACATGTATGGATAGCGTACACATTCAAAATATATGTCTATACATCAGGAGGCAGGCTCAGACGGTGTCAGGCACAGTATGGATTTGACGGCCCAGATTACACAGCGGAGGAGCAGGGAGAGGTAAAGATTGCAAATGCTGGGGCCCTGCCCAAACAAGGGGGGCCCACTCGTGGGCGTCGGTACTGGCACTGGGCCCCTCATAGTACAGCGGTGTGTCTGACGGCGGGTGTGCACCACCACCGTCAGAGACACTTGATTGCACTATGAGGGACCCTGTGCCAGTGCCCGCGCCCAAGAGTCGACCTACCCACCTGTCCAGGGCAACGGCACTCGCACGGTGTCGTGCGCTAGGTGGTGACCCCGGCCATGGGGGGGAGGCAGCACAGTTAGGGAGTTTTAGAAAGTGGCATATGTTGATGTTGGACATTCAGCTGATGCAAAAGGCGAAATAGGTGAAGTACCAGGAAGAGGTGGACCAAAGCAAGCCATTTTTATGTCACCCTATGTGTCATCAGGGGAAGGTGGGACAAAATCCTTGGAAACCCATGCGTGGTTCATTTTAATGAAGGTTAGATCATCCACCTTTTGGGTTGACAGACGGGTCCTTTTTTCTGTCAGGATTGATCCAGCTGCACTGAAGACACTTTCCGATAGCACACTTGCAGCTGGGCAAGCGAGCTCCTGTAAGGCATATTGGGCCAATTCAGGCCAGGTGTCCAGTTTAGCGGCCCAATAGTCAAAGGGGAATGACCTGTGTGGGAGAACATCGATATGGGAGGAAAAGTAGTTTGTAACCATAATTGACAACTGCTGTCTCCTGTCACTTTCCATCGATGCAGTATTACCAGTTGTGTGAGCGGTATTTGAAAAATCAGTCCACAACATTGTCATGAAACCCCTGTCTCCAACGCCACTTCTGCTGTGTGCACCACGAACACCTCTGCCAAGCTGCCCCCGGCCCGTACGGCTCGTGTGAGAACCATCACCGCTGCTGTGTGCTGGGAATGCCTCAAGCAACCGATTTACCAGAGTTGCTTGTTTATTAGCCAATATTAGGTCAAGGTTCTCCTGTGGCATGATGTTTTGTAATTTGCCTTTATAGCGTGTATCCAGGATGCTGGCCAACCAGTAGTCGTCATCGTTCATCATTTTGGCAATGCGGGGGTCCCTTTTTAGGATCCGCAAGGCATAATCTGACATGTGGGCCAATGTTCCCGGTGTCAATGATGCACTGCGAGTGCTGGTTGGAGGAGCACTTTCTGGCAAATCCACATCCCTCCAGTCACGCACAAACCCTGTACCAGACCTTGCCACGCCAACATTTTCACTTGCCCCACGAGATGCATCCTCCTCCCCTAAGTAATCATCCCCATCATCATCCTCCTCCTCCTCTTCTTCCTCCACCTCGTCCAGTCCTCGACAATGGCTGAATGTCATCAAGGATTCCCTCCTCCTCTTCCTCCTCATCAACATTGGCTGCAGACGCCTGCTCCTTAAGGTGCGTCAAAGTTTGCATGAGCAGACGCATAAGTGGGATGCTCATGCTTAGGATAATAATAATAAATAATAAATTTTATTTTTATAGCGCCGACATATTCCGCAGCACTTTACATTTCAGAGGGGATTTGTACAGACAATAGACATTACAGCATAACAATAATCACATACAGTAGATTATAACAAATACCAAGAGGAAAGAGGGCCCTGCTCGCAAGCTTACAGTCTATGAGGAAAGAGGGAGACACGAAAGGTGGGTGGTAACAGTTACCCTGATTGTATGGACCAGTCATAATGTTAAGTGTGTAACAGTACAGACACAGAGGGCTAATGGAGGCATAAAGCATGTGGGAACATGATGCGGGGAACCTGGTTATGGTAAAACTTTTGGCTCTGCCACACAGGGATAGATTAGGTTAATGTGTTGGGGTGGTAGGCCAGTCTGAATAAATGCGTTTTCAGGACACGCTTAAAATTGTGGGGATTGGGGACTAATCGTATTGACCTGGGAAGTGCATTCCAAAGAATTGGCGCGGCACGTGTAAAGTCTTGGAGACGGGAGTGGGAGGTTCTGACTATTGAGGATGCTAATCTCAGGTCATCAGCAGAACGGAGGGCGCGGGTAGGGTGGTATACTGAAACAAGGGAGGAGATGTAGGGTGGTGCTGAGCCATGGAGGGCTTTGTGAGTGAGGGTAATAAGTTTATACTGAATTCTGGAGTGGATGGGTAGCCAGTGTAATGACTGGCACAAGGTAGAGGCATCGGTGTAACGATTGGTGAGGAATATGATCCTGGCTGCAGCATTCAAGACAGATTGGAGGGGGGAGAGTTTGGTAAGAGGGAGACCGATTAGAAGAGAGTTACAATAGTCGAGACGAGAATGAATAAGAGAAACAGTAAGAGTTTTTGCAGAGTCAAAGGTAAGAAAAGGTCGAATTCTAGAAATGTTTTTGAGGTGCAGATGACAAGAGCGAGCCAGTGATCGAATGTGGGGGGCAAAGGAAAGCTCGGAATCAAGTATGACCCCAAGACAGCGGGCCTGTTGCTGGGGAGTAATAGTGGAACCACACACAGAAATGGCAATGTCGAGTATAGGTACATTAGTAGAGGGAGGAAACACCAGGAGTTCAGTCTTTGACAGGTTCAGTTTCAGATATAGTGAGGACATGATATTAGACACAGCGTTTAGACAATCGCCGGTGTTTTCTAGAAAGGCTGGCGTGATGTCAGGAGAAGAAGCGTATAATTGGGTGTCATCAGCATAGAGATGGTACTGGAAATCAAATCTACTGATTGTTTGACCAATAGGGGCAGTGTACAAGGAGAAGATGGGATGGCGTTAGGATGGCGTCATCTGCGCTTACCAGCCGTGTGCATTCCTCAAAACACTGAAGGACTTTACAAAGGTCTTTCAGCTTCGACCACTGCACACCTGTCAACTCCATGTCTGCTCTCAAAGTGCCTGGCCGTGTATCCTCCCACAAATGCATTATGGCCTGCCTCTGCTCGCACAGCCGCTCCACCATGTGCAGGGTGGAGTTCCACCTTGTTGCAATGTCGATAATGAGGCGGTGGTTGGGAAGGTGGAGCAATCGCTGCAGCTTCTGCATACGAACAGAGTGTACAGGCGACCGGCGGATGTGCGCGCACAGTCTTCGCACCTTCTGGAGCAGGGCTGTTAACTCCGGATAATTTTTGAGGAAGCACTGCACCACCAGGTTCAAGGTGTGAGCCAAGCAAGGTATGTGGCTGAGTTTTGAAAGGGCTATGGCTGCCACAAAATTACGGCCGTTATCACTAACTACCTTGCCTGCCTCAAGATGTACACTGCCCAGCCATGACTGTTTGTCGCTTCAAGTACTCGGCCAGCACCTCGGCGGTGTGTCTGTCGCCCAAACACATCATCTGCAACACAGCCTGCTGACTTTTTCCACTAGCTGCTCGATAGGGGGACACATCGTGTGCAACAGTGGCAGCTGCAGATGGAGTGCTCGTACGACTGCGCTCTGTGGACGAGCTTTCGCTTCTGGAGGAGGAGGAGGAGGGTCGAACGCCTACAGCCAACTGTTTCCTATACCATGGGCTAGGCAGCACTGTCCCACCACCGCTGTCCCCTGTGGACCCTGCATCCACCACATTAACCCAGTGCGCAGTGATGGACACGTAACGGCCCTGGCCATGCCGACTGGACCATGCATCAGTTGTGAGGTGCACCTTTCCGCTCACTGACTGCTTGAGTGCATGGACAATGCGGTCTTTCACATGATGGTGGAGGGCTGGGATGGCTTTGCGAGAGAAGAAGTGGCGACTGGGTAGGTCATAGCGTGGTACTGCATAGGCCATGAGTTCGCGGAAAGCTGTGCTTTCCACCAACCGAAAGGGCATCATCTCAAACGAGATTAGTTTGGCAATGTGGGCGTTCAAACCCAGTGTACGCGGATGAGAGACTGAGTACTTTCTTGACCTACTCATAGTGTCTGGGAGGGTGAGCTGGACTTGAGAGCTGCATATGGTGGAAGTAGCGGTGGACAGGGCGGACTGAGAGAGGGTTGATGATGGTGATGGAGTTGGTGTTCTTTCTGATGGCCTAGAATCAGTCTTTCGTTGATATAACAGTGGGATTCCCTGACTGCTGTGGTCTTGCAACGACACCTCAACATTTGCTGCTGTGCTAACCGGTGGGCTTACAGTGGGGGAAACAATGTAGCGTTGCTGACTACCTTGCACATGTGGCACTTGAGGTTTGGTGTTGTGTCCACGCTTGCAAGTGCATGCTGGTTAAATGTCTAAGCATGCAACTGGTATTCAAATTTTTCAGATTTTTCCCTCGGCTAAAGGTCTTTGCGCACTTCTTACAGATAACCTTGGCCTGATCATGAGGATTTTGGTCAAAAAAGTGCCACACTGCACTCTTCCTACTTTGGCAGACATTTTGCGGCCTTGCACGCTGTGATCTTTTGACCCTCTGGACAAGCTGTCCAGCAACTCTTTTGATGTTTGGAACCTGTCTTTGGAGTGCTCCGGGCCTGCCAGATAACAGCTGTTGCGATGTCGATGTCTGCTGTGGATGCTCCTCATCTGAGCTATTGGAAGCAGCACCCTCTTCCCCCAATGGATGCCAATCTGGGTCAACAACTGGGTCATCCATCACCTCCTCTTCTATGTCATGTGCACCTTCCTCTGTGTGACCGTGTATGGTGGTATAGTGTGCGGGAAGGGGCACCTGAGTCTCATCAGGGTCAGAATCTGGGTCTGTACACTGCGAGGACAATGTAGTGCTCTGAGTGAATGTACCAGCAGAATCATCCATCAGCGGCATCAGTGCACTCCATGTCAGATTCATCTTGGCCTGGGTAATTCACCATTTCACTTGATAATCCAGGCATGGTATGTGAAAACAGCTCCATGGAGTAATCAGTAGTATGGCCTGCGTCATCCTTCAATCTTGGTTGGGGTGAAGGACACAAGGAAAGGTGTGGTTCATGAACATGAGCCTCCAATGACGACTCAGTGCTTTTACTTTTTACAACTGAAGAAGAGGAGGCGATAGAGCTGGAGGCTGAGTCAGCAATGTAAGACAAAACTTTTTCCTGATGCTCTGGCTTTAAAAGCGGTTTGCCAACTCCTAGAAAACTAAGCGTTCGAGGCCTTATGTAGCCAGATGATGACACAGGGTCAGCACCTCCTGCATTCGGTCCTATTTTGCTCTTGCCACTACCATCAGATCCACCACAAACACCATCATTACCAGCTGCCAACCCCCACCCAATTCCACGGCCTCTTCCACCAGCCTTCCTCATTTTTGGTAGAAATGTAGACAAAATCCAACAAACTATATAGTAATGTAAAACAAGGTACAAGGTGTCTATAGGACAGGGGAGATTTTGAATTTCTGCAGACACTTGTGGACACTGGACACTTTTGGATTGTGTGAGGCCCACTGATATCTGAGCGCTATGTGACAGGCTCGATGGCACAGCTGTGACCAAAGTGACTAGAGGATAAGGGAGATTTTGAATCTCTGCACACACTTTTGGACACTGGACACTTTTGGATTGTGTGAGGCCCACTGATATCTGAGCGCTATGTGACAGGCTCGATGGCACAGCTGTGACCAAAGTGACTAGAGGATAAGGGAGATTTTGAATCTCTGCACACACTTTTGGACACTGGACACTTTTGGATTGTGTGAGGCCCACTGATATCTGAGCGCTATGTGACAGGCTCGATGGTACAGCTGTGACCAAAGTGACTAGAGGATAAGGGAGATTTTGAATCTCTGCACACACTTTTGGACACTGGATGGACACTTTTGGATTGTGTGAGGCCCACTGATATCTGAGCGCTATGTGACAGGCTCGATGGCACAGCTGTGACCAAAGTGACTAGAGGATAAGGGAGATTTTGAATCTCTGCACACACTTTTGGACACTGGACACTTTTGGATTGTGTGAGGCCCACTGATATCTGAGCGCTATGTGACAGGCTCGATGGCACAGCTGTGACCAAAGTGACTAGAGGATAAGGGAGATTTTGAATCTCTGCACACACTTTTGGACACTGGATGGACACTTTTGGATTGTGTGAGGCCCACTGATATCTGAGCGCTATGTGACAGGCTCGATGGCACAGCTGTGACCAAAGTGACTAGAGGATAAGGGAGATTTTGAATCTCTGCACACACTTTTGGACACTGGACACTTTTGGATTGTGTGAGGCCCACTGATATCTGAGCGCTATGTGACAGGCTCGATGGCACAGCTGTGACCAAAGTGACTAGAGAATAAGGGAGATTTTGAATCTCTGCACACACTTTTGGACACTGGACACTTTTGGATTGTGTGAGGCCCACTGATATCTGAGCGCTATGTGACAGGCTCGATGGCACAGCTGTGACCAAAGTGACTAGAGAATAAGGGAGATTTTGAATCTCTGCACACACTTTTGGACACTAGACACTTTTGGATTGTGTGAGGCCCACTGATATCTGAGCGCTATATGACAGGCTCGATGGCACAGCTGTGACCAAATTGACTAGAGGATAAGGGAGATTTTGAATCTCTGCACACACTTTTGGACACTGGATGGACACTTTTGGATTGTGTGAGGCCCACTGATATCTGAGCGCTATGTGACAGGCTCGATGGCACAGCTGTGACCAAAGTGACTAGAGGATAAGGGAGATTATGAATCTCTGCACACACTTTTGGACACTGGACACTTTTGGATTGTGTGAGGCCCAATGAATATCTGAGCGCTATGTGACAGGCTCGATGGCACAGCTGTGACAGAAGCGACTAGAGGATAAGGTAGATTGGATTGCTTTTAAAAAAGCAGTTTGCGGAGCAGTGGGTAAACAGCAATGCAGGAATGTCAGGAAGCCTTAGAAGGCAGCCCAACAACCAACACCACTGATACACCACTATATAGCCTCCCCTTGCACTGCACACACAGTGACTGGTGTGTTGTGCAGGCCAAATCGCTAGCAGCAGAAGCAGTTTTTTTGTCTTCTTCCCTGCCTAACGCTCTCCCTACAGAATCAGCAGCAACCTCTCCCTATACTAAGATCGGCAGAAGTAAGATGGCGGTCGGCGTGCACGCCCTTTTATACCCCCTGTGACGCCCACCAAAGCAAGCCAATCACTTGCATGCCCTTCTGAAAGATGGTGGTGACCCGTGCCTATGTCATCACGTTGCCCACAGTGTCCGTGGATCCTGATTGGCTGAAAAAGAGCGCAAAACAAACTTTTGAAATGCGACTTTGGCGCGTAAGTCGCCGACCTCATCCTAGGGTCGGGTTTCGTTTCATGAAACCCGACTTTGCCAAAAGTCGGCGACTTTTGAATTTTTTCGACCCGTTTCGCTCAACTCTACTCCTTACGTTATCTCAACCTAACAGAGAACTAATCTTAACTCTCAGTTGCTCTTTAAAGAGCTTTTTGGAGTCAGAAACTCTCCTTATACGCTGCTTTCACTGTCCTTTTCCTCATACTGCACTCTCACTATGCTGTTTTCGCTTGTAATATGCGCAAGATGGTGCCAGCAGAGCTTAAAAATCCCCTATGATGCTGCAAGGCCAGTCAATCACAGGAGTGCTGCACCAAAGATGGCTATGGCATTACTGTAATTGGCAAGCAAGCCCAGCATGTACATTAGCTGCAAATAAAGTGCCAAACATGCTGAGCGGGTCACTCGAATATACCAAGGCGAATAGCTAATTACTTGCAGAGTAACAAATAGCCTGAAAAGCATACTATTCATGCGAGTAATGAATAGTGCTGAATGTAATCGCTCATTACTAGTGCTGTTACTAGGTGGGGAAGCCACAGTGGGAGAAAAAGTGGCAGCTGGGGATCGAGTATAGAGGAATGGATGCCTCCATGAGTCAGCTGAAATCCTCTGTGTAAACAAGCCTAAGTGGCAACATTTCTGAAGCAAGCAGCCTGGAATTGTGTCCATTTAGCATTTGGGCCTGTTGATGAATACAAACTTTCTCTTTTGTTCAAAGTCCTGGAACGCTGTGCTGAGACAAGGATTTGGAAGTACCTATTGATGGTATTTGGGAAGAACCTAGAACAGGGGAAGAGACAGTGGTTGGGTGCTTAGATGACATGTGCCCGATCATGCTGCTGGTGGTTAAGTTCTTAGTGGTCAGCCCCATGCTGATCTTGGCATGGGAAAGGTAACTGATCATTTCTTGTCTCAGAACTCTCTTTAATAAGGTCCCTGACTGGTGAACATTTACCACTTTGATGGAGAAATTCAAGAGTGTTGATGCTCTGTGGAACAGTGGTCTGCCTTCTCTCTCTGGTCACTGCATCCCTGCCCAGTTCAGTACTGCCAATGCCTCCCCTCAGCCCTGCTGGCCTTGCTCTTCTTGCGAGCTTTCCAGGTTGGGTCCGGGACTTTGTCTTCCACCACCTAGTCTTCTACCACTCCTTGGTTCTCCTGACTTGATTACTTAACAGCAACCTGACTTTTCATCAACAATGTCTCATCATCTTCCTCTGCTGACAAAATATACTGTATTGTTCCACACCTTCATCTTCTTGTGGCTGCTGTAAGTTTTGTGCATTACTAAACAGCATCTCCTCCTGCCCTGCTTGGTTGATCCAGACTGTTGGCTTGTGAGGCTGGACCATGTGGAAAACTGGATGGTGCTGTCAAGCATGCTGTAAGCATTATCTGTTATCCATCTGACTACCTGTTTGCAATGCTCTGGCTTCAGAAGTGGTTCACTGTGCCATGGGACAGGAAACTATATGTTGTGGATGAGCTTGTTTCTTGTGCTCCAGTAATAGACGTAATTGCAACTGTCCCACGTCCTCTGCGTGTGCGTGCACTGTCATCAGCACTTCCACATCCATTACCACACGCCTTACACATTTTCTAATTTCTAGACCTCTGGAAACCAAGTTTCCCTTATTAATTAAAACTAAACTTTTTTAATTAAGAGAAAAGTCCAAAATAAGTCAGCTTACTCATTGAGGAATCCAAAGCTAGGGAAACCAGTAGTGCAGCAGGAATATGAATCAAATGCAAAAAATATATATACATTATATATGAAAAATAAATAGCATCAAAATGAGTGTCATGAGGGCTATTAAACTTCTTGAATGTGGTTTTGAGCACCTTGGGAGATGAAGTTTATGGAATGGTGTCATTTTTGGGTGTTTTCTGTCATATACACACGTAGTCAAAATTGTTGGTACCCTTCGTTTAATGACAGAAAACCCCACAATCGTAACAGAAATAACTTGAATCTGACAAAATTAAAAATTAATAAAAAATCTATGAAAATGAGCAAATGAAAGTCAGACATTGCTTTTCAACCATGCTTTCACCATTTTTTTTAAAATAAAACTCATGAAATAGACCTGGATAGAAATGATGCTACCCTTAGCTTAATATTTTGTTGCACAACCTTTTGAGGCAATCACTGCAATCAAACAATTCCTGTAACTGTCAATGACTCTTCTGCACATCTCTTGGCTGGTCATTAAGGTCAAAATTGTCTTGGTCATTAAGGGGTTAAGTTGGCATTATATACTGTTTCCTGACAAGGACACAAGATGTGTACAAACCAATCCTGGTAAATTGGATACAAAAAAAATACATATTTTTGTTTTAGATAAAAATATAAGAAGGAAGAAAATAATAATAAATGAGGGAAAACAATATTCATAATGATAAATAAGATCATATTTAATGTTCATCCCTAATGGCATACTAATTTGTAGTAGGTAGATCCACCAAGACTCCAGGTTGAGGAGTTTTGTCCAGTGGTCCCCTCTCTTTTGTGGCTTGCTCACATGTTCTATACCCATGACTTGACAGGCTTTAGTATTCCCATTATGAGCTATAGAAAAATGTTTTGACACAGCTGATAATTGATGACCTCCTCCTGATATGGAAGGGAACTAGGGAGATGGCTATTAATTTTTTTCATCACTTAAATGACAATAATTTGAACCTAAAATTTATATTTTGAATATAGGAAAGATGTATATCTTTGTACCGTGTTAGCCAGTAGAGAGAAAAATATTCAGGATTGAGAGTCCTCAGTAGTTGATACCTTTTAATGGCTAACTGAAAAGATGATAACACATTTGCAAGCTTTCGAGCTTGTATTGTGCATAAATATGTGACTTCAGATTTTGTATTAGTGTAGCCTGATGAAGAGACCTGAGTAGTCTCGAAAGCTTGCAATGTGTTACCATCTTTTCAGTTAGCCATTAAAAGGTATCAACTACTGAGGACTCTCAATCCTGAATATTTTTCTATTTTGAATATTACACTTATTAATTCTCCCTCAAGCATTCATGTATTCCCATTCAGAAAAATACAGCCACCAATTCTACTCTTTTAGCCACTTCCTGTCATCCTAAACAAACAATAAAAAATACCACTTGGTGAACTTATTCGTACTAGGAGAAACACCAGATCAGATAAACAAGAAGCCATTGGAGTCAATCATAGACTATATGGATGCAAGTACTCTGATTAGATGTTGATGAAGGCTGTTAATACTATGCACCATATGGATAGAAAAGATATGTTAAGAGAAAAATATAAAAATCATATACATGACAGCAATCACATCACGCTTGTTTTCCCAGTTCAGCCCCCAATTTTTTTACATTAAGGCTGGGTTCACACATAGCGGAACTCTCGCGGAAATTACCGCTAGAGTTCCGGAATTCCATTCCGCGGGAAAATCGCAATTTAAATTCCCGCGATTTTCCCGCGGAAAAACTAGCATTTTGCAAGCGTAATTAGCTTGCAAAATGCTAGCATTTTCCAAGCGATCTGTAGCATCGCTTGGAGAACTGATTGACAGGTTGGTCACACTCGTCAAACATAGTGTTTGACAAGTGTGACCAACTTTTTACTACATAGGCCGCCTATGCAGCATCAGTAGTAAAAGATAAAATGTAAAAAATAATAAAAGAAATAAAAAATGGTGTTATTCTTACCTTCCGACGTCCCGCGCAGCCGTTCCCAGTAATGCGAAAATGCCTGTGATGACGTAAGTTCTCGCGGGATCGCGACGTCTCGCGGTAAATCGCGATGAAATTGCGCGAATGACTACGAGACTTCGCGATCCCGTGAGAATGGACGCCATCGCGGTCATTTTCGCAAAGGCTTACTGGGAACGGGAGTGTGGAGAGAGGCGGGAAGGCTGCGCGGGACGTCGGAAGGTGAGAATAACAATATTTTTTATTTTAAATTCTATTTTTTACAGGGATGTGGTACCCAAAGCCCGGAGGACAGTCTCCTCTCCTCCGGACCGTGGGTACCAGCCGCAATTGTTCTGCTTACTTTTCGCATGGTGTGCACAGCCACATGCGGAAAGTAAGCAGAACAATGCATTCCTATGGATGCGGAATCGCCGCGATTCAGCAAAATTAATGAGCATGCTGTGCTTTTTACCGCGAAGCGATTCCGCCGCGGTAAAAACCGCAGCATTAGCACAGCATTGTGGAATCCCATAGGAATACATGGGATGCTTATTTTTCGCATTTTCATGGCAAAATCGCGCTGTTAAAACCGCCGCGGAAATGCGAAAAAAACGCCACGTGTGAACTCAGCCTAAGAATATCATACAAAAATATATTCCCATGTTACAACAAAATTAGAACCTTTGAACAGTTCTAACTAATCTGATATGATTTACGGCTAAAAATGTCCCATCATTAGGAAGCATATTATCACTAAGTTTATATCTGAATCCAGATAACAAATGCCAAAACACTTGGCTTCACACTTAAGGTTTTTAAAATATGGGCATATTATCTATCTGTACATGCTGTAAACACATTGTAAATTCTACCCACTTCACATCATCAGTTACAAACATAACATACAAAGTTAATAATTTATTAAATTGTAACTCAACTTATAAAGTTTTTTTTAATTACCTGTTTGATTTGTAATGATCAATAAGTTGGCTGTACCAGTGGCCTTCTAAAAACAAGAATCAGATGTCACTTATCAGACACCACAAACAAACTAACTTTTAAATATTCAGCTGTGTTAAAACATTTTTCTATATATCATAATGGTGATATGACAGCATGTCAAGTCACGGGTATAGAACATGTGAATAAGCCACACAAGAGAGGTGACAACCGCTGAAAACTCCTTAACCGGGAGTCTTGGGAAATCTACTTACTACAAACTAGGATGTCATTAGGGATGAACATTAAATATGATCTTATTTATCATTATGAATAACTTGCTCCTACATTTATTTTTTATATATATTTTTTTTTTCTTTCATTGCAGTTTACCTTATATCTGCCATGTGTGTTCCTCTCTATTGCATTAACTATCTAAGCTTTTAATAATTTGTGTCTATTTTTACTTTGCATCCAATTCACTAGGACTGGCTTGGACACATCATGTGTCCTTATCTTGAAAACAGTGGAAATAGTATATAATGCCCACTTATTGGTCACTACACTATACAATGACTAAAGACCTCACCATCAGAAAAGTTTCTGCAAATCATTTTTCCCTCTTGTAGAGGTTTTGACACTCATGCGGTTACTCTTTATTTTTAACATATATAAAAAATATATGAATATATAAAGCTGGACTTTTTCTGCATTCAAAATTTTCTCAATGACCCCCCAAAAAAGGTTCAATTGTAGCAAGCTCAGTGGTTTTAAAACTTTTAAACCCCTGTAGTTTTACACAAACCAGGTTAAGCTGTATGGATGACTGAATTTAGTAAAAAAAAAGTTAACTTTTTTGGAGATTTACAGTATGTACCACAGAGATGTAACACTAATGGCAATGGAATCAGTGTGCAAAGTGTGGCGGTGCCTGTCATTTTATAACCTCTGATGAGGTAATGCGGCCAGCCAATCACAGTAATGCCACTACCAAGAAGGTAACAGCATTACAGTGACTCGCATGCAATCCCACCATGTTTATTGACTGTATAACAGGTGCCAAACTTGCAGGGTGGGGATTCAAGCGTTATATCTGAGCACCATACAATGATACTAGAGTGATATTTGAGTCTCATAGAACAAGCTCACTCTTCCCTAATAATCTTTATATTTTTTTAATGAGACTGTTTAACTCCTTCACCCCCTTCATAGGTAAAAACTCTGGAACGCTTCAGCAGATCCCACTAATTCTACGACTGTTTGTACTTGACATATTGTACTTTAAAATTTGTTCAGTATGACTTGCATTTGTTTGTCAAAATATTGACAATTTGTTCAAAGGTTTGAAAATTTCGCAATTTTCAAACTTTAAATTCTTATGTCCTTAAACCAGAGAGTTATGTCACACAAAAAAGTTAATTACTGACATTTACCAGATGTCTACTTTACATCTGCATCATTTTTTAAATATAACTGTTTTGTTAGGAAGTTGTAAGGCTTAAAAGTGATCAGCAATTTCTAATTTTTCTTACAAAAATCACAAAACCATTTTTTTACTTACCACATCACATTTGACGTGACTTTGGGGGCCCAAATGACAGAAAAAAAGTGACACCATTCTAAAAACTATACCCTTCAAAGTCCTCAAAACTAGTGATGAGCAAATTTGTTCAAAAAACGATCACCAAACTTAAATTTGGAGCGAATATGGCACTTTCGCATTTGTGATCGTAAACACGAGCAAAATTTTATAAAATTGGAAAAAAATCGGTAACATTTGGCAAAAAGTGCAGAAAAATATTTGCATTGCCACTTAAGTATTTTCAGCACTTTGGCTACGAGGCACGGCATGCCTGTAAACAGTATTTTTTTTCTAACTTTATGTGTGCACATTGCATCTAGCCAATCAGGGCACAGGAAACATCCACAATGTCCTGACACAACAGCTTATGTCATTGGCTGCTGAAATCACATGTCCCTCTCCATATAAAAAGCGGATATTTGATCTAGCGCCATTTTGACACTGTAGCAGCACAGAGAGGCTGCTACTGATCCTGGCAGTTTAGCAGCTAGATTTTGGGTAGTTAGCTAGGCAGTTGTTTCTTAGTCAGTTTGTCAGATAGTTTAGCTAGGTAGTGTCCTGTGTGGCTGTGAAATTGACCCTCCAGCATTTTTTTGCCATTACTGAGGTCCACAGACAAAGACATCGGGTCACATTTTATACAAGTGTGTTGTGCACTGCTTATATTGTGCTCCATGCACGAGTATACTGTTCTAAATCTTATTTTATCACTAGCTAAGTGTGAAACACCATGTCATATACAGTTGTGGCCAAAAGTATTGATACCTCTGCAATTCTGTCAGATAATACTCAGTTTCTTCCTGAAAATGATTGCAAACACAAATTCTTTGGTATTATTATCTTCATTTAATTTGTCTTAAATGAAAAAAACAAAAAGAATTGTCCTAAAGCCAAATTGGATATAATTCCACACCAAACATAAAAAAGAGGGTGGACAAAAGTATTGGCACTGTTCGAAAAATCATGTGATGCTTCTCTAATTTGTGTAATTAACAGCACCTGTAACTTACCTGTGGCACCTAACAGGTGTTGGCAATAACTAAATCACACTTGCAGCCAGTTGACATGGATTAAAGCTTACTCAACCTCTGTCCTGTGTCCTTGTGTGTACCACATTGAGCATGGAGAAAAGAAAGAAGACCAAAGAACTGTCTGAGGACTTGAGAAACCAAATTGTGAGGAAGCATGAGCAATCTCAAGGCTACACGTCCATCTCCAAAGACCTGAATGTTCCTGTGTCTACCGTGTGCAGTGTCATCAAGAAGTTTAAAGCCCATGGCACTGTGGCTAACCTCCCTAGATGTGGACGGAAAAGAAAAATTGACAAGAGATTTCAACGCAAGATTGTGTGGATGTTGGATAAAGAACCTCGACTAACATCCAAACAAGTTCAAGCTGCCCTGCAGTCCAAGGGTACAACAGTGTCAACCTGTACCATCCATCGGCGTCTGAATGAAAAGGACTGCATGGTAGGAGACCCAGGAAGACCCCACTTTTTACCCCGAGACATAAAAAAGCCAGGCTGGAGTTTGCCAAAACTTACCTGAAAAAGCCTAAAACATTTTGGAAGAATGTTCTCTGGTCAGATGAGACAAAAGTAGAGCTTTTTGGGCAAAGGCATCAACATAGAGTTTACAGGAGAAAAAAAGAGGCATTCAAAGAAAAGAACACGGTCCCTACAGTCAAACATGGCAGAGGTTCCCTGATGTTTTGGGGTTGCTTTGCTGCCTCTGGCACTGGACTGCTTGACCGTGTGCATGGCATAATGAAGTCTGAAGACTACCAACAAATTTTGCAGCATAATGTAGGGCCCAGTGTGAGAAAGCTGGGTCTCCCTCAGAGGTCATGGGTCTTCCAGCAGGACAATGACCCAAAATACACTTCAAAAAGCTCTAGAAAATGGTTTGAGAGAAAGCACTGGAGACTTCTAAGGTGGCCAGCAATGAGTCCAGACCTGAATCCCATAGAACACCTGTGGAGAGATCTAAAAATGGCAGTTTGGAGAAGGCACTCTTCAAATATCAGGGACCTGGAGCAGTTTGCCAAAGAAGAATGGTCTAAAATTCCAGCAGAGCATTGCAAGAAACTCATTGATGGTTACCGGAAGCGGTTGGTCGCAATTATTTTGGCTAAAGGTTGTGCAACCAAGTATTAGGCTGAGGGTGCCAATACTTTTGTCTGGCCCATTTTTGGAGTTTTGTGTGAAATGATCAATGTTTTGCTTCATTCTCTTTTGTGTTTTATCATTTAAGACAAATTAAATGAAGATAATAATACCAAAGAATTTGTGTTTGCAATCATTTTCAGGAAGAAACTGAGTATTATCTGACAGAATTGCAGGGGTGTCAATACTTTTGACCACAACTGTACCTTGTCATTTAGTGGTGCGGTGACATTGTTTTGTTACATGCTGTTATGCATGAAAAAATATATTTTTGGGGTAGTTGCTACCGTGATTCAATACCATATCTAACTTTATTATTTAGTGGTGGTGAAATTCCACAGTTTGCATAGTTCATGCACATTAAAAAATATTTTTTTTCTGTTGGTAAATGTGATACAGTCTGCCGTATCCCACGTTGTAATTTTGTGGCGATGATATGAAGCTGTCAGCAGACCTCATGCACATAAAAAATATATATATATACTGAATATATAACAAAGAAACGCCCAATCAATATCATTATGGTTTATGCATATCTATGCAAAAAATACCTATATATCAGATAAATAGCAGCTCGATCAAAATATTAGATATAAAGAAGCCAATGAGTCATGCTATATCAATAAAACTGTTTACATTTTATTAGAAAAAATGTTAAGATCAGGAAACAAAATATACACATACAAATACATATAATAAGTTGAGTTAAGAAGTAACACTAAGTAAAACCAGTGACACAAGAACCAAAGTAAGTAGCGTAGGGGACTGCTATCTACATAACTAGCCCATACATCAAATGACTGCACAGTAATCAAAATATTGTAACCATCTCTCACATAATTCAAGTGACTATACCCATAGTAAATATATCATTCAAGTGTATCAGATGAAAAAGGCAGAGACGAGCAAAAGGCATAGGAAACAGAAAAAAAATGTATTTTTTCTCAAAAAAAGGCAAAGCCTTGGGGCTCATTTAGACCATGAGGTGCTGTTTAGTGATGAACGAGTATACTTGTTACTAAGGTGATCTCCGAGTATTTTTGCATGCTCAGAGTTTGGGTCGACACAGCTGCATGATTTGCGGCTGCTAGACAGGCTCAATACATGTGAGGATTGCCTGTTTGTTAGAAATTGCACACATATTCAGGCAGTCCAGCAGCCACAAATCAAGCAGCCTTGTTGGCAAATACTAAATCTCCGAGCACGCCAAAATACTCGGAGATCACCCGAACGTGCCCAGAAAAATCCGAGCAACGAGTATACTCGCTCATCACTAGTGCGGTTTCCTAATATGGCTCCTTTTCGTCTCTGCCAATTTAATCTGATGCTTTAATGGTTTTAGTTTCAGTGTCTCTCTATGTGTGATTTTTACGTTTTTCTCTCATATTTTGCTTCTTTTATAGTGACATAATATATATAAATTTGCTCTTATCATTTCATTCTTCTTGGATACTTAACTCCTATTCAGCACCTTTGAATGGGAAGGTGATCTGGATGATGCTCAGCTATCTGAGGCTTACGTGGACTGTACTGTGCTGCATTAAGAGGAGTAGGGCGATTCTATGGGCGAGGAATGTGAAAACACAGAGAATGATGATGATGGGTAGATGCCAGTTGGCATAAACACAGAGGCACACAGCTGAGTAGGTCATCTGAGGAGGGAGGCGAGGAGCATACGCTGAGCCGTACATCGCAGACATGTATTGATGAAGCCACAAAGAGCAATGCATCCTCAGACACAACTGTGGCTGTGACAAGCAGGGTATGCAGGTCGGGCGCTCGCAGGGGTGGCACGGGTTGAGACAGTTCACTTAATCTGCCAACTTTGCAAAAATAACTGATTAGAGGGGAAAAAGTGCAGTAATTTGACACCTATATGTATGAACCTTCACATTCACAATCAACATGCGTTACTCTGGGAATCACTTTAACAATAATCTTTATAATAATCTTTATTTTTTTATACAGTGCTAACATATTCCACAGCACTTTACAGTTTGCACACATTATCATCACTGTCCCCAATGGGGCTCAGAATCTAAATTCCCTATCAATATGTCTTTGGAATGTAGGAGGAAACGAGGGTACCCAAAGGAAAAAATCCAACATATAAATCCAGCTCACCAGACATAGCATTCCAACATCGCAGCACGGGACCGCTGTGTCCAAGCGTCCAATCCAAAGTAATAAAGATAAATGTCCAGCTCCACGATATAGTGAAAGTGCAATTCTTTATTCACTTAATCCATACATCATGATTAAGAGTGCTTAGTCACTTGAAACGCGTAGAACGCAAGCCTTGTCACCTCATGCTGGCTTTTAACCTCACTTGTATGGATTAAGTGAATAAAGAATTGCACTTTCACTATATCGTGGAGCTGGACATTTATCTTTATTACCCAAAGGAAACCCACACAAACACGGGGAGAACATACAAACTCCTTGCAGATGTTGTCCTTGGTGGGATTTGAACCCAGGACCCCAGCGCTGCAAGGCTGCAGTGCTAACTACTGGACCACAATGCTGCCAGACCAGCGGACCTCAACATCAATCAGCTGTCCCATCAGTTGCATCTGTTACTTCTTCCTCCTCCTATGTTACCTCCTCTCTGATTGCAGAACCTCAGGTTTTTTACTCGCTCAAGTTATGCTAACTGAGAGCCAGCCATTAGCTGTAACAGAAGCAGACATGCATGCTGTTTTTGCCTGATCTCAAAGAACGAGCACACCACAACTTTCTCAATACACTTTAACATCTCTGACTGCATCTCCCTCATGGTCCAGCAGCTTGTCCAATTCACCATACTCCACCTTCTTCTAGCACTTCAGCCAGTCCATTGTACCGCATTTGTGGTCATAATAAAAATAGTTTCTGACTACACATGACAAAGCTAAGAGGTTGAACTCCACTATTTCCAATCTGTTGGCCACAAATGCTGCCTTTCTGCCTGGTAGATGCATACCGTTTCTGAAAGCTGATGGCCGTCGCAGTCCCCCAGTACCAGTTGCCCAGTTGCCATTACTTTTCACCACAGACACTTGGATGAGTAAGCATGGCCAAGAGTCTTACATCTCGCTGACTGGGCACTGGGTGACTCTGGTAGCTGTGCGGGCAGGTGCTCTACACAAGTCATGAAATCCCCAAGGCTTGCCGGACAAACCTCTATATTTCACACTTCCTCCACTGCTTCTGCTTCCTCCTCTACATCTTATAGGACCCTCACCTACTCCCTCATCCTCTGGTTCGATTACTGTGTATGGATTCAGGATATAAAGGCTGCGTTTCGTGAATACCAAGAGAAATGGAAACCGCCACATAAATGTATATTTATTTCTACATTGCATATGACAAAAACAAAGGTAAATCGGCATAGATCTGCAAAAGTATACTGCATACAGGAGAACCTTATAAGTATTAAGAAAATAACAGTTAAGAACGGAAAAGAAAGACAAGAGGCTGTAAAAGCCCAGTGTATGTCTACCCAACTGTCAAGTCTAATTACTATCAAGTCTATTGTGAAATATTTATATACTGTAGCCCGCTACCTTGAAAACATTACAAATGTATGTTGCACTATATTTATTGAAACAAATCACATTAGAATGAAGCTAGCAATAAATATATTTCCAAATGTAAATTGTGAAATTTTTCATGATTTCTGGCCTAATGACAATTTCCTGTTTTCTTTATATATAGTTTGTAGTTTTCCTCATTTGCTCATTATTTGTTCTGCACAACCCTTTTTAAACTGTGAGACTGTGAGATCTGCAAGTCAATAAGGCACACACATTAAGGTGCTCTGGGAACACGTTGCTTTGTTCTATACAATTATATGACTTCACATAGCAGAGGTTCTTTCATTTGGGCAGTAAGATCTGAAGGAATAGAATTGTGTGAATGTTTACTTTTTAAAAATATACATTTTCAGAAGTAATCCAGCACAGAAATATGTCTGCTATATTATTTACTCAAGCGGAATCCCAATAGCAACTGCTAATTCCTCATTGAATATAAAGACACAAAAAAAATAAAGCCCTGATTCATCAAAGCTTTTAAAATGTTGTGACTTTTGGCAATTTCCCACCAGTTTTAGCTAGCTCATACAAAATAATTGAGCTGAGTCAAGACGAGGCATGATGCAGAAAGTACCACAACTCATATACTTCATAACAAACTGTGGCATATGTGATGCCAGAAATTTTACTCCAGTCCTCAACTAGAGTTAGAATAGTGATAAGATGCACGATAGCGCACGCCACTTTTCTGATATTGCAGATGAGGTAACTTAAACCCTCTCTGCCATCTGACGTACTATACCGTCCATGTGACCTGGCACAATTTGTCCTTGGACGGTATAGTATAGTATACCCTCCTACCCATGTCCTCCGTTCTGCTGATGACCTGAGGTTAGCATCCACAATAATCAGAACCTCCCATTCCCGTCTCCAAGACTATACACGTGCTGCGCCAATTCTTTGGAATGCACTTCCCAGGTAAATACAATTAGTCCCCAATCCCCACAACTTTAAGCGTGCCCTGAAAACTCATTTTTTCAGACTGGCATACCGCCTCAACACATTAACCTAATATATCCCTGTGTGGCACAGCCAAAAGTTTTTACCATAACCAGGTTCCCCGCATCATGTTCCCACATGCTTTATACATCCTTTAGCCCTCTGTGTCTGTACTGTTACACACTTAACATTATAGCTGGTCCATACAATTAGGGCAACTGTTACCACCCACCTTTCGTGTCTCCCTTTTTTTTCGCATAGATTGTAAGCTTGCAAGCAGGGCCCTCATTCCTCTTGGTATCTGTTATGATCTATGTGATTATTGTTATGCTGTAATGTATATTGTCTGTACAAGTCCCCTCTGAAAAGTAAAGTGCTGCGGAATATGTCGGCGCTATAGAAATAAAATTTATTATTATTATTATCATCACGATCGGCCGCGCACACAAGGGACATGCGGCTGATCGCCACCAGGTGTCAGCTGATTCTCACAGCTGACACTCGGAACTTTAACCCCCGAAATGCTGCGATTGAACACGATCGCAGCATTCCGGGAGCAGGCTGAGGGCTGATAGTCCCTCTGCCTTTGGATCGGAGACCCTGCGGCATGATGCGGGATCCTGATAGCTGCAATGGTAACCCGATGTCGTCATGGCAACATCCTGGTCACCAGAGCTAAGAAACTTACTGTCATGCGCAGTGCATGATCAGGAAATCTCTTGGTGCCAGTGTACTAAGACAACTTCTATAGCATGCAGATTGTCCCATAGTGTGACAAAGTGTAAAAGTCAGAGAAAAGTAAAAAAAAAAGTTTAAATAATTGTAAAAATATTAAAAAAGTAAAATATTAATTATTAAAAAAATCAATATGTATTCTATCACTAAATAAACATTTGGCTGAAAAAAATCTAAAAAATAAAAGTGCACATATTTGGTATCGCCATGTCCGTAATGACCCGACCTTTAAAACAGTCCCACTAGTTAACCCCTTTAGTGAAGACCATAAAAAAGGCAAAAAATAATGCTTTATCATAATACTGCCGAACAAAATGTAGAATCACACACGATCAAAAAGACGGATATAAATAAACATGCAGAAAACGTCATCTAGTCCCGCAAAAAACTAGCCCCCATACAGGTCCATCACCGGAAAGATAAAAAATTTATAGCTCTCAGAATAAAGCGATGCAAATAATAATTTGTTATATAAAATAGTTTTTATTGTATAAAAGCGCTAAAACATAAAAAAAATATAAATGAGGTATCGCTGTAATCGTACTAACCCGAAGAAAAAATCTGCTTTATCAATTTTCCCACACACGAAATGGTATAAACGCCCCCCCAAAAAAGAAATTCATGAATTGCTGGTTTTTGTTCATTCTGCCTCCCAAAAATCGGAATAGAAAGCAATCAAAAATTGAAACGTGCCCGAAAATGGTACCAATAAAAATGTCAACTCATCTTGCAAAAAACAACACCTCATATGACTCTGTGGGTCAAAATATGGAAAAATTCTAACTCTCAAAATATGGTGATGTAAAAACTATTTTTTGGAATAAAAAGCATCTTTTAGCGTGTGACAGCAGCCAAACATAAAAAAACGCTATAACGCCTCTTTCACATGTCCCGATATTTCCAATACCGGAGATGTCAGTGTCCATACTTGTGGCCCACAATTTGCATGCATGTGCCGATCCAGTACTACAAGGACAGGTGCCAGGGAAGAAGCGTTACAGTAAGCGCTGTTCCCCGGTGCCGAGTGTTGAACACAGCTCTCATCATTCTTCCCTGTTCTGCCGGCGATAGGCGCCAGCAGGGGAGAATGATGAGAGCTACGATTAAGTAATAAAAGAGACAACAGGCAGTGGCTGATGGGACTACTGTATAACTCCCATCAGCTTACCCCTGCAGGCTGGTAAGGGGCCATGGATACTGAGCCTCCAGCCTAAAAATAGCAGCACGCAGCTGCCCAGAAAAGGCACATGTATTAGATGCACAAATTCTGGTGCTTTGATGGCTCTTCTCACTTGCACTGTAGCGGTGGCAAGTGGGGTTCATATTTGTAGGGTTGAGGTCACATTTGTATTGTCCGGTGACATCAAGCCCACTACCAGCTTACCAACCTGAGGATAACAGCCCCCAGCTGTGAGTTTTGTCTGGCTGGTTATCAAAAATAGGGGGGAGCCCATGCCATTTTTTTAATTACAGTATTTATTTACAGCGCAGGAGTGGCAGATAAATGCTCCCATCTGCCGCTCCTGCTGTCACTGTTTTTAGCAGCAGCAGAGGTAAGCTGATGGGAGTAATAGTCTCATCACCTGCTGCCTGCTGTCTCTTTTATTACTCTCATCATTCTCCTCTGCTTATGCCGATCGCTGGCAGAGCAGCAGAGAATGTTGAGAGCCTTTTTCAGCATCCAGTGCCTGGGAACAGCACTTACTGTAACGCTTCTTCCCTGGTGCCGATGCGTGTCACATGGATGACACCCATGTGTGTTATGCGTATGCACATGTGCTGGATGCTTTGTGGCCCACACTGACATGAAAAAACGGACATGAATTTTGCCCACGGACACATGTGCACAGACCCATTGAATAGGCAAATAGCGCTCTATTCCTCCCAAGTCTCTCTGCATGACTAAGTAGCACTGTACAGCCACATATAGAGTATTGCCACATTCAGTCGAAATTGTGGGACAAATTTTGCTGCCATTTTTACCCACTTCTTGTGTGAAAATGTAAAATCTTTGACTTAACTACATTTTTACCACCAAAATTTTGTTTATTTTGTCCTCACTGCCCAATGGTATAAAATTCTGTGACACACCCATGGTGTCAATATGATCACTGCACCCCTAGATGAATTCATTGAGAGGTGTGGTTCGTAAAATGGGGTCACTTATGGGGGGTTCTGCTGTTTTGGCCCCTCATGGGCTCTCCGAGTTGGTCATGGCTCCTGCAAACCATAAAAGTAAAATCAGGAGCACCTTCCCTTCCGAGCTTTGCCATGTGCCCAAACAGTGCTTTACCCCCACATACTCAGGATATATTGCACAACAACTTTGTGGGTCCATATTCTCCTGTTACCCTTGATAAAATAAAAAACAATTGGACCTGAAGTAATTTTTTTGTAAAAAAAGTTAAATGTTCATTTTTTTAAAACATTCCAAAAATTTCTGTGACGCACCTGAAGGGTTAATAAAAGTCTTGAATGTGGATTTTAGGGGTGCAGTTTTTAGTATGGTGTCACTTTTGGGTATTTTCTATCATATAGACCCCTCAAAGTGACTTCAAATGTGATGTGGTCCGTAAAAATAAAATGGTGTTGTAAAAATGAGAAATTGCTGGTCAACTTTTAACCCTTATAACTTCTTAACAAAACAAAATTTTGGTTCCAAAATTGTGCTGATGTAAAGGAAACATGTGGAAAATGCTACTGATCAAGTTCTTTATGTGACATACAGTATCTCTGTGATTTAAGGGCATGAAAATTAAAATTTAGAAAATTGCAAAATTTTCAGCATTGTCACCAAATTTCCATTTTTTTTTTCACAAATAAATGCAAATCATATCAAAGAAATTTTACCACTATAATGAAGTACAATATGTCACGAGAAAACAGTGTCAGAATCACCGGGATCCATGGAAGCATTCCAGAATTATTACCTCATAATGTGTCAGTGATCAGAATTGTAAAACTTGGCCAGGTCATTAACACGCAAACCACCCATGGGGGTAAAGAGGTTAATGTATAAACTTAGAAGCAAGACGTATTGCTTCTGTAACAAACAAAACATGGAAAATATGTCACAAAATGAAATGAACTTTATGCTTATATTGGACTAACACTTCTGGCAGGGTGTCAAAAATCTTGTGGTGTACCTATCGGAGAATTATTTTGGGACTCACATTCTGATTCATACTATAAAACAACAATGTAAGTGAATATATATGAGGATATTCGGAGAAGCTTTCGATAAGCGAACTCATCCTTCAAGGTTGGAAATGGATCAACTAGCAACTATTAGTTACATTTGGAATATTTTTATCATAGATTGTACCATGCTCTACTATCTTAGTGTTAATGTAACAGTGGATGAGCAACTTGTTGCTTTTTGAGGACATTACAGGTTCACTCAATATATGCTTTGTAAACTAGCCAAATATGGACTGAAAATATTCTGGATAGATGATTCTGCCAACCATTATGGGATGAATGGACTTATCTTCTGTCTGTGGAAAAGAAGTTGGAGCACCAGTGTAGAAAGATCTCAGTTCTGGCATTGTAACAAAACTTGCCATTCCCTTTTAGAATTCTCGTATGAACATAACAATGGAAAAAAATTACAGTTGTTGGTACTATGAAGCCATATCGACGAGATATTCCTCTGGTGATGAAGCAGAACCCACAGCAAGCAGTTTATGATAGTGTCTTTGATTTCAGCAATAAATCAACAAAGATAAGAAGGAAAAGGCAGTTAACTCAGTTGATTTGTACATGGGCCTAAATGGCCTGTTATATGTGAAATGCAAGATTTCTGTTTTCATGCATTGGAGGGTTAAATAAGACTTACAGCACTCCAGATATTTACATTAATTTCATTTTTAACCCCTTTTATAATTGTAACACACTGACATCTGCTAGGATGTATAAGATCAGAAAAACATCATTAGTAATGTTATAGTTATTCACCATAGAAGCTGATGATAACATTGTAATCACTAACATCCAATTTAATAACAAAGCAAACTAATAAACTTTTCAAAGTTTTTAAAATGTTTAAAAGGTCCAAAAGTTTTTTCTCTTAGTCATCTGTTATCAGGTAAACCGATATTTGTAGAACACTGAGGCAAATTAATGATGTTTGCTGTGCTGTCTTGTGGCCTGCACTTTAGAGTTTAACTGACCAAATAGGTGATGCAAGTTAATCATAGACTCATATAATGTAAGAGTCGGAAGGGACCTCCAGGGTCATCATGTCCAACCCCTTGTTCAATGCAAGATTCACTAAACCATCTCAGACAAACCATACAGGAATGTTTGAAGTCTTCTATTGAAGGAGAACTCACCATCTCTCATGGCAGCCTGTTCCACCCATTGATCACCCCCACTGTCAAAGTTTTTTCTAATAGCTAATCTGTATCTTTTCCCTTTCGAGCTTTGCTAGTAGTGCCACTTTTTTACCAAACAAATTGTTCAACACTGTGTTCAAATTTTAACAATCTTTCCAAGTCCAACTTCTCAACAGTTGCTTAAAAAATAACAGAAAAAAAAATCATCCAACAGGTATCGTTTCTCCTTGCAGAGATTGACATGCTAAGCATGCAGAAATGAGGAGACCTAAAGCCACAATGCTTCTCTGGGAAACATGCAAATCTCAATTTGCAGACACTGTGTTTCAGGGTACCACCCCTTGTTAGTACAAAGTGTGAGATCTGGTTTAGCTGTGTGAGAGGCGTCTCATCGATATCCAAGAAGTATTGCTTCTCCTTGCGGAAATTGACCTGCTAAGCATGCCAAGGGGCAGTACCCTGAAACACAGTGTCTGCAAATTGAGATTCTGGTTTGGTATTTATCCTAAGTCATGTCACAAGGCTCATTAAAGGATTGACATTGACTTTTAGAATTGCTACTTGCAATAGGTGGCACTAGAGTTCTAGTCCTCTTCCTCTCTGAAAAGACAATTTTCATATTTCCCAGAGGTGCACTGCAGCTTTAAGTCTCCTCATCTCTGCATGCTTAACATGTCAATCTTCGCAAGGAGAAACGATACTTCTTGGATATTGGTCACAAAGCCAAACTAGATCTCACACTTTGCTCTGACATGGGGGAGTACCCCTAAACACAATGTCTGCAAATTGAGATTTTGGTTTGGCTTTCATCCTAAGTCATGTGACAAGGCTTTTTAAAGGGTCGACATTGACTTTTAGGATTGTTACTTCCAATAGGTGGCACTAGAGTTCTAGTCCTCTTCCTCTCTGAAGAGACAATTTGCAGAAATAGAAATTAAAAGGTCGGTAGGGAGACAAATTAAAAACAAAATAGGTTTTGGGGTGTATGGTAATCAATTTGGATTAGCAAAATAGGTGTGCAAAAACAGACACACATAGGCGCAGTAAAACACTGGTATGAATAATCCCTAAGACTTTATGAAGGAGAAATTGCTTTAGAAAGAAACATTTTTGGAGACTAAGAAGCTTTTCTATTCCTGATGACTATTTTGAAAAAGTTTTGAGTTTTTTTAAGCATTTTTTTCTGAAATATGTTTTGACAACGGTTTTAATTTGATGTGCAATTGCATCTCTAAAACATGTATTTTCCCTTATCAGGTATTTTCTGGCATTGTTTATCTAGCATTTTCTTCTTTATGCACATCATATTTCATTTTTAATATTCTGTACCATGCAGCAGTATACATTAATTTTTCATAAATTACATAGAATTAATGAATACAATGATAAAAATGCAATAAGACTGGTCTATTACTTGAGTGGTATCCCACTATACCATGATCTCCATCTTGCTTATGTAGTGTGGCATAAAAAATGCCAAGTCAGGAGATAATGACAATTGAGTTGCACATTTGGTAGGGATCCTCATAAATGTGACTTTCCTCTCAATTACTATATTTTTCAATGTGGTGATAAATCTTCTTCAGGTTTTCTTTTCTCCAAGCAAAACAGTTTTAGGTTCAGAGCGTATTTCACAAATACCCAAGAAATAACATCAGCAATATTTTTTATACTTGTTCTCTTACCTTTCAGTATGCACTTAAGAAAATAAAATATGAATGAATTCCAACAGAATGAAACAGCAGGCTACAATGGCCTCTGTTGAAATATATGTAGGCTGCCTTATCAAACTAATATTCCAAAATATTATTTTTCACAGTGCATCTTTATTTATGCTTTAGTGAGCTGGTAAAGGTATAAAAAGGCAAATGATAGACACCGACAGGGAATCAAAGGAAACAATAAATTTCACTATGCATGCAATATGAAAAATTACTGCCAAGCTAAAAAAATAGTGGTAATAATTTCCACCGGAGCTTTTCACTTGCCTAAGGAAAAACACGGAATATATTGCCTAGCTATGTCCTCTCCAGGGAGCTGCAATAATATGGACATTATAATACATTATTAGGGATTGCTACAATTAAATACATAGAATGAAGGGCAGGATATATTTGAATAGATAAACTACTGTGTATAAATCCCAATCCAGATAAAATAACTGCAATAGATACATTGCAGGATTCGCATTTATATAATTTAACACATTTGAATCTTTGATTTTCTGTTCTCTCCTGAGTATTTCATCTTTGCCCTACCCTTTACTCCCACCTTGTATTTGATAAAGGAAGGTACATTGTGCTGCTAGAAGATTGGTGTTTTCTGTTACAGGCTTTTGTATAATGAATAGGTCAAATTCATTATCTTGTAAATGAATATCATGTGATGGGAGATTTTCCTGAATTTAAAGAGTTTTTTTTAGAGAAATTACGTTCATTTTTGATATATATATGCAGCAAAAATAATCTCTTGATTTGGAAGATCTGTTTTGTCCAGAATTACACAGAAAAGTCATTAATTTGTCCGTGTAATGCTTACTATCACCTGTAGTGGCACTGCAGGAACTCTGAATAATTGCTGCCAGGTTTGGTCATAGTTGATGACAATAGATTGCTGCAAGTTGCAGTAGAAAGACACTTTCTTATCAGTTTGTTGTGAATGAAATAATCTAAGGGGATTTAATGAAAGCTGACAAACAGGCAATCCCCACATGTATTCAGGCTGGCTAGCAGCCGCAAATCATGCAGCTACGGCAACAGAAGCTAAATCTCTGAGCACAGCCAAATACTTGGAAATCACCCGAGCATGCTCGGAAAATCTCGAGTAACGAGTATACTCTCTCATCACTGTTGCTAATCACTTAGGGCCCCGTTACATTTAGCGATGCACCAGCGATCCCGACCACGATACGACCCGGTCAGGATCGCTGGTGCATGGCTAAATGGTCGCTAGTGAGCTGCCAAACAGGCAGATCTCAGCAGCGACGCAGCAGCGGTCATTACTTACCTGTCAGACGCGGCAATGATGACGTCCTCCGCCTGCATCCACGCATCGCTCATTGGCGCCAGCAGGAAGCCCAGCAGGAAGCCGCCGACGAGAAATGGACCAGGCCGATCTCGCGTGATCACCGATAACAAGCGGGGGAGCCGGTCGGAGGTAAGTGTCACATGTAGCGATATCGCTAGCAATATCGCTGCTGCGTCACAAAATCGGCGACGCTTTAGCGATATTGCTAGCGATATTGCTATGTGCAAAGCCCCCTTAACTCTCAGGACACTTGACCCCGGTGTAAAATGCCATAGTATACCCCGAGTCCAGACTATACCCATGGATAAAGCAGCCTAGGCTTAATTTTACCCCTGTCATATATTCCAAAGCCAACACCCACAAAAAATAATATCATTGAAGAGTCAATGTGGAGTGATGTAAGGATATATATTACTAGTTCAGTGCCAAAATAGTGAAACTCATATCAAGATTAAAGAAGCACCATAAAGAACCATTAAGCCAAAAAATATATACTTTATTGAATAACAATAAAACACAAGTAAAAACACAATTAGAAGAAATGGACAGGGAATGAGACAATTGGGAGCCAAAAAAAAACAATGGACCACAGTGTGGTCAAGAAAGACAAACTAGGCACAGTATTTAAAGTATAAACAGCTCAAAAGTGCAAAGTGCAGAGTGCATATACATGTGCCATATATATAATTATAGATGTAAGATGCATCTACTAGTGCAGGATAAACTAGATAAACTAGAGTAACCATAAAATTGAAAAAAGGTGCATACCCATATTCATTATAAGAGCTTACACATAAATAAAAGTGCTATTGTGCAAAGTAATTACCTGCCAAACCATGGTACCACCCGCTCCAATGCATGTTTTGGCACAGTGCCTTTTTCCAGGGGTCTGGCATCATGGAGGATTAAACCCATATATATATATATATATACACAGGGGATGCCAATAGGGGAATAAACATGCAATGACTTTGATCTAATACTGTCGCATGCACAACCAACCACATTAAAGAAGGTAAAAAAATGAAGGACCGGACTCCAAATACTTGAAATAGCTCCATTTATGGCGCGTTAACACTCCGTCATAGCAATAGTCACTTCACCAAGGAAGTGACGCAGTTCTTATAATGACGCATGCGCGGCCAGCCATACCGGAGGTCACAGTCATTGGATGGGAGAAGCCCACCTCACCCAATCACTCCCACAGGGGAAACCACATGGGTGTGCGATCAGAGAGGAGAGTCCGCCCAGACTGAAGTAGGAAGTCGTCAGTAATGCCGAACAACAGAAAGCCAGCACGCATGCGCACAGAACATAAAAGAGTCTGATTTATCATAATGATGAATGAATATAAGAAATTAAATAATTTAAACAAAAAAGAGACATATATAATAGAAATAATACATACAAAAAGAAATAAACACCATACATATGATGCAATTATACGTTATAATATTAAAGTGACAAGTGCCAGAACATAGTCTACTAGAGGGAGGTGTACATTAATCACCCCAAAAAAGATCAAACCTATAATCACATACAATAGTGACCATACAGTAATATACAATAATACAAGAATACAAAAATATATAAAATGAAAATAAAGTGCAAGGTGCAAAACAAAAAGAGGATAAAGTGCCATTCAGCACTAGATAAGTGGAGTCAGATGAAACCTTGAATCCTCATTGCAGGTTAAACCCAGAGGCAAGAAGTAGACATAAAAAATTGAGAAAAATAAATATATACATATATATATATATATATATATATAAATACCATAAGAGATAAAATAAAAACAACAACAATGTAAAAGACAAAAAGAAAAGATGCCATTAAAAACATGGGATAGATGATCAAAGAAAAGGGGCAAAACGCATAGATTCATTCAAACCATTAGGCTGTAAAGTGTGTAACCGCCAAATCCACTATGACTCCCTCTGTGCCAAAAACCGACTCAAATTCCCTCCCCGAAGATATGATACAATCCGATCTATTCATTTTATTTTAAAACCTGAAGGATCATATGCATGATAAAGCTTGAAATGTCACGGAATTGTTTTTAAAGACTCAATGTTATCCTCTTTAACAGCTGTTAATATATCATGGACGTGCTCACGTGCCCAAACCTTAAGAGAATGTGTTGTAAGACCTATATAAATCTTGTGGCAAGGGCACGCTCTGTGATATACAAACATTGTAGTAGAACAAGTAATTGTTTGTGTTATTAAAAATTCTTTACTGTCAGTTGAAGAAAAATGTGCAGCATGAACAATATTAGGGCATGGTATGCAATTCCCACAGGATGTGCAACCCCATTTAGACCCTCGTGGAGCACACTCCATGGGAAAAATGGGAGATGGTTTGACCAGTGTTAAAAACTCCTCAGAAGGTGGTCACCCAGACTCTGCGACCGCCGAGCTGCAATTGAAGGATTGGGAGGCACATAGTGTCTCAGAATGGGATCGGCAAGAAGTACTGGCCAAAATTTTGGTACTGCATCATACTTTTGTCTCCAATGAGAATGATACTGAGTGACCAATCTCACCTGGTTATTATTCTTAGCCTTTATGGAAGATTTGAGAAGTTGGTGTCTTGTAGTATTCCTTGCCCTATTGTAGGATTTCTTAATACATCTCTTGCTGTATCCTCGGCTTAAAAAATGATTTTTCAAAACCTCAGCTTGTGCCTCAAATGTTTCATTGGAAGAACAAATCTGTCTTATGCGGAGAAACTGGCCAGTGGGAACAGAATTAATCACATGGGGCGGATGGGAAGACAATGCATGCAGTACCGATTTGACTGCCATATCTTTACGGAAGACATCAGCAGACAACATACCGTCAACTCCCCTCTCCACCAGGACATCTCAAAAGTAAATACAATAAAAATCTAATTTTTAAGAGAGGTGTATATTGACTTGATTGTCATTCAAAATCCGAAAGAAGTCTGTAACTCAAAAGACGTATCATGTCAGATAAGGAAAATATCGTCGATGTAGCAGGCCCAAAAAATTTACCCGCTCCATCAACGAACCCCAATCACATGAAAAAAAGATCCCTCTCCCACAACCCCAGGAACAGATTAGCATGCAAGGGTGCGCAAACAGCCCCCAAAGCTGTCCCCTGGAGTTTCAGGTAGAAAGATCCATTAAACAAAAAGAAATTGTGAGTCAAAAGGAATTTCAAAAGCGATAACAAAAAATTGATGTCTCTAGAGGGGAGGTTAGTCATGGATAAAAATGTGTGATGGCTGTCAAACCATCCTGGTGCGAATATTCATGTAAAGAGACACAACGTCACATGTGATGAGGAGCATGTCCTCATCAACATGTACCGAGTCAATTTTTTTAAGAAAATCAGAAGTATCCTTGATGTAAGATGGGATAGTCTCCACCAGGGGTTTGAGAAAAAAGTCAACATATCTGCCATTGCACTCCGTAAGACCACCCACCCCAGAGATTATAGGCCTACCTGGAGGATTTTGGAGGTTCTTGTGAACCTTCGGTAAAAGGTATAGAGTTGGAATAGAATGGTCCTTAGTCATCAAAATGTCACGAACTTGAGCAGTGATCAAATCATCAGATACAGCCTTTTTCAAGATTTTACTTAATTCTTCCTTATAGGAAATAAGGGGATTAGAAGTTAACTTTTTGTAACATACTGGATCCCTAAGTAAATGATAAGCCTCAGTCAAATAAAGTTTTATTGGCCAGACCACAATGTTCCCTCCTTTGGCTGGCTTAAATACTACATCATTAAGTAGTTTAAGTCTTTTGAGACCTTGTTGCTCACCTATGGAAAGATTATTATGCTGAATAGATGTAGGAATCTTATCAAACTCATTAGAAACAAGTCTAACAAAGGTTTCTACATTCGGGCACAGTGACAGAGGGGGGGATTTCTTAGATCTAGGCTGTAGAAAGAGTGGTACCTTGGCTAAAGATGGAATATTATGATCATGTGCCAATTCTTCCAACATTTGCAAAGGCCGTTGTTCCTCCGATAGTGGAAAGGCTTGTTGAATATCCTCATTATGAAGCCATTTCTTAAAAAGGAGAGACCGTGTGAACATATGTAGATCCTTCAAAGCTAAGAAGGGATAAAACTGCATATTGGGAGAGAATGTTAAATCTTTAGTGAGAAGAGAGATTTCATCAGCATTAAATGAGTGCTCAGAAAGGTTAATTATATAAGGGGTATCCTTATTCTGAGCATGAACAGGACCCCACTTGTTAGTTGTAGATTTGTGTTCCCACTGCCTATTGCCAGTATTACCAAAGCGAGTCCTCATGAATCACTGAGAAGTGTTTGATTTTACCCCTGGTATATTATGGCCTATGTCAATTTCTACTCTGTGGTATAAATTGGCCTAGGCTATTTCATAGCCCCTTGTGCCAGACAAACAGGCAAAATTTTCAACCTTTAGATGTGAAAAGCTGATGCAGACATAACCCAAATGACTTGCAGCAGTAATTCTGTTGGCTGCAACCCTCAGCTGTCAGCTTTACCATGGCTAGCTTTCAAAAATAGAGGGGTATCCATGCCGTGTTTTAAATTATTTAAATAAAACCCATTTGTGTCAACTTCTGTGCCTTTTTTCACGCCAAAATTACCAGGTTATGTGAACTTTTGATTAGGGTAATTTGGATGTTTTAGGTTGTCATTATGATTTAAAAAGAGAAAACACAGTAGTTTGACAATAACTGGCGCTTCACCCAACCTCTAACCATGAGATAAGAAGAAGGTACTGTATGGTTTTATCATTCATATTCTCTGAAAAAAAGGCCAAGGAAGCAAAAATTCTGCCGGGGTATGTAAACTTTTGAGCACAATTATATATATATATATATATATATATATATATATATATACACACACACATATTAGATGTACATGTTTGTGTATAAACTGTATACAGTATGAAAGTGCCCTTTCTCTGGCCCAATCATATCAGACCTGTTCATGAGGGGAGATAACAAGAACCAATCAAACAAGACAAACTAATTTAACCCTGCTGTGCTGTTCGGTCAAAAATGACCGTTTTTGAACTTTGATATTTTTTAAAAAACTCATTATGCGGTTCTGAAACTTGTGGTTACTTCTATTTTCCTAATTTGAGGGGTTCTTTCTAAGGGTACTATTTTTTTTTTTGTGTAGTTATAATAGCATTTTATGCTAATTTCAGCCATTTTTTGAGTAAAACAAATGAGTTATAATTTCTTTTGAGACTACTTATTGCATCTACTATTGTTTAGAAAGTAAACAGTTGCTTTAGGTGCAGATTTACACATGCGTTCAGTACAAACCTTTGTTATCTGATCAGTAAGTAAGCAGTTCAGCCAGCCATTGGCACACATGTTCAAGTTGATTGATTCTTTGTTATTCAAGAGGATGCGGATGAGGTCTGTGACTTTTATGGAGTGGTATGTTTTCACTGCGGTGAGAGCATGAATGCATGCTTAGATGGATAACATTGAGTAAATAATTCAACTGTATATGCTGTTGTATATAATCTGTTATTGCTGTAAAACTGGTTACTGATTTTTGTTTTTTATTATTTTTACTATTTTTTTTTCAAATTGTTTGCACGCAGTTAAATTTTATACTATAATTAATTTTAGTTATAGTTATAGTTAGTTATAGTTATTATAGTAGTAGTAGTAATTGTTTTAGTTAGTTAGTTAAGCTCAAATTTGTAATTTCTGTGCAGAATTCAATAAGCCCTTGTAACCTTTATAAACACGTAAAAACGTAATTTTTTTTATTTATTTTGTTGTTTTTTTTATAATGACCAACCATGTTCACATACAGTAAAATAATGCAACAGGTATTCAAAAAAAATTTTTTAAGTAGCTAAAACAGCATTTTAATAGGTCCGGTCAAAAATGACCGGAGCAGTACAAGTGTATAGTGGATGCAAGCAGAACTGCAGGGTTAAGCTGTTGCTGAGCCCCCAGTCTTATTAACCCCTGATAAACTGAACTCTGATTAATACACTGCCAGGTCTGTGACATCATGCAACCACAAGTTTGTATGTGTGTAGGGCAACAAATGGAGCCAACATTGAACTGCACTGAATAGGTATGAATCTGGGAGAGTAAATTTTTTGTTTGGCGGAGATTTCACATTTCTATCGTCTTTTGTTGCTTTCCAGTGACTGGTCAAAAGTGCACCATGACTTTATGGACACACTGTTTTTGAACATAAATCAACATCAACTCCCAAAAAGTTGGGACACTTTAACATTTAAAGAAATTGCACATGCAATGATTTGAAGACCTCTAATAGCGATATTTCAGCTACCCCTGACCAGGCTGCACTTGGTGGCAGTGTAATACTTTGGGTCTCAACATCCTAGCAACCCTCTGATCTCCTCCATTTGCACCTAAGAATCTGTTTTCTATCATGTGGTATTGTTTGTTGTTGTCAATCACCATTCACATTAACATTTTATATTTTCATTATTTAAATGAAAGTTGTTGTCAAAACACATACTAACAGTGGGATATTTTCCATTATTACAAGGGTGGGCTGCAGTGGTTTTCTCCATAAATAATATATTCTGGGTACATGTTTCTGGAGTGATTTTTTTTAATTTGTGTCACTATATTTTTTCAGTAAATGTATGTTTTGCAGTGCCTATCCTTCTTTTTTCTCTTGCATAACGGCCATCTTTTGTTCACAACAGAACATAGAACACAGATCAGAAATTGAAAGTTAGACATTTTTTCATTTCATTTGAAAAAATTAGCTCATCTAGAAATAATCAGCAGCAACACATCTGAAAAGTTGTGACAAGGTGAAATAAAGGCTGGTAAAGTAAGTGGCACATATTTAAAATAGCTAGTGGGTGAATTGTTCAGTTGCATTACCACCAGGCATGTTTTGGTTATATCAATGCCTGAATAGACTATGAACATGCTTCACTGTGCTATTCACAAATGCAAGTTAAAGTTGTATAATGCAAAGAAGATGCCATATATTAACACAATCCGGAAACGCTAATGTCCACTCTGAGCCAAAGCTCATTTAAAATACACTGATGCAAAATGGAAAACTGTTCATTAATCAATGAATCAAAGGTTTTTTTATGAAAACCACAAATATGTGGACTCGAGGAGCGGGACCAGTCATCTTGTTATGACCACACAGTTCAAAGCCTGCATCTCTGATGGTTTGGGGTTGCAGTAGTGACTATGGCATGGGCAGTTTACACATCATGAAAGCACTATGAATGCTAAACATTAATTAGAGATTTTTAAACAATATGTGATCCCATAGAGACAATGTATATTTCAGGGAAGGTCTGGTATATTTCAGCAAGACAATGATAAACTACATACTACATCCATACAACCACATGGTTTCACAAAAGAAGAGTTTGTGTGATAAACTGCCCAGCCTGCAGTCCAAACCTTTCACCAATGGAAAAGTGCATTAAGAAGCAAAATGTCTGGCAAAGAAGTCCCAATAATGTTGAGTAGCTAGAATCTTTCCTGTTTTTTTAATTTTACATAGTTTCCCAACTTTTTGTAACTGTAATAGAATAACACTAAAAATACAGTCATATTATAGTGTATGTGTGACATCATAGCATTTAATCTTAATTATCCAGATGTCTAGCTTCAGTAAGTCAGGAGGCATAGACTGTTATCTTTATGTTAACTCTTCTTGTAGGTTGAATTGATATTTGTAAATTGATGAATTCCTGTTATTTACCTCTTATATGAGCTGTCACGTCGCCATCAGACACAGGGACTGCTGTTCCGGTCTCAACCACTGGGAGGCGCCGGGCGGTCACATTGCCGTCAGACTCGGGGACGGCTGTTCCTACCTTGGCCACTAGGAGGCGCCGTAGTTTCCCCATGGGTGGTGGTGACAGAGAAGGGGCTCCTGCGCAGGCATCTGGTGGGTGCAGGCTCCGTTCCTCTGTCAGTTATGAAAGGGTTGGTGCATCCAATCTGGCCTGGTCGCCAAATATAGTCTTGGTTTCCCCAGTGTGCTAGTTTGTTATTTGCTATCTTTAATTCTGACATTTGCCTGGATTTCTGACTCTGCTCCTGCCTGACGATTTTGTACCTCTGCCGCCCTCCTGGTTTGCGACTCTGACCTTGGCCTGGTTTTGACTCTGCTACTGTCTGCTGTTTTTGTACCTCTGCTGCCCACCTGGTTTAGACTTGGATTCCTGACTATGCTTTTGGTCCTGTTTTTTAACCCCTTTCTGGCGACCGTCCTGCTCTGGTCTGCTGCTCTTATTCAGACAGCTACCTCCTGGGCTCTGCTGTAAATCCAGATCCCTGAATAGGGGTAAAGGGTAAAGGGTATTGGTGTTGCTCGGGGTGCTGTCTTACTGCAGCCCAGACTCGCAGACTGACATCACATGAGCTCCATAAGTTTATTGTACTGTTATCTTTGCCAAACAGTGATGCAGGGTCACTAAACAATTATGTTTGCTGATATGTTGATTACACATTATACTAGGCCAGGCAGTTTGTTGACTTGCAAACATTGAAGGATAAACTATAAATAATCAATCTATGCAGGCTAACCTCGCTGTACCTTCCCCTTCAACTGTGAATGATGCTTGAGGAATAGTTGTGAGCTATATAAAAAGGATATGCCCTTGTAACAATATATCCAACACACCCAAAGATCCATAGATCCAAAGAACCAGAATCTCTTTACAAAACCACAGCCAGGAACACTCCACAGAATATCTGCCAGATCATACTCCATCACGAGAGACACAGATTTGACACTCTACAGGATGCAGCTTAGGGGACCCCTGCCCCAGCTGAAAGAATACAGATCTGCTCCATTGACCATGACTGACCACATGGATACTTTTGATGAAGCCAGGATATAGACCCACTGATCACCTGAGCCAATTGGATATGTTTGGGAAAGCCAGAATTGGGACCCACCAGTCACCTGGCTCCATGGAGTTGTTCAGAGAAGCCAAGTTGTGACCCTTTGGTCACCTGGCCTTTTATGTCAATGGACTGTCAGCTTTCTAGCTTGTAATTACCTCCTCTCTATGTGTGCCACATGTGGTGGTAGTCAGGCATGGAAGCTCTGAAGTAACAGCTGCTCTTATCCCGGCAAGTCAGTGGAAGAATGAGACTGTAATTTTTCACCATTTTGGGTATTTTGCTGGAACTGTTGTATGTATTATTTACCTGTTTTGTGTTTCAATAAAGTATTGCCACACTGTTTTACCCTTACCCTGTGTTGTCTGAGTAGAATTATGCCCACAGTAAAAGGAGAGCGAGTGTTCGGTGAGATGAGCCCTGGTCCATGCGGTTTCTGCAATTATCCTACCGCTCTTGCTGACACGCGTGTCTCCCCAGTGTGTAACAAGTTTGGAAGTTATTTCGTATTGTCAGGTTAGTGGACAACTTTCCACTTACTGTGGATCCGACCTCTGCAATCCCTATTGATTTTGATATACAGTCATATGTAAAAGTTTGGGCACCCCTATTAATGTTAACCTTTTTTCTTTATAACAATTTTGTTTTTTGCAACAGGTATTTCAGTTTCATATATCTAATAACTGATGGACTCAGTTATATTTCTGGATTCAAATGAGGTTTATTGTACTAACAGAAAATGTGCAATCTGCATTTAAACAAAATTTGACCGGTGCAAAAGTATGGGCACCCTTATCATTTTCTTGATTTGAACACTCCTAACTACTTTTTACTGACTTCCTGAAGCACTAAATTGGTTTTGTAACCTCATTGAGCTTTGAACTTCATAGCCAGGTGTATCAAATCATGAGAAAAGGTATTTAAAGTGGCCACTTGCAAGTAGTTCTCCTATTTGATTCTCCTATGAAGAGTGGCATCATGGGCTCCTCAAAACAACTCTCAAATGATCTGAAAACAAAGATTATTCAACATAGCTTTTCAGGGGAAGGATACAAAAAGTTGTCTCAGAGATTTAACCAGTCAGTTTCCACTGTGAGGAACATAGTAAGGAAATGGAAGAACACAGGTACAGTTCTTGTTAAGCTCAGAAGTGGCAGGCCAAGAAAAATATCAGAAAGGCAGAGAAGAAGAATGGTGAGAACAGTCAAGGACAATCCACAGACCACCTCCAAAGACCTGCAGCATCATCTTGCTGCAGATGGTGTCACTGTGCATCGGTCAACAATACAGCGCACTTTGCACAAGGAGAAGCTGTATGGGAGAGTGATGCAAAATAAGCCGTTTCTGCAAGCACGCCACAAACAGAGTCGCCTGAGGTATGCAAAAGCACATTTGGACAAGCCAGTTACATTTTGGAAGAAGGTCCTGTGAACTGATGAAACAAAGATTGAGTTGTTTGGTCATACAAAAAGGCGTTATGCATGCGCTGTATTGTTGACCGATGCACAGTGACACCATCTGCAGCAAGATGATGCTGCAGGTCTTTGGAGGTGGTCTGTGGATTGTCCTTGACTGTTCTCACCATTCTTCTTCTCTGCCTTTCTGATATTTTTCTTGGCCTGCCACTTCTGGGCTTAACAAGAACTGTACCTGTGATCTTCCATTTCCTTACTATGTTCCTCACAGTGGAAACTGACAGGTTAAATCTCTGAGACAACTTTTTGTATCCTTCCCCTGAAAAGCTATGTTGAATAATCTTTGTTTTCAGATAATTTGAGAGTTGTTTTGAGGAGCCCATGATGCCACTCTTCATAGGAGAATCAAATAGGAGAACTACTTGCAAGTGGCCACCTTAAATACCTTTTCTCATGTTTGATACACCTGGCTATGAAGTTCAAAGCTCAATGAGGTTACAAAACCAATTTAGTGCTTCAGGAAGTCAGTAAAAAGTAGTTAGGAGTGTTCAAATCAAGAAAATGATAAGGGTGCCCATACTTTTGCACCGGTCAAATTTTGTTTAAATGCAGATTGCACATTTTCTGTTAGTACAATAAACCTCATTTGAATCCAGAAATATAACTGAGTCCATCAGTTATTAGATATATGAAACTGAAATAGCTGTTGCAAAAAACAAAATTGTTATAAAGAAAAAAGGTTAACATTAATAGGGGTGCCCAAACTTTTACATATGACTGTAGCTATATACAAGGTACAGTATTGTATGAAAGTCCACAAAGGACATTATTACATTGCATTTTTAATCAGATTTAGTACGTTTGCTGGAAAATTTCCTGATTCATGTGCCAAATGTACTATTTCTCAAATGGAAGAAAAAAGAGCCCTTTTTACTGTCACCTTACCAATATGTCTCTGTAGGTTATACAAAAAGTATGAAATAATTCAGTCAGTTACACTATTCTATTGCACAGAATCCAGTGAAAAATTTACACAGTATGCAACCTATGAGTGACAGATGCCTGTATGGCATCCTTAACAGGCAACTGCTGAAAAGCTCATGACATAAAACCTATACTACAGGGATTCTTCTGTTATGTAAATGTCTAAACCTATGTTTATCAAACACATTGTGAGCTTTCACCATGAAAAGGGCCTATTAGTACATGGATATAGCTGAAAGTGGCAAAGCTCCAAAGAAAAGTGACAGGGCATTGCTATGTTACAATGACACACCTGATCTGATTCCTACCTGCAGCACCACAGGGCTTCAAAAAGTCTTTGTAAAGTAATTCACCAAAGCAGAATCACACCCCCTCCACCCTCACAGTATAGCATTTTAGCCTGTGCAGAGACACAACCTCATTGTAACCGTAAACTCCTATAGATACCAACTCTTCACCATTACAATGGCCTGGCCACCTGCACTATCTAACTCCCACATTAGGACAGAATGTGCTCACAAGTTAGGGGCTGGGGACATCAGTACAAATGTACCAATATCCCCAATGCTTACGTCACTTACAAGCCTCTCCCTTCTTACCTACTTTTAAAGATTATGGATTCACCATCTGTGGATTTCAGGAAATTCAACTCGAATTAGATTTGCATCAAAGAAATTTGATAAACAATATACAATATGCATATTAAACACATACATTATGAATGCACCTTCTGAAGAAACCTGTGGAGTAAATCCATGTGGAGAGCATAAGATCCTTACAGGGGCACAGGACACTATGTGCACAGCAAACTACTTTCCCTACTACTCTGCCTTTAAAGGCAGGAGAGGGAGTTGAAGCAAAGTTTATGGCAAGGTTTGATTTGCAGTCCTTAAGTACCCTGTTGTGATACCCCTCAGTGTGTATGTGATTTGGGGGTTGCTGCTTACCTGCTTGTGATTTTTGGCAAGCTTTTCACTTAGTGCATAACCTTTATGAGTCTCAGAGTACTACTACATGTAATTTGAACAGTATATATATGAAGCCCTCCTTTATGTCTAATACAGGGTATATCTGAGTCCCTCTTCTATCCAAATTTTGGCAGTTCTTGCTTCCTTCATAAATGAATAATTTCCAATATTTTAATAACAATTGTAATTTTGGTTTACATATATCATTATTTTTTAAAATTCTTTTTTAAATTTTGCCTTATATACTAGTCATTATACAGGAAATAAGGTTTCATATCATTTTCCTGTTCCTGTAACGGTCAACTTCTTGTCGGATTTGAATGTTTTATTGTCAGTCCGTAACCCCCTTAAGACCCAAGGGTGGTTTGCACGTTCATGACTGGGCCAATTTTTAAAAATTCTGACCACTGTCCCTTTATGAGGTAATAACTCTGAAATGCTTCTATGGATCCTGGTGATTCTGACACTGTTTTCTCGTGACATATTGTACTTCATGTTAGTGGTAAAATTTCATTCAAATAACTTGCGATTATTTGTGAAAAAAATGGAAATTTGGCGAAAATTTTGATAATTTTGCCATTTTCCAAATTTGAATTTTTATGCCCTTAAATTACAGAGATACAGCACACAAAAAACTTGATAAGTAACAATTCCCACATGTTTACTTTACATCAGCACAATTTTGTAACCAAAATTTTTTTTTTAGGAAGTTATAAGGGTTAAAAATTGACCAGCGATTTCTCATTTTTGCAACACCATTTTATTTTTACGGACCACATCACATTTGAAGCCACTTTGCGGGGTCTATATGATAGAAAATACCCAAAAGTGACGCCATTCTAAAAACTGCACCCCTCAAGGTGCTCAAAACCATGTTTAAGAAGTTTATTAACCCTTTAGGTGCGTCACAGGAATTTTTTGAATTTTTTAAAAAAATGAACATTTAACTTTTTTTCACAAAAAAAATAATTCAGGTTCAAATTTTTTTATTTTACCAAGGGTAACAGGAGAAATTGGACTGCAAAAGTTATTGTGCAATTTGTCCTGAGTACCCTGATACCTGATATGTGGGGGGGAAACACTGTTTCGGTGCATGGCAGAGCTCAGAAGGGAAGGAGCGCTGTTTGACTTTTTCAATGCAAAAATGGCTGGAATTCAGATCAGACGCCATGTCGCATTTGGAGAGCCCCTGATGTACCTAAACAGTGGAAACCCCCCACAAGTGAACGCATTTTGGAAACTAGACCCCCCAAGGAACTTATCTAGATATGTGGTGAGAACTTTGAACCCACAAGGGCTTCACAGAAGTTTATAACGTACAGTGGTACAATTAAAAAATCTTATTTTTTCCACAAAAATGATCTTTTCACCCCCAATTTTTATTTTCCCGAGGGTAACAGGACCATAAAAGTTATTGTGCAATTTGTCCTGAGTATGCTGATACCCCACATGTGGGGGTAAACCACTATTTGGGCACATGGCAGAGCTTGGAAGGGAAGCAGCGTCATTTGACGTTTTTGGGTGGAATTGAGATCGGACACCATGTCCCGATTGGAAAACCCCTGATGTACCAAAACAGTGGAAATCCCCCACAAATGACACTAATTTGGAAACTAGACCCCCCAAGGAACTTAGCTAGATGTGTGGTGAGAACTTTGAACCCCCAAGGGCTTCACAGAAGTTTATAACATACAGCCGTACAATTAAAAAATCATGTTTTCTCCACAAAAATTATCTTTTCACCCTCAATTCTTATTTTTCCAAGGGTAACAGGACCCTAAAAGTTATTGTGCAATTTGTCCTGAGTATGCTGATACCCCACATGTGGGGGTAAACCACTATTTGGGCACATGGCAGAGCTCGGAAGGGAAGCAGCGCCATTTGACGTTTTTGGCTGGAATTGAGATCGGACACCATGTTGCGATTGGAAAACTCCTGATGTTCCAAAACAGTGGAAACCCCCACAAATGACAACATTTTGGAAACTAGACCCCCTAAGGAACTTATCTAGATGTGTGGTGAGCACTTTGAACTCCCAAGGGCTTCACAGAAGATTATAATGCCCGGGCATGAAAATAAAAAAAATGTATTTTTTCCACAAACATGATCAATTAGTCCCCAATTTTTTTATTTTCCCAAGGGTAACAGGAGAAATTGGACCACAAAAGTTGTTGTCCAATTTGTCCTGAGTACGCTGATACCTCATATGTGGGAGAAAACTACTGTATGGGCACACGTCGGGGCTCGGAAGGGAAGTAGTGACGTTTTGGAATGCAGACTTTGATGGAATGGTCTGCGGGTGTCATGTTGCTTTTGGAGAGCCCCTGATGTACCTAAACAGTGGAAACCCCCCACAAGTGACCCCATTTAGGAAAATAGACCCCCTAAGGAACTTATCTAGATATGTGGTGAGCACTTTGAACCCCCAAGGGCTTCTCAGAAGTTTATAATGCCCGGGCATGAAAATAAAAAAATCATATTTTTTCCACAAACATGATCAATTAGTCCCCATTTTTTTATTTTTCCAAGGGTAACAGGAGAAATTGGACCCCAAACGTTGTTGTCCAATTTGTCCTGAGTACGCTGATACCTCATATGTGGGAGAAAACTACTGTATGGGCACACGTCGGGGCTCGGAAGGGAAGTAGTGACGTTTTGGAATGCAGACTTTGATGGAATGGTCTGCGGGTGTCATGTTGCTTTTGGAGAGCCCCTGATGTACCTAAACAGTGGAAACCCCCCACAAGTGACCCCATTTAGGAAAATAGACCCCCTAAGGAACTTATCTAGATGTGTGGTGAGCACTTTGAACCCCCAAGGGCTTCTCAGAAGTTTATAATGCCCGGGCATGAAAATAAAAAAATCATATTTTTTCCACAAACATGATCAATTAGTCCCCATTTTTTTATTTTTCCAAGGGTAACAGGAGAAATTGGACCCCAAACGTTGTTGTCCAATTTGTCCTGAGTACGCTGATACCTCATATGTGGGAGAAAACTACTGTATGGGCACACGTCGGGGCTCGGAAGGGAAGTAGTGACGTTTTGGAATGCAGACTTTGATGGAATGGTCTGCGGGTGTCATGTTGCTTTTGGAGAGCCCCTGATGTACCTAAACAGTGGAAACCCCCCACAAGTGACCCCATTTAGGAAAATAGACCCCCTAAGGAACTTATCTAGATGTGTGGTGAGCACTTTGAACCCCCAAGGGCTTCTCAGAAGTTTATAATGCCCGGGCATGAAAATAAAAAAATCATATTTTTTCCACAAACATGATCAATTAGTCCCCATTTTTTTATTTTTCCAAGGGTAACAGGAGAAATTGGACCCCAAACGTTGTTGTCCAATTTGTCCTGAGTAGGCTGATACATCATATGTGGGAGAAAACTACTGTATGGGCACACGTCGGGGCACGGAAGGGAAGTAGTGACATTTTGGAATGCAGACTTTGATGGAATGGTCTGCGGGTGTCATGTGCGTTTGGAGAGCTCCTGATGTACCTAAACTATTGAAACTCCCCACAAGTGACCGCATTTTGTAAACTAAACCCCCCCATGGAATTTATCTAGATATGTGGTGAGCACTTTGAACCCCCAAGTGATTCACAGAAGTTTATAACGCCCGGGCGTGAAAATAAAAAAATCATTTTTTTTCGCAAAAATGATATTTTTGCCCCCAATTTTTTATTTTTCGAAGGGTAACAGGAGAAATTGGACCCCAAAAGTTGTTTTGCAATTTGTCCTGAGTAGGCTGATACCCTATATGTGGGGGTAAAACACTGTTTGGGCGCATGGCAGAGCTTGGAAGGGAAGGAGCACCATTTGACTTTTTCAACTCAGAATAGGCTGGAATTGAGATCCGATGCCATGTTGCAATTGGAGAGCCCCTGATGTGCCCAAACAGTGGAAACCTCCAATTCTAACTCCAACCCTAACCGCATCACACCCCTAACTCTAATCTCAGCCCTAACCCTAGCCCTAGCCATAACTCTAGCCCTAGCCCTAACCCTAACCCTAATTGGAAAATGGAAATAAATACATTTTCTTTTAATTTTAATATTTTTCCCTAACTAATGGGGTGATAAAAAGGGGTTTGATTAACTATTTATAGCGGTTTTTATGCTTGGCACCTGTCACATGCTAAAAGACGCTTTTTATTGTAAAAATAGTTTTTGCATCACCACATATTGAGAGCTATAATTTTTCCATATTTTGACCCACCGAGTCATGTGAGGTCTTATTTTTGCGGGACGAGTTGACATTTTTATTGGTACCATTTTCGGGCACGTGACATTTTTGATCACTTTTTATTCTGATTTTTGGGACGCAGAATGAGCAAAAACCAGCGTTTCATGAATTTCTTTTGGGGGTGCGTTTACACCGTTCCGTGTACGGTAAAATTGATAAAGTGGTTTTATTCTTCGGGTCAGTACGGTTACAGCGATACCTCATTTATGTCTTTTTTTATGTTTTGTCGGTTTTATGCAATGAAAACTACTTTATATAAAAAATAATTATTTTTGCATCGCTTTATTCTGTGAGCTATAACTTTTTTATTTTTTTGCTGATGATGGTGTATGGCAGCTCATTTTTTGCAGGACAAGATGACGTTTTCAGCGGTACCATGGATATTTATATGTGTCTTTTTCATTGCGTGTTATTGCACTTTTTGTTTGGCGGTATGATAATAAATCATTATTTTTTGCTTTGTTTCTTATTTTTATTTTTTAAGCGGTTCACTAAAGGGGTTAACTAATGAAACAGTTTCATAGGGTGGTTCATTACGGATGCGGTGATAACAAATATGTGTACTTCTATTGTTATTTTCTTTTTTTAATTCCAAAAAATGAATTTATTGGGGAATATTTTTTTTTTCTAATTTATTTAGCGATTTTTTTAAAATTATTTTTACACTTTTTTTTAAACTTTATTAGGTTGTCCCAGGGGGGACATCACTGTCCTGTGACAGATCGCTGATCTGTCACATCACAGATCACTGTGACAGAGCAGCGATCTGTCACAGGCATAGATGCAGACTTCCTCATGCCTGCGCTTTGCAGGCACTGAGGAAGTCAGCTCCCTACAGGCCCCCGAAGGTCCCTGTCGCCATCTTGGATCCGGGGACCTGTAGGGAAAGAGACCCCAGCAGCAGCTGTTCACTAATGTGAACAGACTGTTTAAAAGTCTGTTCACATTAGTGAACCATCGGGCGTTTCCCACTGCACTCCTATTCAGAGTTTGATCCATCAATACTCAGTACCCTCTAACATCTAACGCTTATGAGTTTATTGCCTTGATCCTACAGGTAACTATATATATATTATATATATATATTTTTATTCTCCATTGATTCATAGCGCGAGTATCATTTTGTTTAAATTGTTTATTTTCACCCCTGGTGGTGTGGGGGTTCCTTACTCGTTGCTGAATCAACCCTGCACACTAGCGCCGTTGGTATATTGTATATATATCAAATTAATATTATTTTGCCCTCTTAAGCCCATTTTCATGCTTATACAACCTTTTTATTTGTAGGCTCATTTTCTAAGAGTTTTGTAAAGCATGACCTCCCCATAATTTAACAACTGTCAACAAGTTCATACACTTTTCGTATATTGATTGTCTTTTGTTCTCAACTACTCTTCTACTCAATGCACACCACTGTTTCCTGAGTGTAATTTGTTTACTTTGCTTTTGATGTTTTAGCTTCCTTTCTTTCATATGGCAGAATGTTTTTTTTCTAGAGGAAATTATTCTTCTAACAGCTGCTGTGTAAATGAAAGAACACTTCTCCAAGGACCATCACTTCTTCCAGGACAATGACCTACACTCACTCAGCATCTGCTGTATTCATCAAAGCCTAAAAATCGGACTTACTCCTGTGTCCAAACATGAAAAATAAATATGCTGCTAAATACAAAATGACACGTCAGGATGTTTTAAAAAAGTAACCTACGGGCAGATACCGCATTTGAAATATAAAAAACACTTATATTTACATGCTTTTCATTTTTTATTTAAATAGCAAATTATAGTTGTAAAAAAGTTTCTTAGTCTATTACCCTGTAACTGGATGTAACTGATAGCGTGATACATCACTGCTCTATGGAAAAAATATTAAAATGATTAGCCTATGTGATGTCTAGTAAACCTTTTGGAGACATTTTTAAACTGGTGGAGATAGATGGACAGTTTTGTTCAATAGCACCTTCATCAGCTGACATTTCAGGAACAAAAGAGTTGTGCAGTCTGTGATGAAATCTGCACTGATATTAGTAGGAGAATCTATAATGGCTATATATTAGTAACTTACATAAAATCATGTCATGTCTTATCTATTAAAATAGTGATAAAATTGCCAAAACTTTCAAGAGTAATTGCACACTGTGTTTTTTGTTAAGTTTTTGGAGGAGAAACTGAGTGGAAAACTCTCCAAATCTTTTTAAAAATGCAAAACTGCTCAAAAAGGTTTCCTTTTTTGTTTAAGCTTGAAAAACTCAGGTAAAGACATAATAGTGTAAAAGCTCAAAAATAGATCAAAAACATTTGCGCAATGGGGAGTTGTACCAAATTTTTGCAACTTTTAGAACTTTCATGTCAGCTTGAATCAGACTCTCCAAAAATGGCCAGAGCAGAGGTGAAGTTGGAGCAGGTCAGGGTGTTTCCACATCTGTTTGTTAAATGTATAAATGTGCCAGAGTTTTGCATGCCAGAAATGCTATCGAGTTGCTAGCATAGCTCTTGTAGCATTTAAGGCGTAGTGGACATAGGGCGTAGGAGGCATTAAGGGTGTTACCAGTCTTCTACAATTTAGAAAAATGATGACCACAGCCCATTTTGCTGACTTTGCGTAATGGGAAATAAAAAAATCTTTATTATGGACAAAACAGAGTTTTAGACAATATGAGTAGAATTTAGTTCCATTTAAATATATTCGCCCATCTCTGATTAATCGCAATATGTCTGTAGGATTGCACAATATATTTCTATAGGCATGTACATTAAGGTAATTAGAAGTAAAGTTTTATGATAAATTTATTCTTAATATTATAAATTAATATCAATTGTTTAAGAAAATGCTGCAACAATATTTCCTAGAGTATTCTCATATGTCATGATTAAATTAAGTCACAAATGCTTGTATAGCCATTTTAGTGTGAAAAATGGAATATTCACAATATAATTTCTTTAAAACAGATTTCAAGAAATGCGTTATAAGACTTTAAGATTGATCACAAATCCTGGCATTTATTCACATTAAACTCTCACTATATTAAAGTTAAACATTTCTGAATATCATTTAGATAATATTGCTGCAGATACAAAATCGTTTATTACCCGAGGTATAGTTGAAAAAAGTTACAGTATATATTATTGATGTTTAACGATGTATTATTCTAAGAACAACTTGTAGGCTTGAGAAACGATTAACTAGCATAGAGAGAGATAAATCATGAAAATCATTGTTATCATCAAAGGCAGTTCAGTAGTACTATGACAATAGTCACAATGAAGGAAACAGCTGTGTTATGACTATTTTTCTCAAATTTCCACACTCAAAAGGAGAATACAGTGGGTACAGAAAGTATTCAGACCCCTTTAAATTTGTCATTCTTTGTTTCATTGCAGCTATTTGGTAAATTCAAAAAAGTTAATTTTTTTCTCATTAATGTACAGTCTGCACCCCATCTTGACTGAAAAAAAACAGAAATGTAGAAATTTTTGCAAATTTATTAAAAAAGAAAAACTGAAATATCAAATGGTCATACGTATTCAGACCCTTTGCTCAGACACTCATACTTAAGTCACATGCTGTCCATTTTCTTGTGATCCTCCTTGAGATGGTTCTACTCCTTCATTGGAGTCCAGCTGTGTTTAATTAAACTGACAGGACTTGATTTGTAAATTAACACACCTGTCTATTAAAGACTTCACAGCTCACGGTGCATGTTAGACCAAATGAGAATCATGAGGTCAAAGGAACTGGCCAAGAAGCTCAGAGACAGAATTTTGGCAAGGTACAGATTTGGCCAAGGTTACTAAAGAATTTCTGCTGTACTCAAGATTCGTAAAAGCATAGTGACCTCCATAATCCTTAAATGGAAGAAGTATGGGACCACCAGAAGTCTTTCTAGACCTGGGCATCAATCCAAACTGAGCAATTGTGGGAGACGAGCCTTGGTGAGAGATGTAAAGAAGAACCCCAAGATCACTGGGGCTGAGCTCGACAGATGCAGTAGGGAGATGGGAGAAATTTCCTGTAACAATTATGTGGGTACTATGGAATCTGATTGCATGGGATAAAATGAATCTGAGATAAAAGCTGAGGCAAACAAGTGTATTTAACAAAGAAGTGAAACCAAAACTAACAGATATTTCCCTGCAATTGTAACGAAGTGCACAGCACAATATAGAAATGTTCAGCAAACTGAATAGTGGAGCACAACCGCTAATACGAACCAGTCCAGCAGTCATATGACGCAGGAGTGCACACAGCACTTAAACATGGATGTCCAGCAGTAATATGAGTGAGAATACACATAGAACTTAAATGTGGAAGTCCAGCAATAATATATTCCCAAGTGCGCACGGCACTTATATCTGTAAGTCAAGAAATACGCAGGTGGAACGTTAACAGGAGGTCTCTAAATGTACGTTTTGAGCTGAAAAGTCCCACTCAAGTCGAACACTGCAGCCCAACAGATATAGTCCAAGAAGAGATAATGGAGTAAGCAACCCCCGTCTGGATCAAGGAGCCGCACAGAGGACTGAAGACAGCTGTAAGTGGAGAGGCAGAGCACTGAGTAATGAGCCGCAGCAGCAGCTGTGAGTCCAGAAGCAAACAGGCAGAAGCTCAGGAGCCAACAGCAACAAAATACTCCGGCAAGGAGCCAGACTAAAATAGCAGGACAGACGGGAAGTTCAAGGGCAGGGCGAAGTACCATACTCCAACTTGGACAAGGGCAAAACAGGCTCCAAGGAACATCCGGAAACCTTACATTACTCCCACCTTAGAAGTGGCCTCAAGACGATTCAGGACCAGGTTTCCCAGGATATTTCTGATGGAACAAAGCAATTTTTTGAGGAGCACAGATATTACTTACAGGCTCCCAAGAGTTCTCCTCAGACAAATATCCCTGCCAATTAATAAGGTACTGCAGCTGATTCCTATGGATCTTAGAGTTCAGAATCTTTTCCATAATTGTTCTTGTCCATCCACCAACACAGGCTGAGTTGGAGGCGCAATATGACCCTGAAAGTTATACCTATGTTTGGGTGTGAAGAGGTGCATGGGAATATACCACCCAAAAAAAGACACTGGATTTGAGGTTGTTTCACTGTTATCATGCAGTGGTGTACATAAGTCTTGCCCAATCCAGCCCTTGTTCATTTTTATGAGTCAGCCTGTCAGCATTTTCAGTTGACAGGCAGATGCGCTTATCAATTATAATTCCACCAGCGGCACTAAAGACGCGCTCCGACAAAATGCTAGCGGCAGGACAGGTCAGGACCTTGAAGGCGTAGAGAGCAAGTTCATGCTACGTATCCAGCTTTGAGACCCAATAATGAAGAGGCACAGAGGAATTTTGGAGGATGTTGGTATGGTCAGCAAGGTACTCCTTCACCATCTTCCAAAACTTTGCACTCCTTGTGAGAGTACCCCATGCCTCAGGGCCACTGCAATGGGAGGGTCTGAGAAAAGTCTCCCAGAACTCTTCCAGTGTTACCCTGTCTCTGCTGGATTGGAGTTGTGTCTCTTTTACCTGTACTCCTTGGTTGTTCAATGAACTGTGTCCTCTGCCGCCAGCGTTTTCAGATGGGAATTTTCTTAATTATTCTGCAACAAGAGCCATATGGTACTGCAACATTTTAGTATATCTGTCTGCCTCTGGAAGAAGAGATTGAAAGCTCTCCTTGAAGAGTGGGTCTAGACGTGTCACAAACCAGTAATGACTGTCAACCAAAATTATGACAATGCGAGGGTCACGGGAAAGGCAGCGCAACATAAAGTCAGCCATTCATGTCAGACTGCTAACAGGCAAGACTTCTGTGTCCTCACTAAGAGGATGACTGACCATGCTCTCCTCCTCCTCCCCCTCCTCCTCTCTATCCTCAGACCATCCATGCTGAACAGACAGTATGACAATTGTGCTTGCAGTACCGTCTATAGCGCATGAAAGTAGTTCCTGCTCTTCCTCCTCTTCCTCACTGTCAACCAATCCACATTGGAATGACATGAGGCTGGGCTGTGTGTAATCACCCTGTATGCTTCCTTGCTCCATCTCATCATGCTTAGCCTGCAATGCCACCTTTTTGATTGTGAGCAGAGAGCGTTTCAGAAGACAGAGAATCGGGATGGTGATGCTAGTGATGGTGTCATCGCCGCTCACCATCTTGGTGGACCCCTCAAAGTTTTGTAGGATGGTACATACTGTATGTCTGACATTCATGCCCACTCCCGAGGTCTTGTGTGTGGAATCTGAACTGAATAACGACGGCCTTGTTGATGCTGGTAGTCAATAACTGCCCTCTTCTGCTCACAAATCCTTTACAACATGTGCAGTGTTGAGTTCCAATGGGGACATCACACACCAGTCGGTGAGTCATAATCTGCAAACATTGCTGAGGCATGCCAAGGATGGTAGAAGCTGGAGCTGACTTTCTAAAATGGGCACACAGGCAGCGTACTTTGACAAGCACTTCTGGCAGCTCCGGGTAGTTTTGAGAAAACGTTGAGCAACGTGGTTAAGGATGTGGGCCAGGCATGGTACGTGTGTGAGCTTTCCTTGCCTCAGGGCCGCCTCCAGGTTCTGGCCATTATCACACATGACCATGCCTGGCTGTAGGTTCAGCGGTGTCAGCCACAAATCTCCTTGCTCTTTCAGAGCTGTCCACAACTCTTTAGCATTGTGCGGTTTGTCATCAAAGCATATTAGCTTCAGTACAGCCTGTTGATGCTTGGCTGAGGCAGTACTGCAGTGCTTCCAGCTTATGACTGATGTGGTAATTTCAGAGATGGAGGCTGAAGAGTAGAAGGAAGAGGAGGAGGATGAGGTGCAGGAGCAGTACATTGTGGGGGCAACACTGATTGACGTAGGGCCCGCAATCCTCAGCGTCGGGAAGACATGTTCCATCCCAAAATCCCTCTGGGTCCCGGCTTCCACTATGTTAACCCAGTGTGCCATCAGGGAGATGTAGCATCCCTGCCCACAAGCACTTGTCCTTGTGTCTGTGGTTAGGTGGACTTTCCCATTAACAGGATTGTTCAGGGCACAGGTAATGTGGGACACGTACTTGTGTAATGCCATAACAGGACAGCGAGAGAAATAGTGGAGGCTAGGGACCGAGTACCTTGGGACAGCCGTTGCCATCATGTTGCGGAAAGCTTGCGTATCCACGAGCCTAAAAGGCAGCATTTTGAGCCAAGCAGATGAGAAATGTGTGAATTTAGTACTGTGGCCTGTCGGGCGTTGGCTGTGTATTTATGCTTGTGTTCCAATGACTCAGGTATGGACAACTGAAGGCTGTGCTGGGACAAGGATGTGAACGTGCTTGATGATCATGGTAGCTGAATGTGGGCAGTGACAGGTGCAGGGTAGGAGGCATCTTCTCATGCAATGTGGACAGAGGATTGGCTTGCACGCACCACAGTGGAAGAAGCAGTGTCTTCACCAACAGACACTGTTCCTGGAGCCTGGTGTTCAGCCCACAAAGTCTGGTGCTTTGCTGCCATGTGCTTGATCATGCTGGTGGTGGTCAGGCTGGTAGTTTTACTACCCCTGCTGATGCGGGCATGGCAGGTGGTGCAAATGACCTGCTTGGGGTTATCGGCAGAGTCTTTAAAAAACAACCAGATTGGGGAAGTCCTAACAGTTGCACTGCCAACTTCTGTCGTGTTGGTGTTATGAGGAATGGTTGCACGCCATCTGTCTGCGGACACCACAATGCTTTTTCCTACCTTATGGGGCGCTACACCTCCCTCCCCCTGTGTGCTGTTTTACTGGCTCTGCATGTCCTCCTGCCAGGTTGGGTAAGTTACTATATCATCCACCACCTCGGCTTCCACTTCTGCACCCTGGTCCTCCTCATGACTTTCTGGTAATTGTGTCTCATCATCGTGCACCTGTTTTGACACTTTCCCACTGTCGCCTTCATGTGAATGTGGCTGCTCAAAAATTTGGGCATCGCAACATTCAATCTCATCTTGCCCCGCTTCAAGTGGACCGGGCAAGAGGCCCGAATCTATTAATGGAAAAGTGAACAGCTCTTCAGAGTGTCCAAGTGTAGGATCAGTTGTCTCCGGGCACTCGGCATGGCGGGAGGAAGGAGGATCAGGGTGAGGAATATGTGGCCCAGACTCACGGCTACTCAGACTTGACCGTGTAGAAGAAGGTGCTGGTGGTGGTGGAAAAGTGAGTGGAAACATTATCCGCTCTCCAACCAACAAACTTTTGACGTTGCTCTGGTTTCCATAGGGCTGTTCTGTGGTCCCCTATGAATTCGGACAGGATGGTCATGCTTGAACATGTGGGTGTTTGTGGTGGCACAATTTCACCTTGCCCACGGCCTCAGCCTCGACCTCTGAATGCTCCATCACCATCACGTCCACTTCCCCGTCCCTTGCCACACCCCTTGCCCATTTTAAATAGACTACAATATTTTCCACGTTCACTGCAAATGGCTGAATTGGGAGCAAACTTGTATGTGATCCGTGTGCCGGAAAACCACACTTTAAAATATCTGTAATGCAGGTAAAAAAAATTTTTTTTTCATCAAACTGGTGTAAATAATCAGGGTAAGACATAGCAAATACCGTGGAATGGAGGCCTGAAATGCAACAATTTGTAGCCCACAGATAGATCATGCATCTGAAGGAGATACCACACTGCTCAATATGTGGCATGTATGTTTGTTTTTTTTACAGAAAAATGCTGTATAGAATTATGGTAAGACACAGCAAAAACAGTTGAATGAAGCCCTCAAATGCCATCATTTTTAGCCCACAGATAGGAGAGGCGTTTGACAGATATATCACACTGTTCAATATGTGGCCAGTATTTCTGATTTTTTTTTATAGAAAAATACTGTATAGAATTAGGCTGGGATCACACTACCATGAGCGATGCGAGAAACTCACACGAGTTTCTCGCATCAACACCCGGCGCTGCTGCCAGCACTCAGGACCGGAGCTGCGGCTGCATAGTAATACATGCAGCCGCAGCTCCAGTCCTGATTGCTGGCGGTAGCGCCAGATGTTGATGAGAGAGACTCGTGCAAATTTCTCACATCACACACGGTAATGTGATCCCAGCCTTAGGGTAAGATACAGCAAAAACAGTTGAATGGAGCCCTCAAATGCCACAATTTTTAACCCACAGATAGAAGAGGTGTATGAAGGAGAAACCACACTGTTCAATATATGGCCTGTATTTTTTTAATTTTTACCCCAAAATAGTCTATAAGATTAGGGTAAGACACAGTAACAAAGGTGAATGTAGGCCTACAGATAGATCAGTCATCTGATGGAAATACCACACTGTTTTATATGTGGCCTATATTTTTTTATTTTTTACATTCTGGCCCTCCTCTACAAGGCATACCCCTGTGCGGCTGCCAAAGAAAAGGAGTTGAGTAGCCCGTCCAGTAAAAAAAGTTAGTAAAATGCTGCTCAACAACTCATTGCATCAAAACAAACATACTTCTTATCTTTCATATCATCCCTGTCTCACAACACTAAACAGCTATTCAGTACTTTCAATTCTCTCCTCGTCCCCAGCTCCTCCTCCCTATCAACTTATCTCAGCTGAAGACTTTGCCTCATTCTTTAACCAGAAGATTGACAATATAAGGCAAAGCATTTGCCTAAAGTCCCCAGAGCCCCTCCTCGTAAATAACCAACTCTCCCCCTCCAAAACCGACTTCTTCACCATCATGGAACATCAACTTTCCTCTTTACTCTCCAAATTACATTTCACGACCTGTGAACTTGACCCAATCCCGTCCCACCTCATACCAAACTTTTCAACAGTCTTCATCCCAAAACTATCCTACCACTTCAACCTGTCACTAACAACTGTTGTCTTCCCCTTATGCTTCACACATATCTTGATTACATCCACTCTCAAAAAGCCCTCCGTTGACCTATCCTTTGTGTATATTTATCACCCCATATAAGTTCTCAGCTATGCCTCAAAACTAGTGGAACAACATGTCAATTTTGAACTGTCCTCAAGCCTTTCCCTTTCTTTGGCAGCTGTGGCCACTGCCTTTCGGGGCTTATCTACAGCATTCTGAGGGTGGTCTGGTCTGATGGGTATCGCAGGTCCGGGTCTGGCGCCTCCCGTCTTCATGCGATGTCATCATCTTCCTTGCTTCGTGTCATGGCTCCTGCACAGGCGTAATGATCTGCCCTTTTGAGGGCAGAGCCAAATACTGCAGTGCGCAGGGAAAGGTCAGAGAGGCTCAGCGCCTTTGCACTGCAGTACTTGGCTCTGCCCTCATCAGGGCAGATAAGTACGCCTGCGCAGGAGCCACAACACGAAGCAAGGAAGATGACGACATCATATGAAGATGAGAGGTGCCGGACACAGACCTGCGATGCCCATCAGACAGGACCACCCCTGGGAGAGTATAATAAAACTTGTTTTTCTTACCTTTCAGGTTAGATCGGGGGCTTATCTACAGCATTCTAGAATGCTCTAGAATGGTCTAGAATGCTGTAGATAAGCCCCAAAAGGCAGTGACCGCAGCTTATAGCTGAAAAAAGAGGAGACAGGTTCCCTTTAAGATCATTGCACTTGTTTTTATTATGTATACCTTTTTCATATAAATGGCACTATAACAATAAATGCTAATAATAATAATACTGCTGTGCGGATGCCAAAGATAGGGAGTTGAATAGGCCATACAGTAGCTGAAGTTTTCAAAAAACTGTGCAATTATAATATTTCTACTCTGAGAAATTGATGACACTTTAGTGGTGTGTGTTGATAATTTTTGGAAATGTTTGTACTCCAAGTTGGATCTCCATCATGTGTGTTGCCTGTAAAAGTAAGGCTCCCAGACTGGCATTACTTTCAGTCAACTACCTGTGTCTTTAAACTTAAATTTATATAACATTTGTGGTATACCAAGCTGATATTAGTGCCACCTGAGTGTAGTTGATCAAAAATCACATTTAAGCTGTTGCATGAGGTTTCAGGGCTCCCAGCAAAACAGGCTTACCCTGGTTCTTCTGAAGATGTTGTCTACGTGTTTGGTTTTTCTTCCCACTGAATTCACTGAGGTTTGGATAGGTTCAACAAACTGGTTTGTTCTGCGAACCGTTTGGTGGACATCGGTCTGTTTATCAAATCTGAACATAACTGACCCTTGAAAGGTTTACTCGTCTCTATCACATCCTCTCTATATACTGCAATAAAGATTTATCGTCCCCTGTCTGTCCCAAATGTGATGTGAATCTATGCATGTAGAACAGGGTAAGCCAAACAACTTTTTTCTCAATGCTCCCAATTTATTTATTGCTTGATCAGCTGCTAATGCTTGTTATGATAAGCTTTATTGCAGCAAATGTTATCAGGCTACATTCACACGATTGTATTTTTGGTCAACGTGCTCTCCGTGAAAGAAAAAATCCTTGACCCCATAAAACGGCACTACGTGCAATGTTATTCAAATGAGCTATTCAGATTACAGTTTTATACAAACCAAATGTTCATGTGAAAAAGATCACAGGACAAAGTGGTATTCTGTATTTTGGATGAGACTTGACTATTGAAGTCTATAGGTGTGCAAAAAGAAAAATTGGATTCCACATGAATCCACTGTAGAGCATCAGATTTTTACTGATACTTTTTAAAAACTAACACAGGAAACTATCCGTTCTTGTAAATTTTATTAACTTCTGATGTGTAAAAATGGATTCCATATGAATGACAATATAGGTGAAAAAAAAATTTCTGGATGAAAATTATAAAAGTGATAAAGCAATAAATTCAATATTGTTCAGAAATAAATGGGTGGTCTAAAACCGAAGATGAATTTCATACTAAATGTCTATTTAATTCAAGAATCTAATCACTTTTCTAGTATTCTTCAATTAAATATTCATTACTGTTTCCTCTCTACCTTAATTTCCTGTCTGCTAGTTTGGTTGTTTTTTACTGCCAAAGACGTTTTGATGGAGAATCCTAGTGCATTTTGGGATATGCACATGTGACGTCATCAGGGGGCAAAGATTGTGGTCACTACCACTACTTCTTTTCCCACCTTTAAGCAAAAAGTTATCAGTGACATTTGTTTCATGGACTGGGCTAGTCCATGCTTGCCATATTATCTCCTTACAATTTGCCCTGGTAGTGTGCTATTTTGCTGACTTATCACTTCTCTATAGAGCCAGCAAAAGTGTGCACTACCACTATGCATTCAAAGAAATTTATAACCATGATGTAAAATTATCAGATGAGCAAGGATTAGCCCATCACTGATACTGCATTTCAGTGAGGGGGCAGAGACCGCAGTAGTGATCACAGCCTTTTCCCGCTGATGATGGCTCATTTCAGTTTCCCAGTATTCATTGGGGATACAATTTCATTGGAAGTTAAAAAAAAAACAGGAGGTTGGAATGGAGGGTACGTTAGGGAAATTTCAATTTCAATTTAATAGAAAAATACAATAGAATAATACAGTTAAATTGATATACATTTATTATGAAATTCACCTCTAGTTTTGGACTGCCCCTTTAACTTCAGCCAATTGGTTTGGCCCTCCAGAGCAGCATCAGTCTTTCATGTGTCCCCTTGGGAAAATTAATTGCTCACCCCTGCAGTAGACCAGTGAACTCTAACGTTATACGTTTTAGCTACCAGCTTTTCAAAGCTGACTGCATAGTGTAAAAGTTATGAACATCCTAATCGATGTTTAACAGGGAATGGCATGGGCATGGTTTCCAAAAAGCTACATTGCTTTGATGTATAGTAGACTATGGGCGTTACTATATTTACAGGATGTTTTCAGGCTTGGCGTTAAAGGCTACAGTTGCTTTGTGTTCACACTATGCTCTGTCAGGATTCTCCGGTTTACTGTAAGTGCCGGGTACTAAGTCACATGATCACATATATACAAATCACATACATGTGCTTACATGCCAACTGGATGTGCAAGGCCATGCCCAATGCAAGTACCGTATATACTCGAGTATATGCCGAGACACCTAATTTTGCCATGGAAAACTGGGTAAGCTTATTGACTCGAGTATAAGCCGAGTATGCCTTGTCCCCTCATCCCTGTCCTGGTATGCATGGCTCCCCCCACTGTCCTGGTATGCATGGCTCCCCCATCCCTGTACTGGTATCCATGGCTCCCCCATCCCTGTACTGGTATGCATGGCTCCCCCTTCCCTGTACTGGTATGCATGGCTCCCTGCTCCCTATCATTGTATACATGGCTCCCTGGACCTTGTCCTGCTATGCATAGCTTATTATCTCCAATCCTACTCACCCTCCAGCATGCCCTCGCAGCATCTCGATGGTCCCGGTGCCTTCACAGCATCTCAGTGTTTCCGGCTTCCAGCAGCTCTTCCGGCACGATGACGTGGCACCGCTCATTAAGGTAATGAATATGCGCTCCACGCCTATGGAAGTGGAGACGCATGCATATTTTTTACCTTAATGAGCGGCACCACGTAATCGCGCCGGAAGAGCTGCTGGAAGCTGGAACCATTGAGATGCTGTGACGGCACCAGGACTACCGACATGCTGTGATGGCACGCTGGTGGGTGAGTAGGATGACTTCTGGAAGTTGGTGGCTGTCACTGTGCGCTGCTATAAGAGAAATGAATATTCATTTCTCTTTAGCAGCAGGCACAATTACAGCCACAATTGCCAGCTCCTGTCTCCTGTCCTCCTCTGCTCTGCAACTCCTCCTCCCCTGTCAGATTTCTGGACAATTGCCTCGTGTATAAGCCAAGAGGGGGGGAGGGCGTTTTCAGCACAAAAAAGTGCTGAAAAACTCAGCTTATACATGAGTATGCATCGTAAATTGAGTGAGAATAGACACATCGAGTTGAGTGATACGGGTCGATCAAATTCCAAAAAACGCCGACATTAGCTAAAGTCGGGTTTCACCGATCGAAACCCGACCATAGCGTGAGGTCGGCCATGAGGTCGCCGATCAGAGCGCCAAAGTCACGTTTCAAATAATGCTTCCAGCACCTTTTCTTAGACAATGATGGAGGACACACTGTGGGCAACGCAATGACATGGGCAATGGCCACCAACATTTTAGAGAAGGGCATTGAAGTGATTGGCTGGCTTTGTGTGGCGTCATAGTGGGTATAAAAGGCTGTGACCACCAACTTACTTCTGCCGATCTTAGAATAGGGAGAGGTGCTGTTGCTGTTGCTGCTGATTCTGAATAGGGATAGCGTTAGGCAGGGAAGAAGAAAAGCAAAATTGCTTCTGTTGATAGCGATTTTCACTGTACAGTTAGTGTGCAGTGAAAGGGGAGGATTTTTGTTGTGTGCAGCAGCGCTGGTGGTGAATAGGTTGCCTTTTAAGGCTACCTGCTAGCTGCATTGCTGTGTGCACACTGCTGTTCAAACTGCTTTTTTCAGAGCACTCCAACTTTTATTATTTTGTTCTGGTGAGTTACTGAGCGCTCATTATTTCAAACACCATATAGCGTTGTACGCTCCTCACACACTACTGTGTACCGGCTGGTTTCACGGACAAATAGAAGCTATCTTGGTGTGACTCCGGAAAAACAAGCTGAGGAGATTTTCCATTTTTCCAGACCTACAACTTATAGAGCTGTCCGCTTTTCAAACAATTTCGTATATCTGCTGTTATGATGACAATCAAAACTAGACAGAGACAGCGTGTGTCAGTCCGTATATAAATAGACGGAAATTGACAATTTTCCATACAGACACCGTATAGCGATGTACGCTCCTCACAAACGACCGTGTACCGCCTTATATCACGGACAAATAAATAGAAGCTATCTGTGTGTGACTCCGGAAAAACAAGCCGAGGAGATTTTCCATTTTTCCACACCTACACCTTAGAGAGCTGTCCGCTTTTCAAACAGTTTCGTATATCTGCTGTTTGAACACGGTCAAAGCTAGACAGAGACAGCATGTGTCAGTCCGTTAAAAAAATAGACGGAGACTGACAATTTTCCATACACACACCGTATAGCAGTGTACGTTCCTCACACTCTACCGTGTACCGGCTGGTATCACGGACAAATAGAAGCTATCTGGGTGTGACTCTGGAAAAACAAGCAGAGGAAATTTTCCATTTTTCCCGACCTACACCTTAGAGAGCTGTCCGCTTTTCAAACAGTTTCGCATATCTGCTGTTTAATTACGGTCAAAACTAGACGGAGACAGCATGTGTCAGTCCATATAAAAATAGACGGAGATCGACAATTTTCCATACACACACCGTTTAGTGGTGTACGTTCCTCACACACTACCATGTACCACCTTGTATCATGGACAAATAGAAGCTATCTGTGTGTGACTCTGGAAAAACAAGCCGAGGAGATTTTCCATTTTTCTAGACCTACACCTTAGAGAGCTGTCCGCATTTCAAACAGTTTTGTATATCTGCTGTTTGATAATGGTGAAAACTAGACAGAGACAGAGTGTGTCAGTCCGTATACAAATAGACTGAGATTGACAATTTTCCATACACACATCGTATAGCGGTGTACGCTCCTCACAAATGACCGTGTACCGCCTTGTATCACGGACAAATAAATAGAAGCTATCTGTGTGTGACTCCGGAAAAACAAGCCGAGGAGATTTTCCATTTTTCCATACCTACACCTTAGAGAGCTGTCCGCTTTTCAAACAGTTTCGTATATCTGCTGTTTGAACATGGTCAAAGCTAGACAGAGACAGCGTGTGGCAATCCATTAAAAAAATAGACGGAGATTGACAATTTTCCATACACACACTGTATAGCGGTGTACGCTCCTCAAACACTACCGTGTACCGGCTGATATCACGGACAAATAGAAGCTATCTGGGTGTGACTCTGGAAAAACAAGCAGAGGAAATTTTCCATTTTTCCCGACCTACACCTTAGAGAGCTGTCCGCTTTTCAAACAGTTTTGTATATCTGCTTTTTAATTACGGTCAAAACTAGACAGAGACAGCGTATGTCAGTCCATATAAAAATAGACGGAGATTGACAATTTTCCATACACACACCGTATAGCGGTGTACGTTCCTCACACACTACCGTGTACCACCTTGTATCACGGACAAATAGAAGCTATCTGTGTGTGACTCTGGAAAAACAAGCCGAGGAGATTTTCCATTTTTCTAGACCTACACCTTAGAGAGCTGTCCGCTTTTCAAACAGTTTTGTATATCTGCTGTTTGATAATGGTCAAAGCTAGACAGAGACAGAGTGTGTCAGTCCATATACAAATAGACTGAGATTGACAATTTTCCATACACACATCGTATAGTGGTGTACGCTCCTCACACACTACCGTATACAGGCTGGTATCATGGACAAATAGAAGCTATCTGGGTGTGACTCTGGAAAAACAAGCAGAGGAGTTTTTCAATTTTTCCAGACCTACACCTTATAGAGCTGTCCACTTTCCAAACAGTTTCGTATATCTGCTGTTTAATCAGGGTCAAAACTAGACAGAGACAGCGTGTGTCGGTCCGTATAAAAATAGACAGAGATTGACAATTTTCCATACACACAGGGAATAGAGCTGTCCGATTCTCAAACAGTATTGTATATCTGCCGTTCGCATTACAGTCACATCTATAGAGTCAGCGTGTATTTGTGTGACACTCCGTAGATACATATACGGATATTGTTAGTTACACAAAAAATGTATACAGCTGTACACTTCTGATACAGTTCCGTGTATCTGCTTGTTGGATTATGGTCAAATATGCACTGTGAGAGGGTCTGCGACGAATAAAATATATACACAGATTTAATTTTTTTTATACACCTTACACAGGTGGATGCTCCTCATACAGTAGCATCTCTCTGCTGGTATTTTTGGTACATTTTCCCAAACATGAGGAAGTATGGTGGAAGAGGCCGTGGACGTGGGCAGGGGGGGTGCAGCTGGTACTGATGGTGGTGGTGCATCGGCTGGTTCTGGCAAAAGCATAATAGCAGCTAAGGCAGGAGGTGTTGAGCCTGCATCATCGTCTGGCCCAAGAAGGCCTGTAAGGTTACCTTTTCTTGGAGTAGGAAAACCACTTTTAAAGCCAGGGCATCAGGAACAGGTTTTGGTGTACATTGCCGAAACAGCCACCAGCTCTATTGCCTCCTCCTATGAACGCTCGAAACCTGCAAGCACGGAGTCGTCAGTGCAGGGTTCTGGTCAGGAAAAACACCTTTCCATGTGTCCTTCACCCCCACCAAAAGTTAAGGATGCGGCAGCCCACACTTCAGATTACTCTATGGAGCTCTTTTCACATACCATGCCTGGGTTATCCAGTCAAATCCTGAATTCCCCAGTCCAAGAATAATCTGACATGGAGTGCACTGATGCACAGCCACTGCTAGATGATTCTGCTGGTACATTGACCCAGAGCACTACATTGCCCTCGCAGTCTATTGAGCCATAATCTGACCCTGATTAAACTCAGGTGCCCCTTCCCACATACTATACCACCTTACACGGTGACACAGAGGAAGGTAAAGAGGAAGGTGCAGATATCTTTGAAGAGGATGTGATGGATGACCCAGTTCTTGACCCGGATTGGCATCCATTGGGGGAGGAGGGTGGTGCTGGCAATAGTTCAGATAAGGAGATGGATCCGCAGCAGGCATTGACATCGCAGCAGGGGTTTTCTGGCAGGCCCGTAGCTGTCCAAAAACGTGGACCAAAAACTAAAAGAGTTGCAGGACAGTTTGGCCAGATGGTCAACTTAGCACAGCGTGCAAGGCCAGAAAATGTATACTATAGCGGGAAGAGTGCAGTGCGGCACTTCTTTGTCCAAAATCCTTTTGATGAGGCAAAGGTTACCTGTAAGAAGTGCGGAAGGACCTTTAGCCGAGGTAAGCAACTCAGAAATTTGAATACCAGTTGCATGCTTAGACATTTAATCAACATGCACTTGCAAGCGTGGACGGACTACAAAATCTTCAGATAGCACATGTGCACCTGCTCCGACTGAAGGTAGCCAGCAACGCTCCTTTGCTTCCCCCACTGTAAGACCACCGCCACCGTTAAGCACACCACCAGCACTAAATATGGAGGTGTCATTGCAAGGCCAAAGCACTCAGGGAATCACAATGGTTTTGCAACACAACACTGAATCTAGGCCATCACCACCAATACCATCACCAACCCCCTCTCACTCTGTCCGGTCCACCGCTACTTCCCCCATATGCAGCTCTCCAGTCCAGCTCACCCTACCAGACACTCTGAGTAGGACAAGAAAGTACTCATTCTCTCATCCGCGTACACTGTGTTTGAATGTGTAAATTGCCAAACTAATCTCATTAGAGATGATGTCCTACCGTTTGGTTGAAAGTGAAGCTTTCCGCGAGCTCATGGCCTACGCTGTTCCATGCTATGACCTAACCAATCAGCACATCATTTCTCAAAAAGCCATGCCTGCCCTCCACCGGCATGTGAAAGACCGCATTGTCCATTCACTAAAACAGTCAGTGAGTGGAAAGGTGCACCTCACAACAGATGCATGGACCAGTAGGCATGGCCAGGGCCATTACGTGTCCATCACTGCACACTGGGTTAATGTGTTGGATGCAATCTCCACAGGGGACAGCGGCGGTGGAACAGTGCTGCCTAGCCCACGGTATAGGAAACAGTTGGCTGTAGGCTTTCGACCCTCCTCCTCCATCAGTGAAAGCTCATTCACAGAGCGCAGTCACACAAGCTCTCCATCCGCAGCTGGCAGTCTTGCACACGAGGTGTCCCACTATGGAACAGCTAGTGTTAAGCGTGAGCAGGCTGTGTTAAAGATGATGTCTTTGGGCGACAGCAGACACACCGCGGAGGTACTGGCTGACTACTTGCAGCATCAAACTGAGTCATGTCTGGGCAGTCTACATCTTGAGGCAGGCAAGGTAGTCAGTGATAACGGCCGTAATTTTGTGGCAGCCATTGCCCGTGCAAAACTCACACACATACCTTGCCTGGCTCACACTTTGAATCTGGTGGTGCAGTGCTTCCTTAATTATTATCCGGAGTTAACATCCCTGCTCCATAAAGTGCAAAGACTGTGCTCGCACATCCGTTGCTCAAACGTCCACTCCACTCGTATGCAGAAGCTGCAGCAATTGCTCCAAGCACCGCTAATCATAGATGTTGCAACAAGGTGGAACTCCACCCTGCACATGGTTGAGAGGCTGTGAGAACAGAGGCAGGTTATAATGCATTTGTGGGAGGACACACAGGCAGGCAGTTTGAGGGAAGACATGGAATTGTCGGGTGTGCAGTGGTCAAAGCTGAAAGACCTTTGTAAAGTCCTTCAGTGTTTTGAGGAATGCACACGGCTGGTAAGCGCAGACGACGCCATCATAAGTATGAGCATCCCACTTATGCATCTGCTCATGCAAAGTTTGATGCACATTAAGGATCAGGCGTCTGCAGCGGAGGAGGAGGTGGAGGGAAGCCTTGATGGCAGTCAGCCATTGTCCTGGATGAGGTGGAGGAAGAAGAGGAAGAGGAGGAGGAGGATGAGGGGGATGATTATTTTGGGCTGGAGGATGCTTCTCAGGGGCAAGAGAAAATGTTGGCATTCCAAGGTCAGGTACAGTGTTTGTTCGTGACTGTAGGGATGTGGATTTGCCAGAAAGTGCTCCTCCACCCAGCAGTGGCAGTGCAGCATTGACATCTGGAACTTTGGCCTACATGTGTGATTATGCCTCGTGGATCCTAAAAAGGGACCCCCGCATTGCCAAAATGATGAGGGATGATGACTACTGGCTGGCCAGCATCCTCGATCCATGCTACAAAGGCAAATTACTCAACATCATGCCACAGGAGAACCTAGAGATAATATTGGCTAACAAACAAGCAACTCTGGTAAACCGTTTGTTTGAGGCTTTCCCAGCACACAGCAGTGGTGCTGGTTCTCCCACGAGCCATAGTGGGCACAATGGAAGAGGTGTTCGTGGTGCACACAGCCAAAGTGGCGTTGGAGACAGGGGTTTAACTACCATGTTGTGGAATGATTTCTCAAGTACCGCTCATACAACTGCTAATACTGCATCGATTAAAAGTGCAGGAGACAGCAGTTGTCAACTATAGTTACAAACTACTTCTCCTCCCATATCGATGTTCTCCCACACAGGTCATTCCCCTTTGACTAATGGGCCTCTAAACTGGACAACTGGCCTGAATTGGCACAATATGCCTTACAGGAGCTCGCTTGCCCTGATGCTAGTGTGTTATCTGAAAGAGTCTTCAGTGCTGCTGGATCAATCCTGACAGAAGAAAGGACCCGTCTGTCGACCCAAAATGTTGATGATCAAACCTTCATTAAAATGAACCATGCATGGGTTTCAATGGATTTTGTCCCACCTTCCCCTGATGACACATAGGTTGCCAGAAAGCTGCCTCGCTGTTGTCCTGCTCTTCCTCAGACTTGCCCAATTCTGCCCTTTGCAGCAGCTGAATGTCCAGCCAACACAACAACATATGCCATTTTTTAAACCTCCCTAAGTGGGCTGCCCACCCACCCTACAATGGCTGGGGTCAACACCTGGTGCACCCGGGCAAGTGCCATTGCTCTGGACAGGTGGATGGGCCCACTGAAGGCTGACGGCACTGGCACAATGCCCCTCATAGTACAATACAGTGTCTCTGACGGTGGGGGGCCCACTCACCGTCAGACACACCAGCGTACTATGAGGGGCCCTGTGCCAGTACCGTCAACCACAAGTGTGCCACCCCTGCTTGGTCATGGCAACAGCACTTGCAAGTTGCAATACTTACCTCTCCCTGCTTCACCGCTGTGTTGTCTGGGCAGTTAAATCCTTCACAGGGACGGTCACTAGAAATTTGATGTATTGATCGATGATGGTTAAGATGTAGCTATGGCCTGTCCTGCTGGCCTCTACCTTCGGATGATCAATGGCTACCATTTGTAATGGATGTCAACTTACAAGCGGATGCAGTGGTGCTTTATGATCACCTTTCACAGTTGTGATAGTCACAGATGTGTGACATTCCTGCCACCATTTTTCAATGTCTCCTCTCATGCCAATCCAATAGAATCACCTACGGCCTGTGGCTTCTGTCTTTTTCACTCCAAAATGACCAGACACATCATGATAGGCAGTGAGGACCATGTCTACATCTCTCCCTGTCATCACAATTTGATGGAGACGAGTAACGGTGATGTGATCCACGCTACTGCGATAAAGCAATCCTTTCTTCACAAAGACCCGTGATCGCTGTCTCCACAGTCATAGTAATTGAGGGTCTGCATCGCCTCTGCAACTTCTACCAGGAGGTTTTCCCGCTATGAGTAATTCCCAAATTTCTGCTAACACTCGACTTTCCTTCTGTGCTTGCATCCATGCAGTTTCCAGTAGCAGAGAGTCTGGACTGGCTTACTGAGATTGAAATATATACGAAGATTTAAAAGTACCACAACATTGCGTACTGTTGTACACTTCGACTACCTTTCCCTTTTTCTACTTTTTAAATTCTGGTGTAAAACATAGTGAGTCTTAGAGTGTCTGTGTCTGACTCTAGAAGTATAGATGGAAATTTTCAATTACCCCTAGACTGGATACACCTGGTATGTGCTGATACAGTACCTTTGTTCAAAATTTTGTGTTATGGTATCATCCATAGTGAGTGAGCGTGTGTGGCTTACGCCTTCTATATATACAGTGAATCGGAGATACCAATTTTTAACCTATACTCGATACAGCTTGTATCTTGTTATACAGTACCTTTGTTCGACATTTAGTATTATGGTCAAATCCATACTGAGTAAGCATCTGAGAGTGACTACGGGAATATTTATATGAAGATTTCAATTGTACCATATAATATATATACTTGCTATCTTGTTATCCAGTACCTTTTTACAACATTTTTTATTATGGTCAAACCCAGACTGAGTGAGCGTCTGAGGGTGACTCCGGAAATATATACCGAGATTTCAAATTTGGCCAACACTGTATACAGCTGTGTGCTTCTGATACAGTAACCTTTTTAGCAATTTAGAATCTGGTGTAATCCATAATGAGCCTGTGAACGTCTGTCTGTTACTCCGGCAATATATTAGGAGCTTTAAGATTACTGCAACACTGTATACAGCTGTGCGTTTGTGTTACATTACCCATTTACAGCTTTTCATATTCTTGTGTAATCCATAATGGGCCTGAGAGCGTTTGTGTCTGCCTCCTGAAATGTATACGGAGATTCAGAATTTTAAAATATACTATATATGCCTTGTCAACTACGAAAAAAATGAACAAAACTGATGTCCAATATTTACAGTAAAATAAATATTTTATTCACATTGTTAAAACACATAAAAAGTGGTGAAAACACAAATACCAAAATGGAAAGGGCAATACTGGGAATCAAATGGCACCTATATGTTGCACATAGAATAATTTATATAATCCTATATACTCAGCAGTTATTTATATATGCAAATGTAAATTGCTAATAAAGTGGCAAAGTGCAATAATAATAATTTGCATAAAGTGCAAAATTTAGGGCAAAACACATCAAAAGTAATATCAAATAAGGTGCAAATGCAAAAAAGGATCTCACAAATTGAGATCACTAAGTAGGATTAAATTACATGTATGAAATTTACATATACCCAAATTGAAAAGGCTCACAGATGAATATAAGTCTCAGACTATGCTAGGCACACAAAAAGCAGGCGGTATCAGTACAAAATGTTCTCTATGACCTAAAAATGTACCAAAACAATATTGTAGCGGCAGGAGCACACAGAACATATATATACACAATGCCAGTGCCAAACATAATATTGTGTGTTATCTCCGTGCCCACCCCTGCTGCAGGCTAACATTAATATAGAAAAGTTATAGATTAGTAAATAAATTGTTCATGCATACAGGTGTGCTACAGGCCAAGTGGCCATGTGATACAAAGCTCGCATGTGCTACAGGCTAACAACCATGAAAAAGATAATGGACTGGTAGCTGAATTATCAATGCACACTAGTGGGCTGTCAGCCAAGTGGCCACATACTGCAAGCCTCAGTACATCATGCTATGTGTCAACAATACAAAATAAAGAAACCATGTAATTACCTAATGCCCATGGTGAAAGATTCCCAGGATGCGCCCGACCCCGACGCGCGTTTCGGCGTCTGCCTTCGTCAGGGGGTGGCATCATCCAAATAAGGTTAGGTTTTTATATAATACAGAGCCAATGGGAGAGAGAACGGGATGGAGTGACGCGCCCCAACATCCGACGTCACCAGGGTATCCCACCCCTCCGCCCCACATGATCCCCACGGCCGCGAATAAATATCGCAGACACAGGGGACATGGATGCGGTAGCCTAGGACTCTAGGACGCTGATATCAGCGTGCGCGCGCTCTGCCCAGCCCCCTGTCATTGGTGAAAGGAGGTCACATGACTGGAAGGTCCTTGTCGGTCATGCACGGTCCCCTGTCATTGGTGGAAATGGGTCACGTGACTGGAAGGTCCTTGTAAATGAGTAAAAAAATTGAAGAAAAAATCCTAATAGCTGATATTAGTGTATTATATTATATAAACAATACCAAAATCATCTATATTAAATACATATAGTGATAGGTGTAAATTAATTAATAAATGTGATAAATATGAATTAAGGGAATAAACAATAAAGTGTGATATAAGTAGATACATGTAATACCACACAATGAAATTAAAAGGAATGAAAAAAGAGGGACAAAATAAACAAAAAGTAAAATATAAAAATAAATAATAACACAGGTCAACGAAAAAAAATTTTTTTTCTGGTGTCCAAAATATTTTAATGAATTTGGGGTATTTTTGGGGTGCTGATTCTGAATATGTCATCAGTTTTGCCAGATTGGCTCAAGTTTTTGAGATTTTTGGTATCTTATTTATAGCACTTGTTGGTAAATGCGACGCATCATCTCATTAATTTCTTTGGATTAGTACTTGAACTGAGCAGTTCTCAATATAGTTTTGTGTTAATTAGTGTTCTAAAAGTTTGTTCATAGCTTGATTTTTGCACTAACTTTATGTTGTTGTCTGTTTTCCAGTGAAAAGCATGAACTCATCATGAAGAAGTTGTCTTAACGATCCAGACTCATTCTGTTACATTTGTGGTGAATATACACTGCCAAAACATAGAAGAAACATAACACACTTCGTAAAAAAAGTGTATTTTGCCTATTTTGGGGTTATGCTTGGGGACCAAGACAAGTTTTGGGCACCACACATAGTGTGCAAAGCATGTATCGAATTATTACGAAAATGGAGCAAAGGACAAAGAAAAAGCTTCAAATTTGGTGTTCCAATGGTGTGGAGAGAGCCAAAAAATCATCATGATGACTGTTATTTATGGTAAACACAGGTACAGGCACATCTTCACAATGAGGGACAGGCCTTCTTGCAGATTCCATGTTACTCCCATTTTCGTTTCTTATGCTTATTGAATCCTTGCACTTGCACTGCACAGAAATAACAGTCATCATGATGATTTTTTGGCTCTCTCCACACCATTGGAACACCAAATTTGAAGCTTTTTCTTTGTCCTTTGCTCCATTTTCGTAATAATTCGATACATGCTTTGCACACTATGTGTGGTGCCCAAAACTTGTCTTGGTCCCCAAGCATAACCCCAAAATAGGCAAAATACACTTTTTTTACGAAGTGTGTTATGTTTCTTCTATGTTTTGGCAGTGTATATTCACCACAAATGTAACAGAATGAGTCTGGATCGTTAAGACAACTTCTTCATGATGAGTTCATGCTTTTCACTGGAAAACAGACAACAACATAAAGTTAGTGCAAAAATCAAGCTATGAACAAACTTTTAGAACACTAATTAACACAAAACTATATTGAGAACTGCTCAGTTCAAGTACTAATCCAAAGAAATTAATGAGATGATGCGTCGCATTTACCAACAAGTGCTATAAATAAGATACCAAAAATCTCAAAAACTTGAGCCAATCTGGCAAAACTGATGACATATTCAGAATCAGCACCCCAAAAATACCCTAAATTCGATGAAATATCTTTGGCACCAAAAATGCTGTTGACCAGTGTAATAAATAAAAAATAATAAATAGAAAATAGCACCAACAACCATATACTCAAAAATATCACAAACAAAATGTGAGAATAAGTGATTGTGGAATAGACATAAAATAGATATAGATGTGAAAAAGGGAACAACCCTACAAATAATACTAGCATTCACATATTGGAAAATATCACGAGGTGTAAAAATAAGTGATTATTATATATATTATTATATATACCTTGTATCTGGTGATACTGTACCCTTTTTTACCTTTTCATTTTATTGGGTAATCCATACTGAGCCTGTGAGCATCTGTGTATGACTCATGAAATATATATGGAGATTTACTGTTATCCCTAGACTGTATAGAGCTGTACGTTTCTGATAAATTACCGTATATCTGCTGGTATTTTGGGTCCATTTTCCAAAACATGAGGAAGTATGGTGGAAGAGGATGTGGACGTGAGCATGGGGGGCCACCTGGTACTGATGGTGGTGGTGTATCTGCTGGTAGTGCCAAAAACACAATAGCAGCTAAGGCAGGAGGTGTTGAGCCTGTGTCATGGTGTAACTCTGGAAGGCCTGTAAGGCTCCGTTTTCTGGGAGTAGGTAGACTGCTTTTAAAGCCGGAGCATCAGGAACTGTTTTTGCCTTAAAATGCTGAACAGCCTCCAGCTCTATCACCTTCTCTTCTGAAGTTTAAAAAAATGCAAGCACTGAGTCGTAAGTTCAGGCTTCTGGTCAGGAGCAAACCCTTTCCTTCTGTCCTTCACCCACCACAAAAGAGAAGGATGCGGCAGCACACACTTCAGATTACACCATGGAGATCTTTTCACATACCATGCCTGGGTTAATTAAAAATGGGGCCCATCATATACTGGAGCATTCCAAATGGGGGACATCAGACACTGGAGCAGCATTTACAGGGCCCAATATACACTGGAGCATTAGAAATGGGGCCCATTATACATGGAGCATTATTAGGGCCCATCATATACTGGAGCATCATCCATGAGGCCCATCATATACTGGAGCATTCCAGATTGGGGACATCAGACACTGGAGCAGCATTTACGGGGCCCATTATACACTGGAGCATTAGAAATGGAGCCCATTATATATGGAGCATTATTTGGGCCCATAACACACTGGAGCATCATCCATGGGGACCATCATATACTGGAGCATTATAAATGGGGCAGATCAGACACTGGAGTAGCATCTATGGGGGACATTATACAGTGCAGGATTAGAAATGGGGCCCATTATATATCGAGCATTATTAGGGCCCATCATACAATGGAGCATCATACATGAGGCCCATCATATACTGGAGCATTCCAGATTGGGGACATCAGACACTGGAGCAGCATTTACAGGGCCCATTATACACTGGAGCATTAGAAATGGAGCCCATTATATATGGAGCATTCTAAGGGCCCATCATACACTGGAGCATCATCCATGAGGCCCATCATATACTGGAGCATTATGTGGAGTTCATCATATACTGTATGGAACATTATATGTGAGTGACCAATTATTCTGTATGGAGAAATATATGGGGCTCATTATTCTGTATGGGCACAAAGTGGTGGCCATAATACTGTATGGAGTAATATACTGTCCTTTTTTGAGCTATTGTACAATATAAAATAGATCAATCATGTCATGTAAGCAGTGAAGTATTTGTTATTGTACTATACCTATATTTCTGTGCCGTATCGGAGCATCATGAGTTGTGGTATGTATTAAAGGGGCGCACTGACACTCTTTGGCCCAGGGCACATGGAAACCTAGAGCCAGCCCTACGCCCCCACAACTTTAGCCAAATAACCCCCAATTTTCAATGCGTAACTATTAGAGTTGAGCGACTTTTGGTTTTTTAGGGTCGAGTTTCGTTTCGTGAAACCCGACTTTTCCAAAAGTCGGGTCGAGCAAGATCGTCCGATTATAGGGAAAAGTCGGTGTCGTCCCGAAACACGAAACCCAATGTAAGTCAATGGGGAATAAAAGTCGGCAGTGAGAGGAGGACAGGAAACACACCTACAGTGCCCATTTGAATGCCAAAAGCATCAATTCTTCTTACTTAAGCTTGTCAACCTTAATTAACTTCATAATACAAGTTACGCACTGAAAAATGGGGGTTATTTGGCTAAAGTTGTGGGGGAGGAGGGCTGGCTCCAGGTTTTCATGTGCCCTGGGCGAAAGAGCGCCCCTTTAACACATACCACATCTCATCATGCTCCGATACGGCAGAGAAATAGCGGTATAATACAATGAAAAATACTTCACTTTTTACATCTCATGACGAGGCCCATCTATTTCTCCATACAGAATCATTGGTCCCATATAATGTTTGAAACAGTATAAGATGAGCTCCACATAATGCTACAGAATATGTTGGTCCCCATGGATGAAGCTCCACTGTGTTATGGGCCCAAATAATGCTCCAAACATAATGGGCCCCATTTCTAATGCTCTAGTGTATAATGGGCCCTGTAAATGCTGCTCCAGTGTCTGATGTCCACCTTTGGAATGTTCCAGTGTATGGTGGGCCCCATCTATCATTCTCCAGAGTATAGTGCTCCCCAAAAATTGCTGTCCCAACATTGAAAACAATCAAATAAGTCTCCTCGCTAGGGAATCCCTGTACTTGTCTGGGCTCCTCGTCGTCCCCATCTTCCATCTCACTGCACAGTATTTCAACCTTGCAAGTGCTGTGATCCTGAGCAAGCAGGGGGGGCCCACTCGTTGGCGACAGCACTGGCACAGGGCCCCTGATAGTATGGTGGTGTGTCTGATGGCGGGTGGGCCGAACCTGCACTTTCATCTGCAGCTTCCTCTTTGTCACCGTGTAAGATGGAACTGTATATGGGAAGGGTAACCTGAGTTTCATCAGGGTCAGATTCAGGCCGTGTAGCATGCGAGGGGAATGTAGTGGTCTGGGTCAATGTACCAGCAGATTCATCGAGCAGTGGCTGGGCATCAGTGCACTTGTGTCGCCCCCAGGAGTACGGTCACCACAGTGGCATTACCTTCCTCCTAGGGAGTGTGATGTCATGCTTGGGAGCAACGAAGGATCTTTCTAGCAGGATAACTGATTGGGCGGCGTTATTCCCACGAGTCATGACCCTCCAAACAGCGTTCATGAAGGCAAAGTGTTTGTTTTACGTGGGCAGTATGGTTGCAAAGCTGAACCTTAAAGGAATGTCCAGAAGGGCACCACCAGGAGTGGAGCCTACGGTTTAATTCGACTCCACCTGGGAAACCTCAACCATGCAAGCTACAGAAAAGATGCACAGATTGCAAGCTTAATTCCGTTAACGAACGAGACTTCGTCATGCCCCGCGGTCCGAGTCCGGCTTACTAGAGGGACACGTGAGGCTCTGGCACATGAGATTGGCCAATAACTGGTGTGTCATGCCCTTACATGTCCGTGGCTGCATGTGCGCTACACTGAAAAGGCCAGCGTTTGTCGCTTATAGGTGAAGATAACCCGCTGAACAACGTTAGTGATGGGGATCTGTGATTACAATTATTACCCGCGAACGCTGATTTCCAAGTAAGTGTAGGTCAACCGCAGTTCCGGAATTAGGCCTAACCGTCATTCCTGAAAAAATGAAAAACTTACGTGTGCAAACCACAGGTGGTGTAGCTTGCTTAACAGCTCGCCAGCCGTTCTCAGGCCCAGTATGGATTACACGTGATTGCACAAAGGTGAGAAAGGGTAGCGTATCCCCGCATAACATGTATGGATAGCGTACACATTCAAAATATATGTCTATACATCAGGAGGCAGGCTCAGATGGTGTTAGGCCCAGTATGGCTTGCAGGTGATTGCACAAAGGTGAGAAAGGGTACCGTATCCCCGGATAACAAGTAAGGATAGCGTACACATTCAAAATATATGTCTATACATCAGGAGGCAGGCTCAGACGGTGTTAGGCCCAGTATGGCTTGCATGTGATTGCACAAAGGTGAGAAAGGGTACTGTATCCCCGGATAACATGTATGGATAGCGTACACATTCAAAATATATGTCTATACATCAGGAGGCAGGCTCAGACGGTGATAGGCCCAGTATGGCTTGCAGGTGATTGCACAAAGGTGAGAAAGGGTACCGTATCCCCGGATAACATGTATGGATAGCGTACACATTCAAAATATATGTCTATACATCAGGAGGCAGGCTCAGACGGTGTTAGGCCCAGTATGGCTTGCAGGTGATTGCACAAAGGTGAGAAAGGGTACCGTATCCCCGGATAACATGTATGGATAGCGTACACATTCAAAATATATGTCTATACATCAGGAGGCAGGCTCAGACGGTGTTAGGCCCAGTATGGCTTGCAGGTGGTTGCACAAAGGTGAGAAAGGGTACCGTATCCCCGGATAACATGTATGGATAGCGTACACATTCAAAATATATGTCTATACATCAGGAGGCAGGCTCAGACGGTGTTAGGCCCAGTATGGCTTGCAGGTGATTGCACAAAGGTGAGAAAGGGTAGCGTATCCCCGGATAACATTTATGGATAGTGTACACATTCAAAATATATGTCTATACATCAGGAGGCAGGCTCAGACGGTGTTAGGCCCAGTATGGCTTGCATGTGATTGCACAAAGGTGAGAAAGGGTACCGTATCCCCGGATAACATGTATGGATAGCGTACACATTCAAAATATATGTCTATACATCAGGAGGCAGGCTCAGATGGTGTTAGGCCAAGTATGACTTGCAGGTGATTGCACAAAGGTGAGAAAGGGTACCGTATCCCCGGATAACATGTATGGATAGCGTACACATTCAAAATATATGTCTATACATCAGGAGGCAGTCTCAGACGGTGTCAGGCACAGTATGGATTTGACGGCCCAGATTACACAGCGGAGGAGCAGGGAGAGGTAAAGATTGCAAATGCTGGGGCCCTGCCCAAGCAAGGGGGGCCCACTCGTGGGCGTCGGTACTGGCACTGGGCCCCTCATAGTACAGCGGTGTGTCTGACGGCGGGTGTGCACCACCACCGTCAGAGACACTTGATTGCACTATGAGGGACCCTGTGCCAGTGCCCGCGCCCAAGAGTCGGCCTACCCACCTGTCCAGGACAACGGCACTCGCACGGTGTCGTGCGCTAGGTGGTGACCCCGGCCATGGTGGGGGGAGGCAGCACAGTTAGGGAGTTTTAGAAAGTGGCATATGTTGATGTTGGACATTCAGCTGATGCAAAAGGCGAAATAGGTGAAGTCCCAGGAAGAGGTGGACCAAAGCAAGCCATTTTTCTGTCACCCTATGTGTCATCAGGGGAAGGTGGGACAAAATCCTTGGAAACCCATGCATGGTTCATTTTAATGAAGGTTAGATCATCCACATTTTGGGTTGACAGACGGGTCCTTTTTTCTGTCAGGATTGATCCAGCTTCACTGAAGACTCTTTCTGATAGCACACTTGCAGCTGGGCAAGCGAGCTCCTGTAAGGCATATTGGGCCAATTCAGGCCAGGTGTCCAGTTTAGCGGCCCAATAGTCAAAGGGGAATGACCTGTGTGGGAGAACATTGATATGGGAGGAAAAGTAGTTTGTAACCATAGTTGACAACTGCTGTCTCCTGTCACTTTCCATCGATGCAGTATTACCAGTTGTGTGAGCGGTATTTGAAAAATCAGTCCACAACATTGTCATGAAACCCCTGTCTCCAACGCCACTTCTGCTGTGTGCACCACGAACACCTCTGCCAAGTTGCCCCCGGCCCGTACGGCTCGTGTGAGAACCATCACCGCTGCTGTGTGCTGGGAATGCCTCAAGCAACCGATTTACCAGAGTTGCTTGTTTATTAGCCAATATTAGGTCAAGGTTCTCCTGTGGCATGATGTTTTGTAATTTGCCTTTATAGCGTGGATCCAGGATGCTGGCCAACCAGTAGTCGTCATCGTTCATCATTTTGGCAATGCGGGGGTCCCTTTTTAGGATCTGCAAGGCATAATCTGACATGTGGGCCAATGTTCCCAGTGTCAATGATGCACTGCGAGTGCTGGTTGGAGGAGCACTTTCTGGCAAATCCACATCCCTCCAGTCACACACAAACCCTGTACCAGACCTTGCCATGCCAACATTTTCACTTGCCCCATGAGATGCATCCTCCTCCCCTAAGTAATCATCCCCATCATCCTCCTCCTCCTGCTCTTCTTCCTCCACCTCGTCCAGGAGAGGTCCCTGAGCAGACAATGGCTGAATGTCATCAAGGATTCCCTCCTCCTCTTCCTCCTCATCAACATTGGCTGCAGACGCCTGCTCATTAAGGTGCGTCAAAGTTTGCATGAGCAGACGCATAAGTGGGATGCTCATGCTTAGGATGGCATCGTCTGCGCTTACCAGCCGTGTGCATTCCTCAAAACACTGAAGGACTTTACAGAGGTCTTTCAGCTTCGACCACTGCACACCTGTCAACTCCATGTCTGCTCTCAAAGTGCCTGGCCGTGTATCCTCCCACAAATGCATTATGGCCTGCCTCTGTTCGCACAGCCGCTCCACCATGTACAGGGTGGAGTTCCACCTTGTTGCAATGTCGATAATGAGGCAGTGGTTGGGAAGGTGGAGCAATCGCTGCAGCTTCTGCATACGAACGGAGTGTACAGGCGACCGGCGGATGTCCGCGCACAGTCTTCGCACCTTCTGGAGCAGGGCTGTTAACTCCGGATAATTTTTGAGGAAGCACTGCACCACCAGGTTCAAGATGTGAGCCAAGCAAGGTATGTGGCTGAGTTTTGAATGGGCTATGGCTGCCACAAAATTACGGCCGTTATCACTAACTACCTTGCCTGCCTCAAGATGTACACTGCCCAGCCATGACTCAGTTTGTCGCTGAAAGTACTCGGCCAGCACCTCGATGGTGTGTCTGTCGCCCAAACACATCATCTGCAACACAGCCTGCTGACGCTTTCCACTAGCTGCTCGATAGGGGGACACATCGTGTGCAACAGTGGCAGCTGCAGATGGAGTGCTCGTACGACTGCGCTCTGTGGACGAGCTTTCGCTTCTGGAGGAGGAGGAGGGTCAAACGCCTACAGCCAACTGTTTCCTATACCGTGGGCTAGGCAGCACTGTCCCACCACCGCTGTCCCCTGTGGACCTGCATCCACCACTTTAACCCAGTGCGCAGTGATGGACACGTAACGGCCCTGGCCATGCCGACTGGACCATGCATCAGTTGTGAGGTGCACCTTTCCGCTCACTGACTGCTTGAGTGCATGGACAATGCCGTCTTTCACATGATGGTGGAGGGCTGGGATGGCTTTGCGAGAGAAGAAGTGGCGACTGGGTAGGTCATAGTGTGGTACTGCATAGGCCATGAGTTCGCGGAAAGCTGTGCTTTCCACCAACCGAAAGGGCATCATCTCAAACGAGATTAGTTTGGCAATGTGGGCGTTCAAACCCAGTGTACGCAGATGAGAGACTGAGTACTTTCTTGACCTACTCATAGTGTCTGGGAGGGTGAGCTGGACTTGAGAGCTGCATATGGTGGAAGTAGCGGTGGACAGGGCGGACTGAGAGAGGGTTGATGATGGTGATGGAGTTGGTGTTCTTTCTGATGGCCTAGAATCAGTCTTTCGTTGATATAACAGTGGGATTCCCTGACTGCTGTGGCCTTGCAACGACACCTCAACATTTGCTGCTGTGCTAACCGGTGGGCTTACAGTGGGGGAAACAATGTAGCGTTGCTGACTACCTTCGTTGTGATCAGTTGCACATGTGGCACTTGAGGTTTGGTGTTGTGTCCACACTTGCAAGTGCATGCTGGTTAAATGTCTAAGCATGCAACTGGTATTCAAATTTTTCAGATTTTTCCCTCGGCTAAAGGTCTTTGCGCACTTCTTACAGATAACCTTGGCCTGATCATGAGGATTTTGTTCAAAAAAGTGCCACACTGCACTCTTCCTACTTTGGCAGACATTTTGCGGCCTAGCACGCTGTGATCTTTTGACCCTCTGGACAAGCTGTCCAGCAACTCTTTTGATGTTTGGAACCTGTCTTTGGAGTGCACCAGGCCTGCCAGATAACAGCTGTTGCGATGTCGATGTCTGCTGTGGATGCTTCTCATCTGAGCTATTGGAAGCAGCATCCTCTTCCCCCAATGGATGCCAATCTGGGTCAACAACTGGGTCATCCATCACCTCCTCTTCAATGTCATGTGCACCTTCCTCTGTGTCACCGTGTATGGTGGTATAGTGTGCGGGAAGGGGCACCTGAGTCTCATCAGGGTCAGAATCTGGCTCTGTACACTGCGAGGACAATGTAGTGCTCTGAGTGAATGTACCAGCAGAATCATCCATCAGTGGCTGTGCATCGGTGCACTCCATGTCAGATTCATCTTGGCCTGGGTAATTCACCATTTCACTTGATAATCCAGGCATGATATGTGAAAACAACTCCATGGAGTAGTATTGCCTGCGTCATCCTTCAATCTTGGTTGGGGTGAAGGACACAAGGAAAGGTGTCGTTCATGAACATGAGCCTCCAATGACGACTCAGTGCTTTTACTTTTTACAACTGAAGAAGAGGAGGCGATAGATCTGGAGGCTGAGTCAGCAATGTAAGACAAAACTTTTTCCTGATGCTCTGGCTTTAAAAGCGGTTTGCCAACTCCTAGAAAACTATGCGTTCGAGGCCTTATGTAGCCAGAAGATGACGCAGGCTCAACACCTCCTGCATTCGGTCCTATTTTGCTCTTGCCACTACCATCAGATCCACCACCAACACCATCATTACCAGCTGCCAACCCCCGCCCAATTCCACGGCCTCTTCCACCAGCCTTCCTCATTTTTGGTAGAAATGTAGACAAAATCCAACAAACTATATAATAATGTAAAACAAGGTACAAGGTGTCTATAGGACAGGGGAGATTTTGAATTTCTGCAGACACTTGTGGACACTGGACACTTTTGGATTGTGTGAGGCCCACTGAATATCTGAGCGCTCTGTCACAGGCTCGATGGCAGAGCTGTGACCAAAGTCACTAGAGGATAAGGGAGATTTTTAATTTCTGCACACACTTGTGGACACTGGACACTTATGGTTTGTGTGAGGCCCACTGAATATCTGAGCGCTCTGTCACAGGCTCGATGGCAGAGCTGTGACCAAAGTCACTAGAGGATAAGGGAGATTTTTAATTTCTGCACACACTTGTGGACACTGGACACTTAGGGATTGTGTGAGGCCCACTGAATATCTGAGCGCTCTGTCACAGGCTCGATGGCAGAGTTGTGACCAAAGCGACTAGAGGATAAGGGAGATTTTTAATTTGTGCACACACTTGTGGGCACTGGACACTTATGGATTGTGTGAGGCCCACTGAATATCTGAGCGCTCTGTCACAGGCTCGATGGCAGAGCTGTGACCAAAGTCACTAGAGGATAAGGGAGATTTTGAATTTGTGCACACACTTGTGGACACTGGACACTTATGGATTGTGTGAGGCCCACTGAATATCTGAGCGCTCTGTCACAGGCTCGATGGCAGAGCTGTGACCAAAGTCACTAGAGGATAAGGGAGATTTTGAATTTGTGCACACACTTGTGGACACTGGACACTTATGGATTGTGTGAGGCTCACTGAATATCTGAGCGCTCTGTCACAGGCTCGATGGCAGAGCTGTGACCAAAGTCACTAGAGGATAAGGGAGATTTTTAATTTCTGCACACACTTGTGGACACTGGACACTTATGGATTGTGTGAGGCCCACTGAATATCTGAGCGCTCTGTCACAGGCTCGATGGCAGAGCTGTGACCAAAGTCACTAGAGAATAAGGGAGATTTTTAATTTCTGCACACACTTGTGGACACTGGACACTTATGGATTGTGTGAGGCCCACTGAATATCTGAGCGCTCTGTCACAGGCTCGATGGCAGAGCTGTGACCAAAGTCACTAGAGGATAAGGGAGATTTTTAATTTCTGCACACACTTGTGGACACTGGACACTTATGGATTGTGTGAGGCCCACTGAATATCTGAGCGCTCTGTCACAGGCTCGATGGCAGAGCTGTGACCAAAGTCACTAGAGGATAAGGGAGATTTTTAATTTCTGCACACACTTGTGGACACTGGACACTTATGGATTGTGTGAGGCCCACTGAATATCTGAGCGCTCTGTCACAGGCTCGATGGCAGAGCTGTGACCAAAGTCACTAGAGGATAAGGGAGATTTTTAATTTGTGCACACACTTGTGGACATTGGACACTTAGGCCTCTTTCACACATCAGGTTTTCGCCTTCAGGCGCGATCCGGCGCTTTTGACAGAAACCGGATCCGGCGAAATGCAATGCCGGATCCGGTTTCCCCCCCATTGACTTGCATTTGCGCCGGATCGCGCCGGATGGCCATGCGTTTCATCCGGTTTGCGCCGGATCCGGCAATGTGTCGCAATGTGTCGCGATCCGGCGTCTGGAAAAAACGTCTACTGTAACGTTTTTTGTCTCCGGCGAAAAAGCTGGACACGCCGGATCCGGCGCGTCCGGATTTTTCACACAATGAAAGCCTATGAGCGCCGCAATGCGCCGGATCCGGTTTTTTGGTCTGAGCATGCTCAGTAGCTCTGCCCACAAGACATATATAAAAGCAAGACAGTGGGACCCACAGCCACACCCAACATGCCACCCAAGACAGCAACCAGGCGCAGGAGAAGGCAGGAGACATCTGCAGCAGCACCATCAGCACCACCCCAATTGGAGCAGCATGCTGAACAACGGGAGGGGAGTCCAGCAGCAGATGAGAGACGGTAATATTCAAATCACCCATTCCTCCAAACTAGGGCTATTGAATATCAAGATATTCATTGGCCCTTTGTTTCTCTTTATTCAACAGCCGCCCAATAGATGCAGCAGCAGCAGCAGAAGCAATGGCAGCAGCTGGAACACCACCCACAGGCATGGAGTGTGGCCACCAGGAAGACAGCACATCATCTTCTGGGAGCCCTCCCTCGCATCGTCAGCGTTTGACAGTAAGTTTTTATTTCCAAAATCCATCTTCTCTGTAATATATGTCTATTCATGGCCTTTTATTTCAAAACAGGAATCACAAGATGAAGAGGAGCTCCCAGAAGAAGAAGGAAGGGGTGGACAGACACCTGGAGTGGGCTCACAATTCGTAAGTTTTTTGCATCAAACGCAGAAACACAACATCACACTACACACAACACATAGAAAACAATGTTCTGCAGACCACACACAGCAAACAAATGCCTACATCCAAAGACATAACTTTTTTTGTTTTCTTCTCTAGTCTTCCCAATCTGGTGCTTGGCCAAGAGGTCCTCGCAGTGCCTCCCAGGGTCGTCGGCGACAGCAACGCGGCGGTCACCAGCGTGTAAGTATAAATATTTTTGCTTTTTTTTTTTTGCACTTTTTATTTCATTTCTTTTGTGGAGGCTAATTATGTTATTTTTGTCTTTTTCTTTAACAGCCTTCACAGCGTGCTCCCGACTCTGACGTTGAGGATGGATGGATTGATGTGGACCGCCTCATCGATCTCGTCAGAGAAAGGGAGCCGCTCTGGAATATGGCTGACCGCCGCCACGCTGACCTGATTGTTACCCGACGACTCTGGGAGGAAATCTGTTCGCTCCTTGTGGGACGCTGGGAGGACCTCGATGTTCGGGCCCAGATTACAGAGCATAAGTATATACAGTACCGGTTGCTTGATTTAAACCAGTGTTTCCCGAACTCCAGTCCTCGTGGTCCCCACGGATCATGTGTTCAGGATTTCTATTTACTATGGAAATCCTGAAAACATGACCCCTGGGGACCATGAGGACTGGAGTTTGGGAAACACTGATGTTGTATACTAACCACTCCTTTCTCGTTTCAGGGAACAGAATTGTGAATCGGTGGCGGTCTGTGAGAGATCGTTTCAAGAAGGAGTTCAATAAAGAGATGCGGGCCCCGAGTGGATCTGGAGGACGCCGGAGCAAGTACAAGTACGCAGAAGCCCTGTCGTTCCTCCGGGAAACAATGGTCACCAGAAGGTAAATATTACACACCACATGTGAAAAAAAATGTTAGATGTAAATTTTTTTTTCAGCCAGGGCCATACCATGTCAGTATTTTAATTGTTTTTTTTTCTCTTTATTCCACAGCACGGTGAGCAGCACTCGGGAGCCGGCACGATTGGACCCTTCTGAGGCGATCCCTGAGGAGACCGGCACCGAGGGACACTTCGACCGCCCCGGTACATCTGCACCTTCCCAGCCTTCCAACACATTCGACCCATCTGTCCCATCCACCAGCACAGGAGCATCGTGGCCGCCTACATTACATGAAGCTGCTGGTGAGGAGATCGCTTTCCCTTTACCCCACCCTTCTGCCCCTGCCACCTCTAGTACACCTGCGGGTACTGGGCGGCAGCGGCAGAGGGGTCAGGAAAAGACTTATGCGCCAGAGTTCTTGCATCTGAATGCATCTTTCCAGAACTGTCTAAAAGTCTTGTCAGAGCAAATCTCCGCAGGCTATCAGCAGATCAACTCCAGCATTCTGGAGGTGAAGACACTTCTGCAAACCATGCATTCAGAAGCAAGATCTTCGCCAAACCACACCTTTTTCAGGTCTGTTGTGGAGCGCATGGAAATGCTCTCTCCTGCCCAGCAGATGCATGTAATGCATTCATGCCACGCTGCTCTCCAGCAAGTTACCTCCCAACCTCCTCCTCCCACCACAGTAGTTCCTCCACCTGCACCCCCTCCAGCCACTTTCCATCCTCCCCCTCCTATTACATCTACACCCCCTCCAGTCACTTTCCATCCTCCCCCTCCTATTACATCTACACCCCCTCCAGCCAATTTCCATCCTCCCCCTCCTATTACATCTACACCCCCACCAGCCACTTTCCATCCTCCCCCTCCTATTACATACCATCCACCTCCAGCCACTTTCCATCCTCCCCCTCCTATTACATACCATCCACCTCCCCAGCACCATCCACCTCCCCAGCACCATCCACCTCCCCAGCACCATCCACCTCCCCAGCACCAGCAACCTCCCCAGCACCAGCAACCTCCCCAGCACCAGCAACCTCCCCAGTACCAGCAACCTCCACAGTACCTGCAAACTCCCCAGTACCAGCAACCTCCCCAGTACCAGACATCTCCCCACTTCCAGCAACCTGCCCCGTACCAGACATCTTCCCACTTCCAGCAACCTGCCCCGTACCAGACATCTCCCCACTTCCAGCAACCTGCCCCGTACCAGACATCTCCCCACTTCCAGCAACCTGCCCCGTACCAAACTCCTTCCCCATACAACTTGCCATCAACATCATCTGCTCCTACAGTCCCTGCCCAACCCTCCACTCCACCACCCACCACCTCTTCTGCTTCCCACATGTCCACCCATTCTGTAGTTTTTTCCACACCTTCACCTCTAACTGTTCCTTCCCCACCACGATCCCAGTCCTCTCTCCACACTCCCAGTGTCGAAGTGTCCCGCAGCCCCTACAGCAGTATTTCCACCACACACTACACAGAATTATAATGTGTGTATTTAAATAAAAATGACCAGTTTTATGGTTTCAGTTTTATAGTTTCAAATTTTTATTAAACATGTTTATTAACATTTTAAAAAAGTTTACTAAAAAAAACATTTTTCAATAAAAGTTAAATTATTTTACACTGGTTGTCTGTCATTTCTTTCTGCGGCGAAAAAGGTTAAATACAGGTTATTTAAAAGGTGAAATGGTATTCAAAACTAGGTATATAACTGTGGGTAAATTTTAGCTTTTTGCCACAGTTGTGTTCCTGGTTGTGTTTGAAGCAAAGTATTTCACCTAAAAAGTTGTGTTTATTGTTGGTGATTTCCTAACAATGTACACAACTTTTGTTAAAAGGTGAAATACTTTGCATAAAACACAACCAGGTACACACCTGTGGCCTAAAGCTAAAAATAGAGACCATGACAAGATAGCCAACTTTGGTTGGCAAAGGTATATACTGTTGGTACAGAAGGTACACAAGTTTGGTTAGGGCACAAATCTTTCACACTCTGTCATCCTGCCAGTGTACTCTGCCTTGAGGTGACATAAAGTATAGTGCAAAATTGTCCCTCATTACTGAAACCGTCACAGAACTTCTAGTGGTAATGTCATGGTAATCTTGCAAGGTGGTTTCTTCAGAGGTGTCCTCAATGGAAATGGGTTCCTTGCAGATAACAAAATTGTGGAGTACCACGCACGCTTTGATCACCTCGTCCACAGTTTCTGTCTTGAGGTTGATCGCAGTCAATAGGACCCGCCATTTGGCTGTCAGAATACCAAAGGTACATTCAACCATTCTTCTTGCTCTTGTGAGGCGGTAATTAAAAATGCGTTTTGGTCTTGTCAATCCTCTGCTAGAGTACGGTTTCAAAAGGTGTTCTGACAGCTGGAAGGCTTCATCCTCTACACAGACAAATGGCATAGGTGGACCAGATGTTTGCGGCAGCGGTCTAGGTGGTGGAAACTGGAAGGTGTTTCCATACAGTTTACGCCCCATGGCAGACAGTTTGAAAACTTGAGAGTCATTGGAGCGGCCATAGGCCCCAATATCAACCGCAATAAATTTGTATTCCGCGTCAGCGATGGCCATGAGGACAATTGAAAAATATTTCTTGTAATTGAAATATTCCGATCCCGATCCAGCTGGCTTTACAATGAGGATATGTTTCCCGTCCACAGCGCCCAAGCAGTTTGGAAACTGACATATCTGTTGAAACTTGTCAGCAATTTCAATCCACCTCTCTGTTGTGGGCTCTGGTAAAAACTCTTCAGCTAAGGAGTCCCACAGTGCACGGCATGTGTACTTCACAATTCCAGATATGGTGGAAATCCCGAGTCTGTACTGGAAATGCAGTGATGAAAGGGATTCTCCAGTTGCAAGAAATCTGTGGGGAATTAACAAACAATAAATTAGTTTTAAATCACAGCATTACATACCAAAACTGACCTATAACACTTGGAGATACAAATTACCACCAACAAGATTGCAGTGAAAGTGTGCTCTGATGCGATCACATCCAATAAATGTGGCTTACCTTAAAGTCACCATCAGACGCTCTGCGGGTGAAACAGAGAAGCGGCAATAGGTGTCCGCTTTTCTTATGCGGTGTGCAATGCGCTCCACCAAGTAATCAAAATTCTCCATTTTCATCCTAACATATCCAAAAAATTTATCCGGGTTTCGTCGAAGGTCCATGCAGAGTGTAGAATAGACCCCACGCGTCATTCTCTTGGCTGTGATGGGGTGGATCCACAAACGTCGTCTACGATGCCTGATGTGCTGCTGTCTCGCTCTCTCCTTCTCCAGAACAATCACCCTCAAACGATTTGCCTCCGCTATAAAATCCACCAAATTCTTCAAAATATTTCCAATGACAACATCCATCTTCGCCAGTAACTTGCTCTTCTCTCCAACCTGCACTTTCTCCTCTACAACCTGTCAAAGAAGGGCTGTAGGAACATGCTATATATAGTTTTCCAGTAGCCAATCCCGTTCGGAAGGCCACAAGGGTCAATTTTAAAAACCGGATCCGGCGTAATCCGTCGAAAAACGGATAGAAAAACGGATGAACCGGATGAGACGGATCCGGTTTTGTCTGTCAAGAAAAAGACGGATCCGGCAGAAAACCGGATCCGGCACATCAGGTTTTACTAAACATTTGCTGGATCCGGCGTTCCGGCACGACGCCGGATCGCGCCTGACGCCGAAAACCTGATGTGTGAAAGTAGCCTAATGGATTGTGTGAGACCCACTGAATATCTGAGCGCTCTGTCACAGGCTCGATGGCAGAGCTGTGACCAATGTCACTAGAGGATAAGGGAGATTTTTAATTTGTGCACACACTTGTGGACACTGGACACTTATGGATTGTGTGAGGCCCACTGAATATCTGAGCGCTCTGTCACAGGCTCGATGGCAGAGCTGTGACCAAAGTCACTAGAGGATAAGGGAGATTTTGAATTTGTGCACACACTTGTGGACACTGGACACTTATGGATTGTGTGAGGCCCACTGAATATCTGAGCGCTCTGTCACAGGCTCGATGGCAGAGCTGTGACCAAAGTCACTAGAGGATAAGGGAGATTTTGAATTTGTGCACACACTTGTGAACACTGGACACTTATGGATTGTGTGAGGCCCACTGAATATCTGAGCGCTCTGTCACAGGCTCGATGGCAGAGCTGTGACCAAAGTCACTAGAGGATAAGGGAGATTTTTAATTTCTGCACACACTTGTGGACACTGGACACTTATGGATTGTGTGAGGCACACTGAATATCTGAGCGCTCTGTCACAGGCTCGATGGCAGAGCTGTGACCAAAGTCACTAGAGGATAAGGGAGATTTTGAATTTGTGCACACACTTGTGGACACTGGACACTTATGGATTGTGTGAGGCCCACTGAATATCTGAGCGCTCTGTCACAGGCTCGATGGCAGAGCTGTGACCAAAGTCACTAGAGGGTAAGGGAGATTTTGAATTTGTGCACACACTTGTGGACACTGGACACTTATGGATTGTGTGAGGCCCACTGAATATCTGAGCGCTCTGTCACAGGCTCGATGGCAGAGCTGTGACCAAAGTCACTCGAGGATAAGGGAGATTTTTAATTTCTGCACACACTTGTGGACACTGGACACTTATGGATTGTGTGAGGCCCACTGAATATCTGAGCGCTATGTCACAGGCAGAAATTGGCTAGTGTATCACAAACTACAAGGTGTATGTAGAATTGGGCAGAATAGGAATCTCCCTAGAGTGCAGGTCTGTAAGAACGGAACATGTCCTCGACTTATTCTCACAGAGTGACACACTGATAGCTTCACTGTGGCTGTGATAACAGCCGTTACACGGTACTGTGTGAGGAGCGTACACCGCTGTATGGTGTGAAAAAATGCACGCTCAGTACCTCAGCAGGACAAAAAAAAATTGGGATTGCTTTTAAAAAAGCAGTTTGCGGAGCAGTGGGTAAACAGCAATGCAGGAATGTCAGGAAGCCTTAGAAGGCAGCCCAACAACCAACACCACTGATACACCACTATATAGCCTCCCCTTGCACTGCACAGTGACTGGTGTGTTGTACAGGCAAAATCACTAGCAGCAGAAGCAGTTTTTTTTTCTTCTTCTCAGCAGGACAAAAAAAAAAAAAATTGGGATTGCTTTTAAAAAAGCTGTTTGCGGAGCAGTGGGTAAACAGCAATGCAGGAATGTCAGGAAGCCTTAGAAGGCAGCCCAACAACCAACACCACTGATACACCACTATATAGCCTCCCCTTGCACTGCACAGTGACTGGTATGTTGTACAGGCAAAATCGCTAGCAGCAGAAGCAGTTTTTGGTGTCTTCTTCCCTGCCTAACGCTCTCCCTACAAAATCATCAGCAGCAGCAGCTCTCTCTATTCTGAGATCAGCATGAGTAAGATGGCGGTCGGCGTGCACGCCCTTTTATACCCCCTGTGACGCCCACCAAAGCAAGCCAATCACTTGCATGCCCTTCTGAAAGATGGTGGTGACCCGTGCCTATGTCATCACGTTGCCCACAGTGTCCGTGGATCCTAATTGGCTGAAAAAGAGCGCAAAACAAACTTTTGAAACACGACTTTGGCGCGTAAGTCGCCGACCTCGTGGCCGACCTCATCCTAGGGTCGGGTTTCGTTTCATGAAACCCGACTTTGCCAAAAGTCGGCGACTTTTGAAATTTTTCGACCCGTTTCGCTCAACTCTAGTAACTATTATTATGAAGTAAATTAAGGTTGACCAGCTTCAGTAATAAGAATTGATGTTTTTGGCATTGAAATGGGAACTGTAGGTGTGTTTACTGTCCTCCACTTCCTGCTGACTTTGCTTCCCCATTGACTTTCATTGGGTTTCGGGTTTCAGTCGGCCTCTGAATTTTCCCTATAGTCGGCCTATTTTGCTCAACCCGACTTTTGCGAAAGTCGGGTTTCATGACTCGACCCTAAAAATGGCAAAGTCGCTCATCTCTAGTCAGAATGTAACCAGAAGTTTGCATATCGCATACTTGCATTCACATGACTACCTGTACCCTGAGCCATCGTGGAAGAATCCTTACAGCATACACACAGTGTGCAAGCTGTGAGGATTCACAGATCTCCAGTCATATAATTTGATTATGGACTTTATCCACAAGCCTGGTCACTCACTTTAAGCTATGATCTGTTTTGCAGAAAGCCTTAATTATTTCTTTCACATTTTTCTTGTTTCACCCAGTTGGTTTAAAGTTTTAAAATTTATGTCAAATCATCAAAAATTGCTTTGGCTAACTACTTTTCAGAGCTTCTTTTTTAACATGATGGTTTGATTTGAGGTTTAAATTTGCATTGTTTTCTCTTTTGAGAGTGAATTTTCATAAATCTCTTGCATATGAAAGAGGCTGTCTTATGTTCTTATCTTCAGGAATGCACCACTCTGTGACCTTCTGGCTTCCTGCTTTCCAGGTATGTTGCGCTACTGAAAACTAACAGTTTAAGCATGCAGCATTGCTAGAGCCACTGTCCTGAACTGCACTATCTCCCATGTTGCTTTGCCTTGGAAGGAGTGCAGGCAAGGACACAAAGGCTGGCTGGATCCAGCAATCTCACTAGCTTCACAGATGTGTTTGCTAGCTATGCAGCAAACAGCATGCATGCTCCCACTTCTTGACTTGGAGATAAAATACCTCTGAAGAGGGCTGTAACCTTGGCAACTATCTTTTCAGTACAAAATTAAAAATCCTTCCATTTGTGTGGATTTTTAATGAGTGGCAAATTGCAAAACTGATTGATTTAACTTGCAAGTTGCCTCTTCAGAGAGGAAGAGAAATTGAACTTTATAGCGCCACCTGTTGAAAGCAACAATTCTACAAGTCACTATCAGCACTTTAACAAGACTTTCAATATGAAAAGTCAAATTAGGGGCGTGACCTGGGCTCTGAGCATGTAAGCAGCAAGAGCTCTAAGCTCCCACAGTCACATTCTAAAGCTACAAAATAAGCGTGCATAGGGTTAACTAAAATAACCTTGATGGACCCTATTTTATTTATGAACTTTGGGTGCCCATTTTGAGACAAAAAGCAGGACTCTGGTCCAAAGAGGACTGAAGAAATAAGCTTTTACAAGTCTGCATGGCTGCAGTGCAGCAGAAGCTGAGGGACATCACCCCACATCGTCTGCCCTCCTGTGAAGAGACCAAAGTGCCAGCGCAGGCTTTACTGAAGCCAGGATTGATCTGGAGGATCATTATTGGTACTGAGGACTTTATTTGGACCCCCAGTAAGGTACAACATAATTCCAGCTGCCTGCACGGCTTTCTGTCTGTGGTGTGTGGAGGATAATAGTGTGGCTGTGGCGGAGGGATACAGACTCCTGCATGTTCATCCCTGCTGACTACACCTGAGTGCTGCTGAATTCTGATTGCTGTAACATCAGGGTGAGGTTAGTGGGGACAGAGGAGCTTCCCTTGACATATTCTAGCGTGGCACGCTGAAGAGGAAAGCAAAGACATCGGCGGGGACTCTTTCTTTGCCAAGGAGCTGAAGGGCGGAGGGATACCACCAGACTTCTAGGACAAGACCCCGGAATCGGCCAAGAACAGCGCTATATAGACTCATAAAGGATCGGATCAGAGGCGACTAGCACTGGGGAGCCACTAAAAACTGCTGAGGTGAGGCACAACTGAAATCCGGACACTAGAACCGGACGCTGCACACTGATCACAGCTGCAATAGAACTCAATGGGAAGTAGTTCCGGCTGTGTCCAGCCTGTCAGCATTTCAGAAACCTGACATCACAGGCCCTGCAGCACACAGCAAGTGGCCCCCGGTACTACAGGCTCAGCTATACCCCAGAACTGTGCGGCGCAGCAGGTAGTCATCCCCAAGAGTACTGAGGAGAAGGATATAGATTAAAGGGAGGGCCCTCACTCTCCCCACACAATAAAGGAATACTGACTATTCTGCACTTACCAGCAGCGCAGACTTATAACACAATACTGACCGCAGTTTCTGGCTGGTGGCCCCGGTGCCCTATACTCATCTGTGCAGTGCACCATAATAGAGGATTATCCACTCTTCAAGCAATGATCAGAGCTACAGTGGACTGCTTGCATTATTATTGAGGAATTGTGTGACTTTTGGTGCTCTTACTGAGGGTTCTCAGTTGACTCCTTTTCTGAAACTTGTTTTTAGACCATTTTACTTAACTTGTCTGATTGATCAAGCTAAAAGGGTCATAGATCTGAGGCCAGGGAAGGCTGCGTAGCAAATTAAGATGCAGTCAAGCAGGGGCAGAATTAATAATAGCTCACACAGGGTGATGAGGCACAATTTGGGGGCATATTCAAAATCCTATGAGGATATCGCTAATGTGTTAAGCCCCACAAAATCTAGGTCACCTTTGAAAAGAGGTGAGCCCAAAACGCCTTATATAAAACAATCCCATAACCCTGCACCTGTCAAAGCTGCAAAAGGGGATCAGGTATCAATAACCCATTGACCAAAACACTTCCTAAAACACAACCTGAAACACTTCAAAAAAAGAAAAATTTGGGGGGACACATTAAAACTCCTCCTCCAATCAGCTCCTCATGGAGGAAATGGACACTTCCAAATCAAACAAAAGGAAGGGCACAGACAATCAGGAAAACACAGAGAGTCTTTCTTTTGAGAACTCCGACAGTGTCTCAGCTGACTATACCCCAAACACAAGCCCTGAAAGGCAGAGGCCTAGAAGGGACACTGGAGGTCCATTTCCTTCGTTTGAGGTTCCCCCTCCATCCATCAACCTGGGGGAATACAAGGGGTCCAATAAACAAGCCACCGAAGGATTCATGGCGGATCTCTTCCAGTACTTCAGTGATGCCCTAAAAATAGGGTTTGAGACTCAGGCTAAGGCCCTACAGGAAACTTGCAGGAATCTTAGCCAAAAGGTTGAGAAATATGAGGTAAAGATGGTACAGGCAGAGAAGAACATAGTCTACCTCTCAAAGGAAAATTCTCTCCTCAAAACTGAGGTTATTTCCCTTAAAAACAAATTAACGGATCTGGAGGACCGAAGCAGGAGAAATAACTTAAAAATACGAGGTATTCCTGAGTCGGTCTCCCAATCAGATCTTTCAGATTACACTAAAAATTTATTCAAAAAAATTATCGCCAAAATTGACAGAATTAGAAGTAAATATTGATCGTATACACCGCCTCCCACATCCAAAAGGGGTCCCACAGGAAAAGCCTAGGGACACTATCCTCAGAGTCCATTTTTTTGAAACAAAGGAGAAGGATCTAAAATCTCTGAGAGAGAGAGGTTCACCTCCAGAGCCACATAAAGATTTAAAGATTTTCCAAGACTTCTCCAAAGAGACAATGGACGCAAGAAGGTCCTTCAGAGATTTGACCTCTAAACTTAGAGAGCTCAGAGTGTCATATAGATGGGGTTTCCCTACCAAGCTATTAGTCTGGTATAATGACAAAAACTACCCCATCTACACTCCACACGAGGGTCAGAAGTTCATTAAATTTCTGATGGATGACCCAACATTTAGGGATAGGGATTAGGACTGATTTTTATCTTATGTTCGAATTTCCATGGTGTATACTATTAATTTCCTTTTCATGAATATGAATATCTTATGACCCGTATTTACGGTTTATTGATGTCACTGTGGGAACTTGCCACTTAATTTTTTCTCATTTTTTCCCCCACACTAAGGTGAGGACACCAACCGGTTTGGAGTCCTCCAGAAGAACGCTCAAGTTCCTAATTTTTTTTTTCTGTATTCCACTGTTTTGCTTGTTTCCATTTTTCTGTTTTGATATTGCACTCTAACGATGAAAATCTTATCATACAATGTTAGGGGGCTCAACAGTCCGAATAAGAGGTATGCGGTATGGAAGGAGATCAACCGAACCCGTGCCGAATTGATATGCCTCCAGGAGATTAAACTGGCCTCCGATCAACACCCGATCTTCCAGCACAAGAACTTTCCACACATGTACAAGTCACTGTCCACAAAGAAAAAGGCTGGGGTCATTACACTGGTAGGTGGCACCATTCCTTTTCAGCTCATCAAAGAGATACCAGACTCGTTGGGCAGGTTTCATATACTTATATGCTTACTCCATGAAAGGCCATGCACAATAGTGAATGTATACGCACCTAACAAGGGACACATTCGTTTCTTGAACAAGCTAATCAAAAAAATAGACAAAGTCAAAACAAGTGATCTGATCTTACTAGGCGATTTTAATATTGTCCCAGATAGTAGCATGGATTCGTCCTCATTAGTTCGCCACAAGGTTCCAGCTCTGAAAAACTGGTTAATTCAAAATGAGCTTTATGATGCTTTTCGTTGAATGAATACATCGTCTCGTGAGTATTCTCACTTTTCAGATGTACATAAGACAGCATCTAGAATCGATCTACTACTTACTAATATATTTACTTTAACCAAAATTAAAGATATGCAGTTCATGCAAAAGACCATCTCGGATCATACCCCGGTTCTCGCTGAGTTCCTCGTGGGTCCTCCCTCTGACAAGCCATTCCGCTGGAGACTTAACCCAGCCTTGTTATATATACCAGAGTACAAGCAAGAGATAGAAAACGTTCTCTTAAACTACTTCAAGGAAAATGTATCTGGTGAAGTAAATCAGTTCACGGTTTGGAATGCCCATAAGGCGGTCCTGAGGGGATGCCTTATGCAGATCCTCTCTAAACATAAGAAGAGAAATAGGGAAAAAATTACAAACCTATAGGCCCAAATTAATGATCTAGAAAAAAAACAAACCAACTTGAAAGTTCCTTCCCAAACCATCCAGGCTGAGATTTTGAGACTTAGACAGAGTCTGAGATCTGAAATCTACCAGGAATACGATGCAGCCATCAAAGCATCTAGGTATAAATCGTATACATCTCTCAACAAGCCTACCAAGTTTATGATGAGGAAATTAAAAAGAGAAAGGATAATTAAGATTGTATCTCCCTCGGGTGATCCCAAAATTCACCCTAGGGACATTGTCAACTCGTTTGCAGATTTCTTTAAAAATCTTTATAACCTGAAAGATGACCCCCAAACACCGGTGGTTAACTCGAATTTTGTGGATTCTTTTCTACAGAGAATCGATTTACCAAGAGTTGATGAGCTGGACTTGAATTATGTCAATAGCCCTTTTACAGAGAGTGAAATAGTTGACGTTATCAAGAAACTGCAGCCCCAAAAATCACAAGGGCCGGATGGCTTCTCTGGGGAATACTATAAATCCTTTTCAAAAATTCTAGCTCCACAGTTGGCTTCCGTCTTTGGTCTGGCATCCTCTCGGGGTTCCTTCCCAAAGGAGATGTTAGAGGCAACAATTGTCATGATTCCAAAGGAGGGGGGAGGGGGGAGACCCCGAGAGGATACAGAACTATAGGCCAATCTCTCTCATAAACAGCGATATTAAAATCTATTCAAAGATCATAGCAAACCGACTAAAAAACATCCTTCCACGTCTGTTGGTGGATGATCAAATAGGGTTCACAGAGGGCCACCAAGCCTCAGATGGGACTAGAAGGGTGTTGAACCTGATAAATTTAGCTAACAATTCGAGAACTGAAACTGCATTTCTGGCACTGGACGCCGAGAAGGCGTTCGATAGACTAAACTGGCTATATTTAAAAACAACTCTCGCTAGATTTGGCTTTGATGAGAAGTTTCTATCAGCAGTCTTCGCCCTATACTCGGGTCCTAGTGCCAGGATCTATGGAAACAACTTCCTTTCTGACTCATTCGACACTACTAATGGCACAAGACAGGGGTGCCCCCTGTCTCCCCTTCTATTTGTGCTTGCCATAGAGCCCCTAGCCGAAAAAATTAGATTAAACAATGATATTAAAGGCTTTGAAATGCCATCACGAAATTTTAATATCGGGTTATTCGCAGATGATCTCTTCCTCACACTTCTTGATCCCGCAAATTCCATTAAAGCCCTTTCAGATGAACTAGAAAAATTCTCTAGAGCATCCTATTTTAAGATAAACCCACACAAATCCAAATTTATAACTCTAAACATGAAACAAACCGAAATTAACGAAATAAAGACTCAAACCCAGTTCATTTGGGAGGAAAAAGAGATTGTCTATCTAGGGAATAGAATAGCAGGATCAATCCAAGCCACAGTTAGGGCCAATTTAGACAGCATTATAAAGACTATTACAGGCAATCTATCCTTTTTGGCTCAGTTAGAGACTTCCATTTTTGGGAAGATACTGGCAGTCAAAGCCTTTATCCTTCCCAAAATTTTATACATATTTAGGACTTTGCCAGTTAGCTTTCCACGCCAATCCATTGATAGAATTCAAGAGCTCATCCGACTATTTATTTGGAAAGGTAAGAAAGCAAGAATATCTGCAGACTTACTTTATAAAAATAAAAAACATGGGGGCGCAGGACTGCCCAACATATACGCTTATTATCAGGCCTCACTTATTAAACAGAGCTGGCACTGGTTTATGGAAAACATGACACATCCGGCTTGGTATGGCTTGGAGAGAGATGCTAGTGATAAAGGTTCCACGCGAAAGCTTTTCTTTTACTTCCCTCTGCAAAAGCACAGTGCAAAATCATCGCATCCTATATTTTGGTCGATAATCTCAACCTAGAGGGAACTCTTTAAGCCGACTAAAAATATCAAAAAAGCAGAGCAAATCTTAAAACTACCCCTATCTTCATTTGCACTGATGGATGATCTCCCGATGCCAGAGGTATGGGGGAAATATGGAATCAAAAAGGTGGGGGATGTTTTTAGTGGAGTGGAGTTCTTGAAATTCAGTGAGATCAAGGCTAAATATAATCTACCATCATCTGAGCTGGTCTTTTACACCATGTTGAAAGACAGAATTTTGAAAATCATAAAAGTGAAGACTTTAAATTATGAAATGCTAACTTCACTGTTGTGCAACCTTAAAAATAAAAACCTCTGGAGTCTGCGTAATTTGTATAGATCTGTCGTCAAGGACCTAACGAGCCACAAAAACATATACATGAAGAGATGGGAGTCCGATTTAGGTGCTGATATCCGTCTCGAGAATTGGAACAATGCCATCAAATTCACTTACAATTCCAACATATCAATGGGTCTTCACGAGGGTTATTTTAAACTGTTAAATAGGTGGTACTATACCCCGACAAGGTTATCACATTTTAACACAGAATTATCTTCCTTGTGCTGGAGAGGTTGTGGACATCAAGGGAACCTCTACCATATATTTTGGGGTTGTTCAAAGATCAAAAACCTCTGGTTCTAGGTCACACAGCACATTAACCTCATTGCTAAGGACTTCACAATTACGCCTGAAAGAGCACTTCTTTCATTAGACATGGAACAATTTGATGATTCGGTAAGACATATTATCATCCACATCCTCCTAGTGACTAAGACCATGTTAGCACAATGGTGGAAGAAAGTCGAGGTTCCTAAGTTTTCCTATATACTTGATAAAATAGGCCAACATAGTGATTTAGAACTCAGATTTGCGATTAACAACAATCACATCCACAAATATACAAAAAATGGAAGACTTGGAACAACAAATTCCATATCAAATAGACCTATTAAGAGGTATTATATTTTGAGGCCTAAACATGGCCGTTGTAGTACCGGGATGTCGTATCTCCTTCCAAGAATGTTACCCCATAATAAGGATTGTCGATTTTCTTTTCCTTTTTTGTTGTTATTTGCTATATGCTATTTAATGCCTATTTGTGAGTTCTCTAGTTTTAAATTTTTTCCGTACCTGTACAAGGTTCTTTACTTCCCATTCCCTTTCCTCCCTTCCTACCTTCCTTCCCTTACCCTGTTTAATTACTGAAAACCAATAAAATTATTTGAAAAGAAAAGTCAAATTAAAATGTCAATTTGCATACACGGTGTTTTGGGCTATTGGCCCTAATCACTGCAAAGTATGAGAACTGATTTAGGTAGGTGAGTGGCTCTGGACTGACTTGTAGGATTTCTGCTTCCAACAGGTGGTCCTATAGAGTTCAAGTCCTATTCCTCTCTGAAGAGACAATTTGCATATTAAGTTTCCCAGAGGAGCATTGCACAGCAAATAAGCCTCCATACCTTAGCATGCCAGAACGGTATGTCACTCTATACAAAGAGAAACGTTACCACTTAGGCCATTGTATTAACAAGCACTTTGAAATTTTACTCATTTAACAGAATGAGTCAATCGCTGTAAAGATCATTTTTGCTTAGTTGCACTATAGCTCATTCTTTTGACTCCTCAAGATGCTCCAAGAAGTAAAACATTTCCATCTAGTCAATGTCATTGAAATGTATCAAACTCCTTAATTTTAATAAAAAAGATAAAAATGTATTACAATGTTAACTCCATTCCAACATTGGGCTCAATAATACGCCGATGTCGTACACCTTCCCTTTGATGTGGGTTCTGGCAGTGATCCCACATCTTTCCTGGCACATGTCAGTTGTTTTGAACAGCTGACATGTGCCAGGAACAGCCAATCCACCCGCTGCTATTAACCTGTAATATGTCGCTGTCAAACTCTGACAGCGACATTTAGCATGCGCTTCCGGCAATGGCACCGGATATCCGCCCACCCGTGACCCCATCACATGATCGCGGGTCACCAATAGGTTGGCATGACAACCAGAGGACTCCTGCAGACCTATATGGTTGTCACTGCCTGATTGCCATGAGCACCACCTGGTGGTTGGCGCTCATAGCAAGTGAGTAATTCTGCTACATACAGTTGATCTGATCATTGTCTGTATGTAGCAGAGCCGATCAGGTTATGGCAGCTTCTAGTCTACCATGGAGACTATTGAAGAATGCCAAAGTTGAAAGAAATATATGTTTTTAAAATCATAAAAATATTAAAAAGTAAAGAAATTCAAATCATTCCCCCCTTTCACCCTATTTAAAATAAAACAATAAAAAAAACATACATACACATATTTGGTATCGAAGCTTGGCTAGATGGTGTAACGAGAAAAAAGTCAAAATGCCAGAAACAAGTTTTTTTAATGCAATAATGGCGATCAAAAGATTGTATCTGCACCAAAATGGAATCAATAAAAATGGCAGCTCAGTGCACAAAAAATAAGCCCTCACCCAACCCGAGATCACAAATAATGGTGATGCTACGGGTATCGGAAAATGATGCAATTATTTTAACAAAGATTGTAATTTTTTTCACCACTTAGATAAAAAAGAACCTATAAATGTTTGGTGTCTATGAACTCGAAAAAGACCTGGAGAATCATAATGGCAGGTCAGTTGAACATTTTGTGAACATAGTAAAAAAGCAAAACAAAAACAACTGAGGGATTACACTTTTTTCAATTTCACCGCACTTGGAAATTGTTTCACATTTTCCAGTATAAAATATGTTAAAACCAATGGCGTCATTAAAAAGTACAGCTCATCCATCAAAAAATAAGCCCTCACATGGCCATATTGATGGAAAAATAAAAAAGCTATGGCTCTGGGAAGAAAGGGTGCAAAAAATGAAAACGCAAAAACGAAAATACCTCCAGGGGTTAAGGGGTTAAAAAATAGGGAAAAGTTTTTGGATCTCATTAAGGGAAACAAGATAATCAAATTCACAAGTCCAAATTTGTTGCTCCATTTACAGACTATGATTTCCAGACTTGCCTCTGGTCTCCTCACCCAAATTAAATGGCCTCGTAGGCATTTGTGTTTCTTTTCAGTTCGGATCAGGAGACCCATGGTCAGTCCAAAATAGCAGTCTGCACATTCATCAGACATCAATGAAATTGCCTCCTAATAAGAAATCATAATCTCTACCTAATTCCAGGGGAGAGAGGACCATGCATGCCAGGATTGGAGGGTGAGAGGACCATGCATTCCAGGATTGGGGGTGAGGGGACCATGCATATCAGGATTGGGGGATGAGGGGACCATGCATACCAGGATAGGGGGGAGGGGTACCATGTATATCAGGATTGGGGGGTGCATTATTGCATTATTATTAAAACTTCATAAATAAATTACATGCATATTCTAGAATACCCGATGCATTAGAATCAGGCCACCATCTAGTTTTATTATAGTTTTCTTTTTACATTATTAATTCTAATTTCTCCATTTTTTAGTTAGGGTCCTGGCATTAGTATGCATGCATTCTTTGTATTTTTCTGTACCTCTTTTCCTTATCTATGTATTCTATGTTCTTATCCTACCCATGTTTCACCCCCACTCTCATTACTTAGCTCATGATCTCTATTTAAACTATCTTTCCTTCCTGTACAATATTTGCCCTATGCCCCCAAACCCTAGTTTAACACCATCGCCCCACAGCCTATTATCTCCTTCCTGACCAGGTCATTTTTTTCAATTTTGAATAGTGTCAATTTATGTAGTAATATCTCTGGAACACTTCAATGAATCCCAGCTATTCTAGAAACTGATTTTTTGTTACACAATTTACTTTATGTTAGTAGTGAATTTAGGACAATATTTGTTTGCCTTTTGTTGTGAAAATATAAAAAATAGACGATAAAATAGAATATGTATCATTTTTTAAACTTTGAATTACTATGCCATTAAACCAGAGAATCATTCCACACAAAATAGTGAATAAATTATATTTACCACATGTCTACTTCAGATGAGCATGATTTTTTAAACTGAAACAAACATTCTTGTTAGGAAGTTAGAATGGTTAAAAGTTTATCAGCAATTTACCATTTCTTCTGCAAAGTATACAAAATCAATTTTTGAGAACCACATCCCATTTGAAGTGACTTAGAGAGGTCCATATGACAGAAAATACCTTAAAGTGACACCACTAGACTTTTGGAGCCCAAAATTAGCTGGAATACCATGTCGCATTTTCAGAGCCCCTGATCTGCCTAAACCGTGGACACCAAGTAATTATCCGAACAGAAGACACATGGATAAGGCTCGAAAAAAACACACAAAGGCCATCTTCACATGTCCTGGTAATTCCTGTACAGAAAAAGACAGCACTTGTGAAATCTATGGTCTGTATCTGTTTGCCATCCATATGTATGTATGTATGTGACATCTGTGCATCTGTTTGCTATCCGTGGTCCGTGTCTCTGGGTTTCACATCCGTGTGCCATCCATTTTTCCGTGTTACATGCACAGGCACCTGGGAAAAGCAGTACAGTTTGCGCTGTTCCCAGGTGCTCGAGACTGAAGGCAGCGGTCATCATTGTCTCCTGATCTCTTTAAGATCAGCATGACCAGGAGAGAATGATGGGAGTTGTATTCCACTGATGGTGCCTGGGAAAAAGAGGTACAGTTTGTGCTGATCCCAGGTGCCAGCTGCTGAAGGCAGCTCTAATCATTGTTGCCTGGCCTTCCTGTGATCATCGTAACTAGGAGACAATTATGGGAGTTGTATTCAGCAGCAGCTGTGTAATTCCTGTGTAAAATAAAGAATTAGATAAAAAGTTAATTGTACATTGTAGTGCCTGTACATTGTAGTTCTTGTACATAGTAGTGCCTGCTCTTTGCAGTGCCAATACATTTCTGGAGACATGGACCCAGTAAATTATCATCACTACCAGAAAGCCAAACATGTGGACTCTAAATTTGGCTTAGGTACACTTTGGAAGTCAGAAAGAAGTGAGGCATTTTGATTTGGAAGCACAGAATTTGTCCAACTTCTTTTGGGGGGCGAGGAGCCATAGCGTCTTTGTGCTACCAGTAACGTTTAACCCTGCTATATTACCATTGACAAATGACAAACCTGAGTGAGGACTTGCTTTTCTTGTGGTTTAAGTTGAAGCTTTTATTGGGAACATTTTACATGACATTTGGGATCACATTTACAATTACATGGGCGTTTCCATATAAATGTACAAATGATTTAGTAAACTTTACAGCAAGCTAGCACCGATATATTATCAAAATTAAAACTAATCTACTTTATTAGAACCAATTAAAAAGGAAAAATCCTGATAAAAAGTTCACGTGACAAAAAAACAAACATGAAAACTGTCCTGACACCTGTGAAGACAGTCAAATATTGCACTAGATGATCACCAAATAAGCACTAGACTTGAATGGAAACTCTAACAGGCGTCTCAGGAGCAAATCAATCAGTCCCTCTGAACCCAGGCTTCCCCTTTACAAGTGATCATTCGCAGTCAACAATCCCATTATTTTTAATCCAACTGAATGGGATACAGAGATTGTCCATGAAAAATCAAAAAGTTCAAATCAAGCATTTTCAATATTGCATCCCCCACAATATAGAGGGCACTTACAGTCATATGTTAAAGTTTGGGCACCCCTATTAATGTTAACCTTTTTTCTTTATAACAATTTTGGTTTTTGCAACAGCTATTTCAGTTTCATATATCTAATAACTGATGGACTCAGTTATATTTCTGGATTCAAATGAGGTTTATTGTACTAACAGAAAATGTGCAATCTGCATTTAACCAAAATTTGACCGGTGCAAAAGTATGGGCACCTCAACATAAAAGTGACATTAATATTTCGTAGATCCTCCTTTTGCAAAAATAGCCTCTAGTCGCTTCCTGTAGCTATTAATGAGTTCCTGGATCCTGGATGAAGGTATTTGTGACCATTCCTGTTTACAAAACAATTCCAGTTCAGTTAAGCTTGATGGTCGCTGAGCATGGACAGCCCGCTTCAAATCATCCCACAGATGTTCAATGATATTCAGGTCTGTGGACTGGGATGGCCATTCCAGAACTTTGTAATTGTTCCTCTGCATGAATGCCTGAGTAGATTTGGAGCGGTGTTTTGGATCATTGTCTTGCTGAAATATCCATCCCCTGCGTAACTTCAACTTCGTCACTGATTCTTGCACATTATTGTCAAGAATCTGCTGATACTGAGTTGAATCCATGCGACCCTCAACTTTAACAAGATTCCCGGTGCCGGCATTGGCCACACAGCCCCAAAGCATGATGGAACCTCCACCAAATTTTACTGTGGGTAGCAAGTGTTTTTCTTGGAATGCTGTGGTTTTTAGCCTCCATGCATAACGCCTTTTTGTATGACCAAACAACTCAATCTTTGTTTCATCAGTCCACAGGACCTTCTTCCAAAATGTAACTGGCTTGTCCAAATGTGCTTCTGCATACCTCAGGCGACTCTGTTTGTGGCGTGCTTGCAGAAACGGCTTCTTTCGCATCACTCTCCCATACAGCTTCTCCTTGTGCAAAGTGCGCTGTATTGTTGACCGATGCACAGTGACACCATCTGGAGCAAGATGATGCTGCAGGTCTTTGGATGTGGTCTGTGGATTGTCCTTGACTGTTCTCACCATTCTTCTTCTCTGCCTTTCTGATATTTTGCTTGGCCTGCCACTTCTGGGCTTAACAAGAACTGTACCTGTGTTCTTCCATTTCCTTACTATGTTCCTCACAGTGGAAACTGACAGGTTAAATCTCTGAGACAACTTTTTGTATCCTTCCCCTGAAAAGCTATGTTGAATAATCTTTGTTTTCAGATCATTTGAGAGTTGTTTTGAGGAGCCCATGATGCCACTCTTAATAGGAGAATCAAATAGGAGAACTACTTGCAAGTGGCCACCTTAAATACCTTTTCTCATTATTTGATACACCTGGCTATGAAGTTCAAAGCTCAATGAGGTTATAAAACCAATTTAGTGCTTCAGGAAGTCAGTAAAAAGTAGTTAGGAGTGTTCAAATCAAGCAAATGATATGGGTGTCCATACTTTTGTACCGGTCAAATTTTGTTTAAATGTAGATTGCACATTTTCTGTTAGTACAATAATCCTCATTTGAATAGAGAAATATAACTGAGTCCATCAGTTATTAGATATATGAAACTGAAATAGCTGTTGCAAAAACCAAAACTGTTATAAAGAAAAAAGGTTACCATTAATAGGGGTGCCCAAACTTTAACATATGACTGTATGACATAGACAATCTAGCAGCAATAATGTCTTCAATACAATGACATCACTATCACGCTGATGCACATTTAAATGTAATATATGTTACTTTCCCCTTCGGGCGAGCATCCAAATTATCAGCCCCCAGCTAACTAGAATTTGCATACTGGCATGTACACAGGGAGGATCTCACCCAGTCATATGGTAATGTATTCCTCCATCTCACAACATATGCATTTTGATAAACCCCCTAGGGGATCCAGTCACTATAATGAGGCAGCAGAGTAAAGCGCCTGTTACACATAGCGATATCGCTAGCAATATCGCTGTAACGTCACCGATTTTGTGACGTACCTCCGACCGGCTCCCCCGCTGGTTATCGCTGATCGCGTGAGAAGGTCCTGGACCAATTCTCGTCGGGCGCTTCCTGTGGCGCCGACGAGCGATGCGTGGAGGCGGGCGGGAGGACGTAAGGATCGCC